>NC_086320.1:128912593-129226760 GCF_036172605.1 Pelobates fuscus
ATAAGTGAACCTCTGTTTTTAATCTTTCCAGATTATTTTCTTTCAGGAAGTGTTCCAGAGGATTGGAGGAAGGCAGATGTGGTTCCTATATTCAAAAAGGGTTCAAAAGCCTTGCCTGGAAATTATAGACCTGTGAGCTTAACATTTGTGGCTGGAAAAGTATTTGAAAGGTTATTAAGGGATACTATTCAAGAATTCCTTGAGAAGAACATGGTTATCAGTAAAATCAGCATGGTTTTATGAAGCACAGGTCAAATCAAACTAACTTGATTGCATTCTATGAAGAAGTAAGTAGAAGTATAGATTAGGGTTTTACAGTGGATGTGATCTATTTGGATTTTGCAAAGGCATTTGATACAGTTAAACTCATAGAAATCGGCCAAAATGAAAATTCTTCTTCTTGGGTAGAACATTGACTTAAAAATAAAGTACAAAGAGTTGTCATTAATGGTAAATTTTCAACCTGGACAGAGGTGGCAAGTGGTGTCCCTCAGGGTTCTGTTCTGGGACCCCTTCTATTTAACATGTTTATAAATGATCTTGAAAAAGCATTGAAAGTCATGTTTCAATGTTTGCAGATGACACAAAACTCTGTAAAGTAATACAATGTTGAATGAAATACAATGAAATTTAATGTTGAAAAATGCCAAGTTATACACATCGGTGTAAAGAATGCACAAGCAACGTATACCCTTAATGGAAGCGAATTAGGGACAACAACACACGAAAAGGACTTGGGAATTGTTATAGACAACAAACTATGCAACAATGTGCAATGTCAAACAGCAGTGGCTAAGGCCAGTAAGGTATATAGTTTAGAAAAACATTGCCTGAGAGGGGAAATGATAAAATTATACAAATATATTCGGGGCCAATACAAACCGTTGTGTGGAACTCTATTCACAAACCAGACTTTAGATAGGACACGAGGTCATGAGTTTAGACTGGAAGAAAGAATAATTTGTCTAAGGCAAAGAAAATGTTTTTTTTTTTACTGTAAGAACAATAAGGATGTGGAATTCTCTGCCTGAATAAGTGGTTTTATCAGAGTCCATACAGATGTTCAAACAGCAACTAGATGCATACTTGCAAAAACAGAATATTCAAAGATATAATTTTTCAATGTAGGGTAATAGCTTCTTGATCCAAGGAAAAGTCTGACTGTCATTTTGGGGTCAAGAAGGAATTTTTTTCCCAGTTTGTTGCAAAATTGGAAGTGCCTCAAACTGTTTTTTTTTTTTTTGCCTTCTTTTGGATCAACCGCAAAAAAACAAATGTGAGGAAGGCTGAACTTGATGGATGCAAGTCTCTTTTCAGCTATGTAACTATGAAACATAGGCCCAGCAAACCAATCTGGCAAATTTCAATGTGCAAACATGGGAAAGGGGTAAGCCATACATTTGGCCACTGTAAGTTTGCAAAAATACATAAAACCTGTACATTGTGGACACTGCTGTACTCGGGAGATGTTGCTGAACACATATTGGGCTGTTCTTTGTCAGTAACGGATAACAGGAACTGAGAATCCATGCCTAAAATACAATGTGAGAGAAAAATAACACAAACAAAATGACTACCCAAATGTTTGACAAAGACTGGTGGTAGAATTAGGGCATTGAACGTGTTAAAATACCACCATTTGAAATACCCTAGGGTGTCTACATTTCAAAATATATGGTTTGATGGGGGTAAATTACATTGGCCTGCTTCAAAAATGTCCCATATAGGACATGGGTGCATGATGACCAGCTGTGAAAATTCCAAATTGGAAAACTGGAATGCACACCCTCCAAAAAAGGTCATTTAACCCTCAGAGAACCCGACACACTTATACATGGGGGATATCACTGTACTCAGGAGATGTTGATGAACACATATGGGAACTTCTTTGCAATTAACCCTTAAAGTTCCCAGTACATGTATTTTTAAATTGCTGTGTGTCAAAAAAATCAATTTATTTTTATTTTCTATTTACATTTGGCATAGATTGGTGGTAAAATGATTGCATGAAAAGAGTCAAAATACCCCAAGTTTAATACCTTAGGTTGTCTTCTTTTAAAAAAATATATACATGTGAAAGATTATTCAGGGATTCCTGACAGATATCAGTGTTATTAGCTTTCGTTAATTTGGGGGCGGGAAATGGTTTGGAAATAGCAAAGTGCTACTTGTACATATTGTCCTATAACTTGCAAAAAAAAAAAAGCTAAGAACATGTTAACATTGGGTATTTCTAAACTCAGGACAAAATTTAGAAACTATTTAGCATTGGTTTTTTTTGGCAGTTGTAGATGCGTAACAGATTTTTGGGGTCAAAGTTAGAAAAAGTGTGTTAAAAAAATCATATTTTACTAATTGTTTTTATAGTAAATTATATGATGTGATGAAAGTAATGGTATCTTTAGAAAGACCATCTAATGGTGAGAAAAACAGTATATAATGTGTGGGTACAGAAAATGAATAAGAGGAAAATTACAGCTAAACACAAACACAGCAGAAATGTAAAAACAGCCCTGGTCCTTAACGATAAGAAAATTGAAAAACATTCTGGTCACTAAGGGGTTAAGGAACTAGCAGTATAACTTACTGAAAACGGCAACATAAAGAAAAAATAATGTTTGCATTGGAGCATAATCATAAATCATGCAATAAAGGTATTTAAAAGGGCAAAAGCAAACTTTATCTTTATAGCAATCTTTATCAATCTTTGGAATTCTAATGTAATGCTAAAAAATGACATGGAGATTCAGTACCATTTGGGGGATATATATATATATATATATATATATATATATATATATATATATATATATATATATATATATATATATTTGAATATTAAAGTACTTATACAACAAACAAATGTCAAATATCATAAACTATTTATGTGTCAAGGCAAAAAAAATATTAAAATAAATGTATTAGTCTCTGATAATCAAAAGGTTAAATTATTTTTTTTTGTATTTGCTTTGATTCTTCTCTATTTGCTTTGTGAATCATCCTTGATTTGTCATGTGACATACCTGAAAGTAAAATGGCAAATTAAAATACAAAATAAACACCAAGCTTAATTACCATGCCTAAGAGTTACAGAATTTTTTTATTATTTCATGCAAATATAAAATACAAATACAAAAGCAAATTGACAAATATGTCATCAAGGAAACTGTATGCGAGGGCATGATAAATAAAGAGCTATAAAATGCATCATAAATTCAACATATGTCACTATAACTCAATATAATTTTATATAATGTGTAGGATTGCATCAAAGGAATGGACGATGGTAGTGAAAGAACTAAGAAAACGGAAAACGGACATATGTTTAATATAAGAAAGACACTTCAAAGTGTAGAAAGAAATGTCACTTAAACAAAGACATTTCTATCAAATATTTTCCAGCTCAGACACTGTGTATCTGAACCAAACATGGTGTGGGTCACTCTGGAACAGAGCTTTAATGTTTCAGTTATAAAGAGAAAATGAAGGAGATTTTTTCTTATCTTTTACTAATAAATAAATAAATAATGACACCTGTATAGACACGTTATTTACTACTGTAAATGCAAAAACACATTTAAGGAAGACATTTATGCATAGAGCATATACAGAACTAGATTTGTATTCTTAATAATCATTTGTGCATAAAACATGAAAATCACAAGTAAAATAAAAAAAAACCTTTTATACCATATTGTATTTTCATTCTTCCCTAAACTGCGGAGAAAAAGCTTCTTCGTGTGAAAGAAATTTTAAAGAGAAACTATAGTAGCCAGAACAACTTTTGCTTAATGAAGCAGTTTTGCTCTATAGGTCATGCTCTGAAGTTTCACTGCTCAATTCTCAGCCATTTAGGAGTAAAATCACTTTAGTTTCTGTTTATGCCGACCTAGCCACACCTCCATTGGTTGTGACTCACACAGCCTACATGAATAAAATATGGATTAACTTTCAATCAGATGTATCTTACTTTAAAGTTTTTATCTCCTGCTCTGTAAGTTGAATTTAAATCACATACAGGGGGACCCTGCAGGGTCTATCAAGCTATTAACATAGCAGGAGATAAGAAATTGTAAATTAAACAGAATTTGAAATAAAGGAAGTATAAACCTTATATGTTTCATTACAGGAAGTGTTTAGGAAGGCCATATAAGTCACATGCAGGGAGGTGACTAGGATGCATAAACAAAATGATTAAACTCATAAATAACAGAGAATTGAGCAGAATAATGTAACAAACATGTAATTGTATGCAAGTTGGATGCACAGGAAAAGAGGGGTTGAGGGCCCTGCTCAATGAACTTACATGCTAGAGGGAGTCGGGTAAAGTGACACAAAAGGTAAGTATAGTATTAGACTAATGACAGTTGCAAGAGAGGAATCAGTCGGGAGCTATTAACAGTAGACAAGCTAAAATACTTAGGTATAACACTAACCTCAGAATTAAAAGATTTGGTAGAAGCAAATTATTTACCCTTAATAATCCAAACTAACAAAAATCTTAAGGATTGGAAAGGTATGGGATTCACCTGGTTGGGTAAGATCAACATCATAAAAGCATATATTTTACCAAAATGGCTGTACATATGGAGAATGATCCCATTTAACCCCTTAAGGACAGAGCTTCAGAAGCATGTCTTTCACTTAATGACAACGGCATTTTTTGCATTTTTTGCTGTTTGCGTTCAACTGCAATTTGCATTTTACTAATTTATTGCACCGACGCATATTATACACCATTTTTTAAAGGACAGAAAGGGCTTTAATTTGATGTAACATATATTTACATAAATGCTCATTTATTATTAAAAAATACAGAAAAATGTTGATTTATTTTTACAGTTTTTGCAATAATAATGTGTGCACAATTAGTGCAGGTTAAGGAAAGTAATTAAAAATACATTCATTTAGTTGTTCTGATTTACAGAATATATAATGTGTCTGGGATTTTAAGTTTTTTTTGGTAGTTACAGGTCACAAAGCACAAGGAGTAAAATAAACTTTTAATGTGGAGTGATTTTAGAATTTGGTATGTTTGCCTTGTAAGCTTAATAGTCATAAAATAAAACAAAATTGCCACACAAAAGTATATATTTATATAAAGTAGACACCACAGGCTATTTACCTAAGATTGTTTTGACACTTTCTACGTAGCCATTTCACCGCCAACCTCTGCTAAATATTGGAGTAAAATTGTATTTTTGGGGGGTTTTGGCACACAAACTTATAACAAAGAACTTCTCATGTGTATTTTGTAAAGTTGGTGTGTGCTATTCCTGTACAAAGTTTTATTTTGTATTCAGTTACATCTGCTGAGTAAAATGACACCCCCATTGTATGTCTCTGACACTATTTTGTGAAGCTACAGTGCCATATAGGAGACCTGTCCTTTTCAGTATTCACAGTCGAATTTTGAGAGACGGATTTAATGAGCCTATGCTTCCATTTGGGGTATTATAGTAGTTTGACTGTTCAAAAAAAACCACAAAGGCCTACCATTTGTAAAAGTAGACACTCCAAGGTATCTCATAAGGTGCATATTGTGCCTTAACATGCCCCCATTATTTCACCAATATATGACAAAGTATGTGGTAAAAAATAATTTTGTGCATTTTTTACATACGGATTGCATTTTTGCTGGGCATTTTGTATATTTCATATGTGCCACTAAGTTCAAACCCCCCAAATTATGCTCAGCTAAGTCTTCTGAGTAAAATGACACCCCCATTGTATGTCTTTGGCACTATTTAGTGAAGCTAAAGTGCCATAGAGGAGACCTGCCCTTTTCAGTATTCACAGTAGAGTTTTGAGAGACGGATTTAATGAGCCTGTGCTTCCATTTGGGGTATTATAACAGTTTGACTGTTCATAAAACCCCACAAAGTCCTACCATTTGTAAAAGTAGACACTCCGGGGTATCTCATAAGGTGCATATTGTGCCTTAGCATGCCCCCATTTGTCCACCAATATATGCCAAAGTATGTGGTAAAAAATTATTTTGGGCATTTTTTTACATACGGATTGCATTTTTGCTGGGCATTTTGTATATTTCATATGTGCCACTACGTTCAAAACCCCCAAATTATGCTCAGCTAAGTCTTCTGAGTAAAAAGACACCCCCCAATGAATGTATTTGGCACTATTTCTTGAAGCTACAGTGCCATATGGGAGACCAAGCCATATCAGTTTTTACCGAACTTTGAATTTTGACGCTGGGCCTATGTGCAATTTCCAAGCATCTTCGCAGGTTTTAAATTCAAACTACCCCACAAAGGCCTACCATTTCTTAAAGTAGACACCCCAGGGTATTTCAAAAGGCATATTTTGAACCTTAGCGTGGGATCATTTTTCCGCTAGCGTGTACCAAGTGTAGTGGTAATAAGCGTTTTTTTTCTGCCTTTTTGACACACAAAGTGAGTTTGCACAGTATATTTTGCAAACCGTATGTGTACTACCACTGTATAATACTTCATATGTTGCTCAGCTATGTCTGCTGAGTACAAAAATACCCCCGTATGTACCTTTGCCATGTATATGTGGACATTGGAGGGGCACATTTGGGACACAGCCATTCCATTTTTTTTCAAACTTTAAATTTTTACGCTGTGCCCATGTCCCATTTTAGAGTATTTTACCAGGCTATATAATCCAAATACCCCATAAAGCCATACCATTTCTTAAAGAAGGCATCCCGGGGTATTTCAAAAGGCATATTTTGAACCTTAGCGTGGGATCATTTTTCCGCTAGCTTGTACCAGGTGTAGTGGTAATGAGAGTTATTAAATGTATTTTTTTACTTTTTAACATTTTTTTTACTTTTTAAAACTATTTTTTAAACTTTTGTTTGCTTATTAATTTTTTTAAAGTTTCCTAAACTTTTTTTTACAGATTTAACATTTTTCTAAGCTTTTTTTTCACTGTTAACCCCTAACTAGCAGTAAGCAGCACTAACAGTAAATTCCCCATTTTCCCATAACTCCCACCCACCCCAGCTAGCAAAATATTTAATTATACAATATTTAAATTAGTTAATTAAATATATTTAACCCCTGAGGGTTAAAAAATAAATAAAAGTTAATCGTCAGGGGTTAAAAAAAATGAGATCACAGTATAATACTGTGATCTGTATTTTGATCACTGTAGGCAGTGATCGACTGGCAGGGAAGGGGTTAATTTTTATTTGGACTGGGTAAAGGGTTTATTTTTTTAATTTTTTACTTAAACGTTATTAAAACTTTTTTTAACTTAATTTTTTTTACTTTTTAAAGCTTATTTTAAAACTTTTTTAACGTTAACCCCTAGTTAGCCTAACACTAAATCCCCCATTTCCCCACTAACTTTCACCCTCCCCAGCTAGCTAAATTTATCATTTTAAAATATTTAAATTAATTAATAAAATAAATTTAACCCCTGAGGGTTAAAAAAAAAAGAAGTAACCCTCAGGGGTTAAAAAAATAATGAGATCTTATTAAAATGTGATCCCTGCCAATTGATCACTGTAGTCAGTGATCAATTGGCAGGGAAGGGGTTAATTTTTTATTAAAATGGGTAAAGGGGGATTTTAATTAAACTTTATTTTTTTTCCACCAGGGGGCAGGATCAGCACTGATCCGTCTCCTTGCACTTCACAGTGAACCCGGAAGTGCAGGGAGGCGGAGGTGAGTATACTGAGCACATGTGCCCGCTCTGACATGCTGGGACATGTCCGATCCAGTGCTCTCGGTCTGCCTCTAATACAGAGGCAGACTGGAGCACCATTAACCCCATGGTCGCGGCGATCTGGAGTTAATTTTACAGCGTGACGGACGAGGTCCGTCACTCGTCATTAAGGGGTTAACTTCCCAGAAAACTGGTTATCTTTGCTACACTCATCATATTCTAAATTTGTATGGGGCGGTAAGAAAGCCAGAGTTAAAATGAAAGTTTTGGCTAGATCAAGGCAGGATGCTGGTCTGGGATGCCTGGAAATTTTACAATGTTACCAAGCTAGAAGACTTTTCCACATAATGCATACACAAAACATCACAGAAACCCAAGAAATATGGTATAAAATTGAATAAGTAAAAACCAGGGTAGGAAATGTAACATCACTATTTGGGGTCCTAGACAGGAACAAAAAATCAATCCAAAAGGCACAAACTAAATCTCACATCCTCAAAGAATTAATGAGTTGGTGGGATAAATTCTCAAACAATATTGGCCTAAGAAACAGAATAATAGATGAGCTCCCTTTCTCTAGTATGACAGATATGCTAGATAACATAAAAATAGACACTTGGAAATCTGCAGGGATAAGAGAATTCAAAAATATACTGGTGGAACAAAACAATTAAAACCTTCAATCAAATTAAGGAGGAATTCAATATTCCCTCCAAGGAAACTTTCAACTTCTTGCAAATTGAGGGCTTTTTAGTAAAACATCTTCTCCAAGGGGGAGAAAATCATAACCCTCAAACATCTATTCGAATTAAAGAACTATAAAAATCTAATGGCAAAATGCGCTAAGGTTATATACAAATGGAGACACGACAAACTGATGGAACTTATTAATAAATGGGGAAAGAACTACAAGTACAAATAGAAGAAGAATGGCTAAATTATCTAAACAAATAAAAACAAACATGTACATTGTTTAAATCTTACAGAAACCCAATTCAAACTCTCAAACAGATGGTACCTGACACCGAAATTCCTAAAAAAAAAAAAAAAAAATCTTCCCAGAATCTTCAGACAGATGTTGGAAATGTAATACTAACAAACGTAACTTAATCCACAGCTGGTGGCATTGCATACCCATAAATAACTTTTGGAAAGAAGTAACAATATAATATATCAATTAACGGAAATAAAATTAGTTTTTAAGCCTGAAGTGATCTTATTAAACCTGCACTTGCCAAAAATGACAAAAAAAATATTGATGATAATCCTACATATAACTATGGCAGCTAAACTAATGTTAGCACGTAATTTGAAAACAGTGACAATACCAGGCACTCAAGAATTAATATCTCAAGTCATATGGCAAGCAAGAATGGAAAAGGGCATCCTGGTGAATTTAGGAAACAGATACACCCAAATAGAAGACTGGGATACAAGGATATGTAAATTGGAAATGGTAACCTAACAAATACCGTTATGGTTACTTTAGCCCCATTCTGAATCATGCAATAATTAAATCAAATATAGTTAAGGCTCAGATTAAAGAGCCGAGGACCAGAAACGAGGAGGGAGGAAAAGAAAAGAAGATCCAAGATCGCAACCCCCAACTGGGCAGAGAAAAACAAAAAAACAGAATAGTAAAATAAATCAAGTATACTGAGCATAAGAGGCTCTCTCTCTCTTCAAACAAAGGTATTAAGTAAAACAATATAATTGAAGATATAACTAATCTACAAGGGTGGGGGGGGGGGGGGGACAGGGAGGAAGGGGAATTTGGGGAGGGGGGGTCACAGAGAGCACAATTAAGACTGCACAATATATTTATGATGACTAAAGTACCATGGCCTGAAATATAACAAAACCACATAAGGCAGGTAAATGTCTGAAATACAAAAAGAACAAAAAAGAAAAAAAAACAGGTAAGTATAGTATTAGAGAAGCAGATTGGTAGAATAGTACTCACTGAAGACTTAGTGTGTGTGTGTTTTTATTTATTTATATGACGGATGAAGGAGAGAAATCAGTTGGGAGCTATTAACAGTTTAATTGATACGCTTTTGTGAAGAAGTGAGCTTTGAATGATTTTTTGAAGGAGTAGAGACTGGGTGATCATCTAACAGAGAAGGGAATGGAGTTCCATAGGAACGGTGCAGCCCTAGAGAATTCTTGGAGGCGAGCAACAGAGGTGGGAGTATGAACAGAGGATAGACATAGGTCTTTGGCAGAGTGTAGGGGCCTTACGGGAAGCCAATGCAGAAACTGACAGAGGGATGAGTCATGGGAGGTGCGGGGGGACCGTAAGATAAGCCTTGCCACTGCGTTCACATGCTAACGGAGGCCTGTAGAATCTGGGATGAAACACTTGGGTTTTTGCAATTTCTCTGAGCATTGCACGGTCTGACCTAGGGGGTGAATTTTCTGGGGCGTCCACTCTTGAGAAGATTTGCAACTGTCTTTACATTGTTTGGAAATAGCCTTATAACCCTTCCCAGTTTGATGGGCAGCAACAATTGCTTTGCTAATATCATTGCTGATGTATTTCCTCCTTGTCAATGAATTAACGCACACACCTGAATGCTCCAGATCAGCAAACTGCTAAAACTTTAGCTTTTATAGAGGTAGTCACACTTGTTGATGATCACTTAATTAAAGGACCACTATAATGCCAGGAAAACAAACTTGTTTTCCTGGCTCTATAGGGTCTTTGGGTGTCCCCCACCCTCATGGCCCCCCTCCCACTGGGCTGAAGTGGGAGGAAGGGGTTAAATTCTTACCTTTCTCCAGCGCCGGGCTCCCTCGGCGCTGGGGACTCTCCTCCTCCTTCCGACGTCATCGGCTGAATGCATATGGTTAACCCCAGATGGACCTGGCACCCAGACCACTTCATTGAGCTGAAGTGGTCTGGGTGCCTATAGTGGCCACTGCTACTTAGCCTCTTAATTCCTATCGAAGCAGGAAGCATGCAACACAAGGCTTCTCCATGAATCAAGATACAGTCTAATATGTTTGGGGGTGTGTATGATCTCAGCTGTTGCTCATATCTCGGAAACCCGGAACCCGGAAGTGACGTGACGTTTAAGGGTCTGCCCCTCTTGATGTCCCGGTGCTGCACATACGCACATCTCACTAGATTTCAAAGCACTGTATTTGCGCATATTCCCCTGAAGTTGAGGCAGTCGTCTTACATATGGGCAACTCTTACTTAATGCATATATCCGTTCTTGACAGATATTAGTCCATAAATGTCTCGTATGCACAAAGAGTGCCATAGCACAAATAATCAAAAAGAGAGGAAGTGATCAGATATGGGGGAAAAATTGAATAACTTATTACATTTTCACTTATTTTTAACAATGAACTCTTATCAGCAAATGTTGAGATCAACAACTTCCAAACAAAATAAAAAAAATGTAGATGCCATATATTTAAGATCACTGTGTGTACCATGGGAATCACAGCAGACATCCATTTAGTAAATCAATATTGAAAGTTTGAATTTGGAAGTTTGACACATATAGTATTACATTAGCATTTGACACATATAAAACCCTGCACAAATTAGAGACATATATATGGGAATTGGGCAGAATATATATAAAAAAATATATATATATATGTATAAAAATGAAATAAGGAGAGGTGCTTAATCCCTGGTAGTATGACAATTGAACTCCAATTAAAATGGCAGAGGCAGAGTGGTGCTTTCACCTCACATCATACCAATTCATACCAGGGATTGGGGCAATGCTTGACATTCACAGCTGAGCACAGAATGCAATGCCTTGTTAAATCTCCAATAAAAGGGACTGCACTCATTATAACAAAACAATAACCCAATGGTGCCTTACAGACTAGGGTGGCTACATACCCCATACATTTAGTGTGCAAAACTGAAAGATGTCTGGGCCTCAGGCTTGAGAAAGGCTCTGAGTGGGAGACAAAACATTGCTTCTGTTCCTAATAAATGTCTGTTGTAGCAGAGTTGCAGTATTAACCCCTTAAGACCGCAGCCAAAAGTTGTGATCAAAACAAAACGTAAACAAAACCTGGCATTTGCATTATATGTCTGTCCAACCGTAATTCACCTCTTTCATTTTATGTGCACCCACACTTATTATATATAATTGTATTCAGGGGAAACAGGGCTTTCATTTAACATCAAATATTTAGGTATGGAACATAATTTAATATGAATAAAATATAAAAGAATGGGAGAAAATAAGATTTGTAAAAAATGTTCTTAGTTCTACGTGACATTTTAACTGTAACTGTATGTAACTATATATAATTGTATTCAGGGGAAACAGGGCTTTCATTTAACATCAAATATTTAGGTATGGAACATAATTTAATATGAATACAATATAAAAGAATGGGAGAAAATACGATTTTTTAAAAATTTTCTTAGTTCTATGTGACATTTTAACTGTAAATGTCAAAATACTGTTTGCTTTTACTGCAATAAAATACACATATTTGTATTCAGCAATGTCTCACGTGTAAAACAGTACCCCCTATGTACAGGTTTTATGGTGTTTTGGGAAGTTACAGGGTCAAATATAGCATGCTACATTTTTCATTTATTTCACATTGAAATTCACCAGATTGGTTACGTTGCCTTTGAGACCATATGGTAGCCCAGGAATAATAACTACCCCCATGATGGCATACTATTTGCAAGAGTAGACAACCAAAGGTATTGCAAATGGGGTATGTCCAGTCTTTTTTAGTAGTCACTTGGTCACAAACACTGGCAAACACTATGTTCTATATTTTACACTGTATTAACTTATTTTATTTTATTTTCAGACAGCAGGGGGAGTACCTATCATTACAGGCACTCCACCTGCTGGTAATGCCTTGGACGGCTATGCCATCCATGTGATCGCGAGGTCCTCGCAAGGGCGTTCTATGTCGCCCTGCGGCATTTAGAGACACCAAAATAGGGAGGCATAGAACGCCCTGTGGTCTTAGGGGGTTAAACTCAATATCTCCGCTGGTAGACGTAAATAATATCCAAGAAACACTTAGCTCGGCAATCCCATCCAAATTCCCCAACGACTGGACGATACACAGCTTTGGGAGCCAACTGTTTTTTATTGAGCCACAGCTGGCTTTTATACTATTCCCCATGCAAGGGGTTTCCTTAATTATATTCCAGGGGTTTTCCCTTGGTGGACCTTGGTGGGGACAGGGAACAAATACACATTTCCCAGACTCCTTTTCTGTACTTGGAAGATAATTGCATAAGGACAATTATTTAATTAGATTATCTCCCAAGTACAGAAAATTAAACAATATTTTAAACCATCATAACCCCTCTAATATTAGACAGAACTCCACAAAAGACTCCAGAACTCCACAATTAGACAGAACTCCACAATTCACTGAATAGCAGGAATCTGAGTGCCCAATCTGTCAAAATACCGCTCAGATCCGTTTGCTAGAACAGGAATGCCATTCGAGTAAAGTTTAGACCGGTAAACCACGAGGTGAAGCCCCAAAATAGTTCCGTGTTGTTGTATGCTCTGACCGGTCTTCTTTCAGGAGTTTTCACCATTAAACTAAAGAAAGCAAATGTTCATGAATTGGGTAGTCCTGTGCTTGGTGTTCATTCGTTCCATTCAGTCGAATGCCGCTCTTTATAGAGAAAAGGAAATGAACGTACGAACAGGATGGAGGTTCAGCGATGTTCGCGCGTTCAAGTGTCCGTCTATAGTTCCACCCATTCAACGACCAAACACCGCTGTGCATTCATGAGCAAAGATGGTCGCCGCCACGTGTACGGTCATATGAACGCCGGCCACCCATCCGACCACTTAGAACCTTGCAGTTTTCTGGTGTGAAATTAGTCAATTGGAGGCACACGACTCCCTTGGGTGGTCTCCCCATTCGGTAGTTGGTTCAACTGATGAACAATATATCTATATTCTGTTTGTGAACCTCAAATAGTCGAACCAACTCAGTCTTTCATGTAAATAAGTGGCTAGTTTTGCCACATCTGTTATGGGAATTAACATTTTCGTGCCAGCATATTGTTCAATATTTTATTCTACCTCTGGTATGGTGTTAAGCAGAGAATAACTCTGCCTCAGCAATATCTTCACTGGGGTCCGGCTTTAAGCTGCCAGGAGAGAGAATCTCTACCAAAACAGTGAGTAATGATGAGATGAGTAAATGGTAAAGTAGTGATGCAAAACCCAGCATCTACAAACTTCAGGCATTATAACCACTTTAAGAATTTGGGGTGGCTATGGTAACAAAAGAACTCCAGAAACACCCTCTAAATGTAGTGGAAAGCAACACAGTGAGGGGATATAAGTTAATCCTATGTTGATGTGCCCTAATTGTTTTTAATCTTGTCAAAGCAATTAATATTAAAGTTGGTGTTTGTATATATTAGCACTACACTATTATACCTAAAATATAAAATGAAATTAGAATTATGTCAAAAAAATGTAGAAATTATTTATTAATAAATAACTGGCTTATGATAAAAACGAGAACAGTTCAAATGTGTTTTTGTCACACACTACAATACAGATCATTGGAGAATCAAAAACGGTTTGTTAAATTCTTGGCCAATCTTGCTAGAAGATTCAATATTAGTAAGAATTTTACCAAAGCAACCACCACTTATTTATAAATGAAATAAAAATCTAAAAAAAGGTTTAGTCCCCGGTTATGCCATAATGAGAAAATGGGGATTAACTACTGGTGATAAAAGCCTCAAAGGGTGTAACGAATGTAAAGCTTGTTCTGCTCTTTTAGATAGGGTCTCTCATCTGACTTGTACAGGTACTGTTGAATGTTTTCCTATCAAGTCAGGTATTGGTTACCGCATGGACTATGTGGTTTATTTACTGCAGTGCCCATGTGGCAAACAGTACATAGGCCACACAAAAGGGGCCCTGAAAAATAAGAATAATGAAGCACATCAACAATATCAAAAGGAGTCTGATATCACATTTGTCCCGGTCCATTGCAACTCTTATCTATATTTCCATTTGGGTGGTCTAACCTGTTTTGACATTGAAAGGGTTTTACCCCATCGGAGAAGGGGGGCAGGTTGAAAAATCTGGCACAGGGTGAGACCTATTAAATTCATAAGTTTCAAACTTTGACACCAAAGGGACTGAATGTGGGCATAGACTTGGTTAGTTTTTTTTACATTCAATTCCTTGAGGTGTCTTTTTTTCCTTCCCCACCCCCTTTTTTCTCCCCCCTTTTTTTTTTTACTCGTTTAGAAATTTAAAAAAACAGAGTACGTGATTATATAATAATTAAAATAATTTCATATTTTATTTCACTGATTGTTCAAGAAAAAAACATTTTTCAAAATAAAGCACATATTAAAATCACCACAGCACATTGTGTATGGAATTGGATTTTGATACTGGTGTATTTTTTTTTTTTAATAAGTATTCACTTTGCAAATTATATAATTAGATACACATACTGACACTTAATAATATAATAAGATATTTGGAAATTTTATATATGGCTTAATAATTGGGTGTACGTTCAAGTAAAGAATAAGGTGAATCTCACAAATACCGTATATACTCGAGTATAAGCCGACCCGAATATAAGCCGAGGCCCCTAATTTTACCCAAAAAAACTGGGAAAACTTATTGACTCGAGTATAAGACTATGGTGGGAAATGCAGCAGCTACTGGTAAATTTCTAAATAAAATTAGATCCTTAAAAAATTATATTAATTGAATATTTATTTACAGTGTGTGTATATAATGAATGCAGTGTGTGTATGAGAATGCAGTGTGTGTGTATGAGAATGCAGTGTGTGTGTATGAGAATGCAGAGTGTGTGTATGAGAATGCAGTGTGTGTATATGAGTGCAGTGTGTATATGAGTGCAGTGTGTATATGAGTGCAGTGTGTATATGAATGCAGTGTGTGTGTATGAGAATGCTGTGTGTATGAGTGCAGTGTGTGTGTATGAGAATGCTGTGTATGAGTGCAGTGTGTGTGTATGAGTTCAGTGTGTGTGTATGAATGCAGTGTGTGTGTATGAATGCAGTGTGTGTGTATGAATGCTGTGTGTATGAGTGCAGTGTGTGTGTGTATGAGAATGCTGTGTGTATGAGTGCAGTGTGTGTGTATGAATGCAGTGTGTGTGTATGAATGCAGTGTGTGTGTATGAATGCAGTGTGTGTGTGTGTGTATGAGTGCAGTGTGTGTGTATGAATGCAGTGTGTGTGTATGAATGATGTGTGTGTGTATGAATGTTGTGTGTATGAGTGCAGGGTGTGTGTATGAGAATGCTGTGTGTATGAGAATGCTGTGTGTGTGTATGAATGCAGTGTGTGTGTGTGCGTGAATGCAGTGTGTGTGCGCGCATGAATGCAGTGTGTGTGCGCATGAATGCAGTGTGTGTATGAATGATGTGTGTATGAGTGCAGTGTGTGTGTATGAGAATGCTGTGTGTATGAGTGCAGTGTGTGTGTGTATGAATGCAGTGTGTGTGTGTATGAGTGCAGTGTGTGTGCATGAATGCAGTGTGTGTGTATGAATGCTGTGTATGAGTGCAGTGTGTGTGTATGAGAATGCTGTGTGTATGAGTGCTGTGTGTGTGTATGAATGCAGTGTGTGTGCATGAATGCAGTGTGTGTGTGTATGAGTGCAGTGTGTGTGTGTGAATGCAGTGTGTGTATGTGTGTGTGTAATGCAGAGTGTGATGCAGAGCCTTGGTGGGGGGTGGGCATTTTTATTTTGTAATTATTATTTTAATATTTTTTTTGTTTCATTAAATTTTTTTTATTATTATTATTTTTTTACTTTATTATTATTATTTATTTAATTATTATTTTTATTTTTATTTTTATTATTATTAATATATATATGCATTTTTTCGTCCCCCCTCCCTGCTTGCTAGCTGGCCAGGGAGGGGGGCTCTCCTTCCCTGGTGGTCCAGTGGATGGGCACTGTGTAGGAGGGGGCTGTGGGGGCTGCAGAGAGATGTTACTTACCTTTCCTGCAGCTCCTGTCAGCTCTCTCCTCCTCCGCCGGTCCGTTCAGCACCTCGGTCAGCTCCCAGTGTAAATCTCGCGAGAGCCGCGGCTCTCGCGAGATTTACACTGTGAGCTGACAGAAGAGCTGAACGGACCGGCGGAGGAGGAGAGAGCTGACAGGAGCTGCAGGAAAGGTAAGTAACATCTCTCTGCAGCCCCCACAGCCCCTGTCTGTATTATGGCAATGCAAATTGCCATAATACAGACTCTGACTCGAGTATAAGCCGAGTTGGGGTTTTTCAGCACAAAAAATGTGCTAAAAACTCGGCTTATACTCGAGTATATACGGTAAGTGTGAACTGATTCATGAAGAAAAGTGAATGTTTGGGATATATAGCCCACACAAGTCAATCAACCATCATTTAATTACATTTTAATTATATTTAAAGTTTTTTTTTGTAGATAAGCCAGGATGTAGAGGTACCTTTGGCAAACACCAGTGAGTGATGCTATAATAACCTTCGCTCATTCACTGTGGAACACATGGCCATATTGGCCTGAATTAACATTGTAATACAAGGAAGTGTGCCATTTACACAGAGGGAAGTTAACCTTGGAGCATTCCTGGAGAAGTTACACGACTTGATTAGAGGCAAATGATAACTCTTAAATGATGAGGGGTTTTGACGGACCAAACAGAGCAATAGATTTGGAGACCTATCAGACACCCAATCCAGATGAAAGGACGAAAAGCCCACCACGCCACCAATGAACTGTTTGGGCAGACTATGGGAGAGTGGGATTAGGTTGTGTTTAGCATTTGTTTTTGTTTGGCATATTTTTTTTTTTATTGTTTATTTTACATATTGGTCCCTGAGTAATTTCTCTGTGGAGAATAAAAATGTGTAGGACATCATATTTGTTATTTCAAAATTATTTTTTCTTTTAATTTGTTTTTATTACTATATATACCAATGAAGCATTTTTTTTACTTTTTACCAAATTTCCAGACAATCACCAGGAGAGGGCTGTAACCCCCCAATACACCTTTAAGGCGTTGTCACATTAAAGGTATGTGTGCAACCAAAAAGTGCTCTGTTACTTTATTTCACAACAATATTGCACTATTCTTTGTTTTATTTGAGAGATATCAGCAGGATCCCATAATTCTCTATTGTGTATCCTTGTGGTTCGTTACCAAACTGGGAAGTAACCTTATGGAAGCCATATATTCAAAATTAACTATTTATGTTATTTCAACTTTGCTCAGGTGTATAGGTGAAAGATAACCAATTATGGTCTCATATTGGCACTAATAAAGCCAGAACAGAGACACCATCTGTTTTTATTCTTGACTTAGGTAACTAGGCATGCAGGAAGTAGTTTGTTATAAACAGTAACTTTGTATATGCTTTGGTTTCTTTATTTTTTTTTTCTCTTTTGTATCTGGCTACAATAGTATCTACTGTAAGAATTTTACTTGGTTTTTAAAGGGACACTATAGGCACCCAGACCACTTTAGCTAATTGAAGTGGTCTGGGTGCAGTGCCCATATTGCACTTAGTGCTGCAATGTTAAACAGTGCAGTTCCAGAGAAACTGCAATGTTTACATTGCAGCACTAAGCCTGCCTCCAGTGGCTGTCTCCCAGACAGCCACTGCAGACACTTCCTGCATCCAAACGGACCTTTGGTCTGGTATCTGACACTGGACATCCTCACGCTCTGCATGAGGACATCCATTCTCAGATTTTTCCCCATTGGAAAGCATTGTTTCAAAGCTCTCCTATGGGGAGCTCTAACGCACGCATATTAGTGTCCGTTACTTGCCGGATAGAGGAGGAGACGACATTGGCACTGTGATCAGGTAAGTAAATAAAGTATTTTTAACCATTTATTCACTGACTGGTGGGTGCAAGGGTGGAGGGAAGCAGAGGGAGCTATAGTGCTTTAAGTTATTTTAATATTGGATGAATGGTAACTTCCAAGGTGTAAAGAAGGTAAAACATACAACCTTATAATATGGAAGCGTAGTAGGCAGTGTCTACAATAAAATATAAACCGCACATAGTGTGATCAATGATTATACAGAGTCACGCATGTTCATGATGTTAGACATGTTAATGAGGAAAACTCACAAGACGTAAGTGAATATCAGGCACATCATCCTAATCAGGAGAAGTCTTCAGTATAATATCTTCTTAACACTCGGTAATGATAAGAAACCAGAGGATAGTGCAGATGAGACTTAAAAAGGAAAAATGTATTACAAATGCACTTAAGTCTCATCTGCACTATCCTCTGGTTTCTTTTCATTCCCAAGTGTTAAGAAGATATTATACTGAAGACTTAGATTAGGATGATGTGCCTGATATACACTTACGTCTTGTGAGTTTTCCTCATTTATATTGCGTGTCTCTCTGTATAATCATTGATCACACGATGTGCGGTTTATATTTTTTTGTAGACACTGCCTACTATGCTTCCATATTATAAGGTTGTATTTTTTACCTTCTTTACACCTTGGAAGTCACCATTCATCCTTGTGCATTCCTACTTAACTGTATGTTGCACTGTTGTTTGGTGTTCTAGAGGGCACACTATCTAGTAGGTTTGCTTTATATGTGTTTTTAGTGGTTGGTGTTCTTTTGGTTTATTTTTCTTTTAATATAGGACCACTCTCTGTAACCCACTGTTTTATAGCGATACATGCAATCCACATTTCTAAAATTACCTTCTAAAAGTAATTGAATCAATGTTAACTTCCTATTCGTGTTACTATTGAATAAGCTAATTATCCATAAGCTGCTGAAAAAAATAAAATAAAAATATATATACATTTTCTGCACATACAAAGCTCAGCTGTGTCAGTACAGAAAATATATTCATTGAGCAACTGGGAACTTTAAATCTACACATCTTTGACAAAGTAATGCACTTTGGGTGAATTTGAAATATAAAACATTCCATGTATTGTTATAAGCACTTCATCAATAAATAGGCCAGGAAGAAAAGTAACAATAAGAAACACATTTTCACTTTGAAGAGACCACTGTTGGTTCATATTGAAATCAATCAAACAAATGTTCAAAATGTATTCTGTAGGACTTTTTTATACATTGATTTTACTATATTAGCAGAACCAGGCATTGGCAGCTTTTCTACATCAACGTTTTGACTTTTAGCTCCCCAGATGGATTGCTTATTCAGTTTTCCAAATGCTGTATCCCAAACCAAAGGCCATTATACTTTCATTGAACATAGACATATTTCATTGCACTTTATAACAGTGCCATCAATTCTTTCTTCACCCCCACCACCAGTTCATTTATATGCCTGAGCCTGGGAGTGTTTTAACAAGTTTTGCTTTGTTTGCTTCTTGCTTTTTTAACTAGTTTACAAAAAAATATGAATAATGCACAAGTACATTTACTGACCGATCTAATATTGAAAACAAACCAGTTTACTAACTCATGTTATACAATTAAGTGTTTCTTCCCTTATTACAATTAAAAGGTCATGTGTTAATTACTTTTCATTTCCCCTGTCTTCAGCTGAGGCCATCTGTGATATTTCATTGGGTGTCATACTTTGGGAGGCACAGACAAGCTTCACATACCTGGTTAATAGCTCTCAAAACTTTATATTGGCTTTGTGTAAATAAAATGGGTCTGCTGTCCCTCTCAATTCTCAGATCGCCTGTCTGAAGCTGCTGCAATAAATTATTATGGTTGTTTCTCTCCTCACTCGGTGCTAGTGCTGCTGTGACACAAAGACTGTCACTCCCACCTCCTTCTTTTTGCAGACATTGCTTTCCTTAAAGGGATTCTGTAGTGTTAGGAATACAAATCTGTATTCCTGACACTATTGTGCCCTCTGGTACCACCCTTCCTCTTGCCCCATGTCACATAAAGGATTAAAAAAAACAATTTGCTCACCAGATTCTAGCACCGAGGGACATTGGTGCTATGCCTCCTCTGTCGTCATCCAACGGGGTGCTTAATGCACATGAGCCGCAGGCACATTAGGCTCTCCCAATTGGAAAGCATTGCCTTAATGCTTTCCTATGGGCTTTTCACTGATGATGGATGTCCATCCTCATTTTGGTGACCTGAAGTCCATTAACATTCAAGAAGTGCCTCTAGTGGCTGTCTGATTCACAGCCACTAGAGGCAGCAAGGTAATCATTGCAGTTTGTCTAAAATCAGTGACTGAAAGGAGATATTTACTCAGAACACCAGCAGCCCATGGAAACTGCCTGGCAATATTTGGGTCTCTAGCAGAAAGCACAATTTGCCATCCTCTGCATAATTTGCAAGTGTACTTCTCACCACCAGATGCAAAACATGCACAGCACATACAGATAAAGTCCCCATCTATGCTAGCCTTAACCATATTGGCTCCTCTAACACTCACTATAAAGTCCATGTATATTGCTGTGCCTGCTACCTGCTACGCCAGTTTTCTAGCATGGGTCAAAGAGCTGCCAGAATATTATCTAAGCTATGCTGTTGATCCATAACCTTGTAGAAGAAAATATTTTTTTCTGGCACTGTTACTGCTATTGTCACTCGATATGCCTGCTGCTGCCAAATGGACATTTGACTGCCAATTGAGACAAGAAATGTCTATGGTGAAATGCACACTCTTTCTGCTGGTCTTTGATTAGAACACTTTTTTTAAAATGAGTAGAGAGAGGGCATTACTTTCCTGAGACAGATGGTAATTGGGAGCTAGAGTCATATCAGTTGTTTGAATGACTCCCCTTCTACTGCCCTGTCAATTTTCTATCACCTTATTTGACAGCTATTTTGACATGCCCCTCACATGTATATTGTCAGATTATTTAAGTGTCGGCTGATGTTACTTAAGCATTGTTTTATATGACAGTACAGGATAATATAAAAGTCTTCTGGAATGTGTAAACTAGTGGGACCATCTTATGATATAATTATGGATTTTTAATCCTTAGTAACTAAAAATATATTTAATATTTAGCAACTCATTACCTGTCATTCTAAAAATGTAGTACATATAACAACGCTGTCTATGTGGACAAAAAAAATATACGGGTACCATTATTAGAGATTTTAATAACAATTCTGTAACAGAATATTTTAGTAGACATCATGGTAGTTAACCATCTATGCTTAAATATCAAGGACTTCAAATGATTGAAAAGTACTGGAGAGGGGGAAATAAAGTTCAGAAATTATTTTATCAAGAGATGTACTGAATTTTATATGGTTAAAATATTGTCCCCATTGGGACATTATGCAGGGATTAATGTGATAAGATTAATTAATGTGATTGACGTGAAATAGCTAAACAGTGTTAATGGAATCTCAAATTTGAGTTTCGAAATAATATGTATATCGAGAACTCCAGATGTTGTGGACTACATCTCCCACAATGCTCTTACACAGTGGTGAAACTATCTGCATTGCAGGGGTCGCAGCTGCAACCGGGCCCATCGAACCAGGGGGCCCGGCTGCTCTGTCGACCCCTGCTGACAGGACTGTCTCCTCTCGTCAAACTGCTATTTAGTATATTGTCAATTCGGCAATATACTAAATAGCAATTATCCTACCTCACTGATCAGTAAGGGGCAGAGTGGGGTGTAGATGAATTATCTGGCTATCTTTAATGTTTGTGTGTGCTGCGGAGGCACAGCTAGTAGAGTTGAGTGGACACCTGGATGTTCGGGTTCGCCGAGTTTGGCCAAACTTCGTCTAAAAGTTTGAATTCGGGCTCGAACTTGATCCCGAACCCCATTGAAGTCAATGGGGACCCGAAATTTGGGGCACTAAAATGCCTCTAAAAAAGTCCTGGAAAGGGCTAGAGGGCTGCAAAAGGAAGTAAAATGGGAGTAAGAGTAGGACAAGTGCCCTGCAAACAAATGTGGCTAGGGAAATAACTTAAAATAACATAAAATACATAAAAATTTAAAATAATAATCTTGAACTAAGAGGAGGAGGTGGATGTGGAGTAGGAGGTTGAGGAGGTGGTGACCGTTGCAGTGTAGGTGGAAGCGGCGGTGGAGGTGGAGGAGATAGCCAACATTGTTTTTTTTGTTGTGTTTTTTTTTTTTAAGTTGGGGTAGCCCCCAAAATATTGGACATATAAAAAAAGAAACATTTGTGGCCTGCGGTCATTTCTTGCAGTCCAATAACGCCATCAGGTTTTTAAAACTGTCTGTCTCCACCAGAAGGAATGACAGCATTTCAAAGGCCAGGACTTTTGAAATGCTGGCATTCAGGGCCAGGGATCGTGGGTGGGTAGGGGGGTACTTCCTCTTTCTCTCCAGTGTTTGGGAGATGGACAGCTGAACACTTCCATGGGACAGTGTGGAGATGCTTGGGGACGGTGGTGGCGTTGCTGCCACATCCTCTGTTTGCGGGGTGGAGGAAGAGGTGGAGAAAGAGGTGGAGGAAAAGGCCAAGACAGCAGCAGAAGAGGAAGCAGGAGGAGCCTGAGACATTTCTTGGTTTTTGAGGTGCTTATTCCACTGCAGCTCATGCTTTGCATGTAGATGCCTGGTCATGCAGGTTGTGCTCAGGTTTAGAACGTTGATGCCTCGCTTCAGGCTCTGATTGACAGCGTGCAAGCCAGTAGTGTCTTGTCGTCAGCACATTGTCTGAAGAACTGCCACGCCAGGGAACTCCTTGGAGCTGGCTTTGGTGTGCTCGGTCCCTGGGTACGGTGGGCAGTAGCAGGCGTACTGTCTAGGGGATGGTCACTCTGCTTTTGCACCCTGCTCTAGGAGGAGGAGGTGGATGTGGAGTAGGAGGTTGAGGAGGCGGTGACTGTGGCGGTGTAGGTGGAAGCGGCGGTGGAGGAGGTAGCCAACACTGTTTTTTATTTTATTTTTTTTAATTGCCGTAGCCCCCAAAATATTGGGACATATAAAAAAAGAAAACAAAGAATAAGTGCACTTGAGTATAACAATGGCTGGGTGAGGCCGGTATAAATGTCTATTCTGCAAATGGGACAGACAAGTCTGGTGGTATCCATGCCTGGTTCATTTTAATAAACGTGAGCTTGTCTACGTTGGCTGTGGACAGGCGGCTGCGCTGGTCTGTGATAATGCCCCCTGCTGTGCTAAACATACGTTCAGACAATACACTGGCTGCAGGGCAGGCCAGCACCACCAAGGCATAAAGGGAAAGCTCAGGCCATGTGCCCAATTTGTAGACCCAGAAGTTGAATGGGGCAGACCCATCAGTCAATACGTGTAGGCGTGTGCACACATACTGTTCCACCATGTTGCTGAAATGCTGCCTCCTGCTAAGACGTTCCATATCAGCTGGTGGTGCTGGTTGTTGTGGTGTGCTGACAAAGCTTTTCCACATTTCGGCCATGCTAACCCTGCCTTGTGAGGTGCTGGTGGTGCCCCAGCTGCCTTGGCTTGTGTCAGTTGGGAATGCCCTCAGCAGCGCGTCTACCAGCGTGTGCTTGTAGTAGTGCATCTTCCGATCACACTCCAGTGAGGGAATTAAGGACGGCACGTTGTCCTTGTAATGGGGATCCAGCAGGGTGGCCACTGAGTAATCAACACAAGTTAGAATGTGGGCAACACGGCAGTCATTGCACCAGCACTTTGGTGACTCTAGATAACCTCGGGCCGATCGCACGTCCCCGTGACAGCGACGACGCATTCGGATGTCTGCCCTATCAACTTTCGATGTTACTTTCTGCGCCTACCATGGTGACCACGGGGAATCATGGTTCAATTCCGGAGAGAGAGCCTGAGAAACGGCTACCACATCCAAGGAAGGCAGCAGACGTGCAAATTACCCCCTCCCGATGTGGGGAGGTAGTGACGATAAATAACAATACAGGACTCTTTCAAGGCCCTGTAATTGGAATGAGTACACTTTAAATCCTTTAACGAGAATCTATTGGAGGGCAAATCTGGTGCAGAGCGACTGACCCATGTGTGCTGCAGCTGAAACTCCACTATCACCTGTTGCTGCTCGCACAGTCTCTCCAGCATGTGCAAGGTGGAGTTCCACCTCGTGGGCACATCGCATATGAGGCGGTGAGCGGGAAGGGCGAAGTTACGCTGCAGCACAGACAGGCGAGCAGCAGCAGGGTGAGAACGCCCAAAGTGCGTACAGCCGCTACAGTGAAACTGCGAATGGCTCATTAAATCAGTTATGGTTCCTTTGATCGCTCCATCTGTTACTTGGATAACTGTGGTAATTCTAGAGCCAATACATGCCGACGAGCACTAGGGGACGGCCGCTCCACTTTTGCACCCTGCTCCCTCTTATGCTGTGCAGGTGCCTCTGTGTGACCAGCACCTTTTCCTCCAAACTGCACACGTCACTCGCATGACCTTGATTCCATGTGGGGTCTAGGACCTCATCATCCTCCACATCATCTTCCACCCACTCCTCAACCCTGCCCTCCTTGCCGGTCTGCACACTGCAGAAAGCCACAGCAGTTAGCACGTGTGTTTTTCCAGCATGTAAAGTCTGCAAAGGACATATGGAAATTGTTTTAGAATTGTATCCAGGCAACAGTTTTCCCTATAAACTGACCTCTCAGTTTGACTTGTGAGGGTATTGCCCCAAAATTACAATATCGTTTACGTACCTCTTAGCTATTGATAACTGGTTTAAATAAAGCAGCTTGTTATCTGGTAGTTACTAGTGTAGAAAATATCAATCTGTTTTCTATCACTTAGATCTGTTTAACAAGTGTTGTAGGTGTGAAACAATATTACAAGTGACCGATGTAGTAATTTAAATCAAAGTTCCATTTGCCAAAAAAAATTCTCGCCCATCTTCTGTGGGTTATTGCATTTTTAAGATGTAGACTTATTGTATCACACTAGCCATGCACAGGTAGATTGTCTGACACGTTGTTTTGGTGTTTGATTTTTAACTTTGTAGTTGTGTCTTTACACAATATTATAGAAATGTATATTAATGCTTCTGCATATGAAACAATCTCAATAACACTTATTTTTTACTTAAAAAAAAAATCAGCCCCATGAGGTGTCATGTAATCGCTATGATGCGGTACTTATCCATATGTCTAGTTTGCTTCGTCTGTTTAAATATTGTGTTTAGCATGTATAACAGGAGTGACCTAGCCTGGACCAACTGAATTTGTAGCCACAGAGGGGATCCCAACCTGACACCCACTTACTGCTCCACACGACTGATATATGTACAACTTAGGACTCCGCTCAGAACCGCAATCTAGTCCCAAGCTAAACATGCGATAGATCGCTGCCTAGTGCCGAGTAACTGCTACACCGATAGGCACAGTTTTCCTAGTCAATGGGGAACGCTATGGCGCTCCAACCTGTATAAAATCTATAGAGGAACGGAAGGCTTATCCGTCCGTACACCTGACAGCCGGTATCAACCCCAGTAGACACTCGTCAATTCACAGAATAACCATAATATAATACACAGTAATCGAAATGTCAGAGCAGAAGCTAAGCTCCTTTACCACAAGCTGTTTACCATCTGACTTCACCACATACATATATATAAAAATTGTGCTAGTTTTTATTGTACCTTGATGCTATAATGTTTGAAATGTGCTAGAGGTTTACCTTTGGGGTACCTCACGAGCAATTGTTGTAAACTTACGCACTACAAAAATAAAGAATTAAAAAAAAAAAAAAAAAATCAGGCTAAACAAAAATTGGTAATTAACAATATGACTTCTGAAAAGCACATGAAAGGATGCTGTATGATTTATAAAAAAGAACACACTACATGAAGGTCCTGTTCACTAGAGTGTGTAGTCATGAATGTAACCAGTAAAACTTTGTTTTTACAGCCACTGGTTGGCCCACACATATTTTAAAACGTGTTTAATTTTGTTATAGCATGACTTGTAGTCTTGTTTTTAATTTGTCTATAATACATATTTTTGTATGACAGTGTGTTTTTTCATTGATTGTTGAATTTTAATGGTCTAAGATAATTAACATGTCAACAGGCAAACGTAACCCGAATGATTTGTCTCAGTCTTGCCTTCTATACTACCTGCACCATAGGCAACATTTATTTGTCTTTAGACTTTCTTGAGAAGTGGTAACTAGCCAGTGTTGCACACATACACCAGATATGAAGTGCACACCCCAAATGTACTATTTAGCACCAAAAAAAATAGAACTTTTAAAACTGCGATGTAACCACAGTATTTGACGGTTCTATTTGACTCTCAGATATGACGTGCACACACCAAATGTACTATTTAGCACCAAAAAAAATTGCATTTTTAAATCTGCGCTGTAACCACAGTATTTGACGGTTCTATTTGACTCTCAGATATGAAGTGCACCGCAGGTCGCAAATATACTATTAAGCACCCAAAAAATTAGACTTTTTAAAACTGCTATGTCACAGCAGTATTTGACAGTTCTATTTGACTCTCAGATCTGAAGTGCAGGCGCAAATATACTATTTAGCACCAAACAAATTAGAATTTTAAAAACGGTGCTGTAACCACAGTATTTGACGGTTCTATTTGACTCTCAGATATGAAGTGCACGCACCAAATGTACTATTTATCACCAAAAAAATTTGAATTTTTAAAACTGCGCTGTAACCACAGTATTTGATGGTTCTATTTGACTTTCAGATATGAAGTGTGTTACGAAATCGCTACAGACAGTTACAACGTTGCTCTTTCCTATGTTTCACCCAGAACCTTGCTTTGGTACTATAATTTTGTACCCAACTCCTGAAATGATTGCCTGATACTCATTCGTTATCCGAACAACGGACCACCCGGCCCCTGGCGTATGCCGCTACTTAACCCCGGTCACCTTTCTAATAACCGAATGGCCGACCACCCTACGAGCGGAGCGTGTCTCCAATTGATCGCCCAGAGAGTTGCGGTCTGCGGTTAACCGCAACCTAATTGACGGCCTCAGGGCATTTACGTTCATGCCCCATCTCCCGATACTCAAACTACCGAAAGGTTCACAAACAAGGACCACCTACAGCCTGGCGTGTGGCCTCAATTAGAACGTTGTTTTTTGCGGTTAACCGCAGGTTAAGTACCCACCCCTTCCCGGCGGTCTTCGTTCATCTCCCGAAAAGCTGGGACATCCAGCAACAGAGCGGGGATTCGTGCAAATCCCTAGCCATTACTCGTTCCACGAGTATGAGGTCAAGGTCCCACTGCCTATTAACACACTTAAAAACATGGCCGCTTGGGGGGGCGGGGCCTGACCGCTGAGCCGAGAGGCAGCAGAAAAGAGGTGCTCCTGCTCTAACAGACAAATCTCCCGAATAATAAACCTACAAAGCACCCTAATCGACTCGCATAAGCACCTCAGAGAAAGGTGACACCAGGAGCTACACGTGGATATCAAACATGTGGAATACAGGGCAGGAGGCACCAAAGCACCCTATGAGGCCTATTAGCATGGTCGGCGCAGGGGAGACGGCCGCTCCCCTTTTGCCTCCAACAGCCACAAGCATGATCACGGGCCATCGTTCCCCCCCACATGGACCCGAGAGGGTCATCCCGGTCCCAGGTGGGCACCTCCAGAGGAAGCGGCAACAACCCCAACGGAGGCAAGCTGACTCCAATATGGCGGAGAAAGCCGCCGGGCCACATCACATGTAAGCGACATCCTGGCACGGATCAACGCTACATTTGAAGCATTTTGGAAAAAGCTGGAAGACAGACTGAGCAACACACAGGCTCAGGTTACAAGTGCACCCATGGCTCTACCCTGCAGCTCCCATCCAGATGGCTCGCTCACCCAAACCAAGCGCGCCAAAAAATGGCGCCTCAAACGACACGCTTGACCGCCGGCAGGAACACAGGTGAGGAGACGCACACCAGCGACTAGAACCCGCACAAGGCACAGTATACCCAATCCACAGCCCGGCACCAACGCAGACCTGCATACCCACGTCAGCAAGGCTCTTCCACCGGTAAAGACCCGCCGGCAATGGCACGGAGGCGAGAACCGACATGGCACAAGCCCAAGCCTGACAAGCCACAGAGAGACCAAACCCTGATAGCCAAGCCACACTGCCTATCATCAGCACCTCCAAGCCTAACATGCCCCAGGGTGGACAGGGACTATGCCCTACTGATATAGGGCATAGGGTGACTGTGGACTGTGCTAAAGGTGCTGCGGGGGGCCCCATTAGCACCACAGGGCTAGAAATGTAAATATTGTCTCACTATCCTTTGTCGCCTCCTGTATTACCTGCACTCTGAGCCAGCTAGGTCTCTTACCTGCTTATCTAGCGCCCATACTATTTTCTCTGAGGACATTGCCATCTGCTCCCTCGTTTAAAGTGGCAACTATTTTGTTATGTCCTTTATAACCAGGGTCTCATGACCAGGGTCTCTGCTAAAGCGCCCCACTGATTTTAAACAGCATAATGCATGTATGTAGCACAACTGTGAATTACTCTGTCAGGATTAGCCAATCTAAAGCCCTGGGACCAAAGACACGAACAGACTTTATAACGAGGAAACTAAGCGTACAGTTCATGGGTTCTGAGCGCTCTTCGGTTAACTGTTTCGCCCAGACCGGGGCTACATAATGAATGGTTGAATGCACGAATTATATATGAAACTGTTAAAGTTATGTATTTTTATCCAGTTTTGTATGTGGCAAGAAAACGTGGTATTTTGGGCGCTTGGAGATAATTGTATTGTCATAACCCTTGGATTCATTATCTCCAAGCTGGGCGGTAACAATTTCAAAAGATACATTGTGTTCTTATTGGTTAACCACTTGTATTGTCCCTGTATCCCATCAGGTCCAGAGGAGGCTGTCCCTGGACCTGAAATTTTGCATAAATACTGATACCTGTGTGCCATTAAAGCCAGTTCTTGCTTGACCTTCAAATCGCAGCCTCGACTCGTTTTGTGGGCAAAATGGTATCCTAGCTGTACCATAGCTAGTGGGATTGTTCTACACTTACAAGATTCCTATGGTCTACTAGCTGAAGCAGCTCTTCTCTCTCTCTACATCGGTATCCAGACTATCCAAGCTGTCCAGCTTCCAGCTAGCCTAGGAGTAACCGTAACAAAGTGCACACCCCAAATGTACTATTTAGCACCCAAATTTTTTTTATTTTTAACACTGCGCTGTAACCACAGTATTTGACGGTTCTATTTGACTCTCAGATATAAAGTGCACACCCCAAATGTACTATTTAGCACCAAAATTTCTTTAAATTTTTAAAACTGCGTTGTAACCACAGTATTTGACGGTTCTATTTGACTCTCAGATATGAAGTGCACCGCAGGCCGCAAATGTACTATTTAGCACAAAAAAGGTTGATTTTTTTTAAACCAACAATGTAACAGTAGTATTTAAGGGTTTTATTGGACTGCAAGAAATGCACTGCAGGCTGCAAATGTTCTATTTAGCACAAACAACTGTAATTTTGTAAACCAACAATGTAACAGTAGTATTTGAGGGTTTTATTGGACTGCAAGAAATGCAGTATGCAAATGTACTATTTAGCACCACAAAAATTGCAGTATTTAAAAATGCCTAGATGTTGCCCACTGAGCTACCAGAACAGGATTAAAGTAATGTGCCTGGCACACATGCAGTTGCAAGTGCACTGCACTCTCTGTGGCACTGGGCTCAGGGCAGGTTACAAAAATGTAGTATAGCACCCACAAAAATAATCGCTGTAATTTGCAGATTCAACACCAGAATTCTTTCCTAATCTGTCCCTCACAGCTGCAGCGTCCTCTCACTACACTAATAACAACTCATGTGATGTGTGGCGCTGCATGACTCAAGCTTATATATATAGAGGCTGGGTCACATTCTGCACTGGCCAGTCACAGTCATGCCATTAGTAGGCATGGCTGTGATGGCTTCTTAGGGCACACAAATCAAATGCTTGTTGATTGGCTGCCCTGCAGCCTTTCAAAATGCGCCATTAAATCACTGAACACCAAACTCCAACTCGAACATACACTGAAATGTCCGTGTTCGGGTCCGAGGTCCAAAAACCATAATGTTCGATACAAACTCAGGATCGCTCAGCTCTATCAGCTAGCACAAATGCCAGAACTCAATGCCTTCCCCTCGCCTCTTCCTGGGCAGAGTTCTTACAGAGTTGCCTCCTACCCTGCCTGCAGTGCCCCTCCCTCTGTTCCCAGGATGCCCACATAACTCAGCCTGCACAGGGGACATCAGAGCAAGCCCAGCAGACACATAAGGCCACCTGCAAACCCTGCTCTAGCCTGCATAGTGGCATACGGGATCAAGGTGTGTGAAATACTGTACCTCACCTCTCCCTGCACACATCTGAGGCTGTCTCTTCTTGGCTCTACTTCTTTCTGTGTGTCTCACTTCCTTTCTGTCTCTCTCTGGCTCTCCTTTCCTTGTGTCACTCTCTCTCTCTATATAGATTTCTTGCTGTCTCAGGCTCTCCTTTCATTGTGCCACTCTCTGTCTCTCCCCACTTTCTGTCTCTCTATTTCTTTACATGTGCAGCTCTGTCTCCCTTTGGCTCTCTTTCTCTCCTTCTCCCTGTCTCTCCTTCTCCCTCTATCCCGGTCTCCTCTGGCACTCTCTGTTTCTTTGTCTCCCTCTCAAACAGCCACAAAGATAATCACACTCAGCCAGGGGCGGACTGAGAACCCTCAGGGCCCCCAGGCAAAATAAATCAAGGGCCCCCTTACAGGCCCCACCCATACTCCGCAGCAAGCGCCACCCATGTCCCGCCTCCATGCACCGCCTCCAGCCACACCCTACACAATCTTTAGAGACAAGGAACAAAAGTGCAATAATCCCTTCAAGGCCCCAGTAGAGACTACAATTGAGGGCTAATGGGCCATAGAGGGGGGTCTTTCTAGCAGAGGCTATCTCAGTATCCTTTAGAGAGTGTGTTAGAAAGAATCCCCTCCAGGCCCTATTAGAGACTACAATGGAGTCTAATAGGCTTGGAAGGGGGTCTTTCTAACAGAGGCCATCTCAGTGTCCCTGCTGGAAACAGTCGCCTCCAGGCCCCAGTAGAGACTACAATTGAGGGCTAATGGGCCATGGAGGGGGGGAGCATTCTAGCAGACGCTATCTCAGTGTCCTTTAGAGAGTGTGTTAGAAAGAATTTCCTCCAGGTCCCATTAGAGACTACAATGGAGTCAAATGGGGCCTGGAGGGGGTCTCTCCAACACTCTGGTTCCTATTCACAATATAGCAACACAACATAGCTCACTGATACCTAGGCCAAGTTGGCTCCTCTTACCTTAATTACTGTTGCTGGCTGGCAGTCTGTAGGCTTTCTGGAAGGCTGTGGGCTTACTGGCTGTGGCTGGAAGGCTGTGGGCTTGCTGGCAGGCTGTGGGCTTGCTGGCTACTGCCGGCAGGCTGTGGGCTTGCTGGCTGCGGCTGGCAGGCTGTGGGCTTGCTGGCTGCGGCTGGCAGGCTGTTGGCTTGCTGGCTGCGGCTGGCAGGCTGTGGCTTGCTGGCTGTGGCTTGCTGGCTGGCAGGCTGTGGCTTGCTGGCTGCGGTTGGCAGACTGTGGGCTTGCTGGCTGTAAGCCTAACTGGTGGCCTGTGGGCTGGCTGGCTGGCTGGCTGGCTACTGGCCAGCTTATAGGCTGGCTGGCTGGCTGGCTGGCTGGCCGGCCTGTGGGTGGCTGGCTGGCCTGTGGGCTGGCTGGCTTGCAGGCTACTGGGGCACTTGTAGATTATTTAAAGAAATAATCCATGCACAATAACCACTACTGCTCTGTGTAGTCGTTATGGTGCCAGGAGGGCCGGGCCCCCCTCCCAGAGTAAGTAGTCAGACCGTTTAAGAACAGTTTGACAACTTACCTGGGGTCTGCTGGGATATGAGGCTGTAGTAGGGTATAGGAGGAGTGGTGCAATGTGTAAGGGGTGCAGTGTGTGTGAAAGGTTCAGTGTGTGTGAGGGGGTGTAGTGTGTGAATGTGTAGGGTGTGTGAGGCAATGTGTGTAAATGTGTATGGTGTGTGGGGGGGCAGTGTGTGTGTATGGGGGGCAGTGTGTGAATGTGTATGGTGTGTGGGGGCAGTGTGTTTATGGGGCTAGAGTTCACTCTCACCACTGCGACCACCAGGAATCCCTGGTGGTCACAGTGTTGAGAGTGAACTCTAGCCAGTAGCTCCAGGGCTAGAGTTTACTCTTGCAAGAGCCGTAACATTGCCGTGGTAACCGCGGCAACGATCTGTGCTCGCGCAAGAAGGACCCAGAGGAGCTGCAGCTGAGCTCCCGGGTCCTCTCTTCCTCCCTCCCCTGCCGGCTGCCCGCACGGTGCCTGCGGACAGGGGAGGGGGCAATTGCCCTCCTCTTACTCCCCTCTCCCCCTCTTCTTACCCCCTTCTTACTCCCACCCTCTTCTTACTCCCCCCTCACTCTCTTCTTACCCCTTCTTACTCCCCCCTCCCCCTCTTCTTACTCCCCCTTCTTACTCTCCCCCTCTTCTTAATCCCCCTCCCCCTCTTCTTACTCCTCCCTCTTCTTACTCCCCCCTCCCCTTACCCCCTCTTCTTACTCCCCCCTTCCTCTTTTTCTCCCCCCTCCCCCAGGGCCGGCACGAGCAGGGGGCGCCCGAGCAGGGGGGGCGCAAAAATCCGTATCCCCAGCCATCGGCTAGGGATTCAGATTTTTATAATGCCGCAGCCTACCTTGCCCTGCTGAGGCTGCTCTCCGACTCCTTTTGGCTCCCTCCCTTGACGGAGGTGAAGTCTCTGTCTGCCGCCGCCCACTCCTGATGACGTCAGGAGGAGGGTGCGACTTACACCTCCCCCAAAGTCCCCTGCGGTCCACAGTGTCGGGCTACCTCTGCGGGCTCCAATATGGCGGCGCCCGTGTACATTAGAGCCCGCCCGCGTTTGGAGCCAGGCCAGCCGGACTGCAACAGGAAGGGAAGGGGAGGGAGACAAGGAGGGGAGGGAGACAAGGAGGGGAGGGAGACAGATAGGCCCAGGCGGACTTCATGGTGAGTAGGTGGCCTGACTTCCACTGCCCACCCCCTCCCACTCCCCCTGACTCCATATTGTCCAAGTCCTGCAGGCAGCAGACACACCTTGGAAGAACTGCCTCTTCTGCAAGACTGCTCCCCATAGTGTTGGAGTGCCTTTAGACCTGGCTGCCAGCACTTGAAGGGGGTAAGTTTGAATTTTTTTTATATTTAATGTTTTAATTGTACACTGTCTGTAACCCCCTGTCAGGGCACTAAGGGGTCAGAGTGACAGGGGGTTACAGGCTCCTAATCCTAAACCATTTTGTCCCCAAATCCACTATCATTTGTTCCTCGGCATCCCATTTCTCACTGTATCCCACAACAAGCCCCTTTTCACTTGGTTCCCTAATTTAGTCTTAATTCGCTGTATCTCCTTAAAGGGATACTGTAGTACCAGGAATACAAAGCTGTGTTCCTAGCACTACTGACCCTCTGCCTACCCTTTCCCTCCTGCCCCCCCCCACCTGTAAATAAAGGGTTAAAAACCCTTTACTTGCCTTATCTTAGCGCAGCGCCTAGCGGGGTCTAATGCGCATGCGCACAGCAAATGCCGAGTGCACATTAGACCTCCCCACAGGAAATTATTGAATCAATGCTTTCCTATGGGTAAAAATCTGACCCTGGAGGTCCTCATGCAGAGCTTGAGGACGTCCAGCATCAGATAACGGACCAAAAGTCTGTTTCAATTCCAGAAGCGTCCCCTTTGGTAGACAGCCACTGAGGGCAGACTTAGTGATGCAATGTAAACATTGCAGTTCTTTGGAACTGCAATAGTTTACATTGCAGCACTACGTGCAAAAGGGACACAGCACCGAGACCAAGGAAGCGTTTACATTTGCTTCTAATGACATCTCTAGTGGCTGTCAAATGGCTTTATCTCTTAAAAAAAACAAAAACAAAGTGTGTATCTATCTATCTAAATATCTTTACAATCTAGTGTTTTGTCACACCTCTAAAACATTTTAGAAACGGCAAGAAAAATGTATGGGGGGGGGCGGCAAAATGCTCCTTCGCCTGTGTAGACAAAATTCCTTGCACCGGCCCTGCCTCCCCCTCTTCTTACCCCCTTCTTACTCCCCCCTCTCTTCTTACTCCCCCCTCTTCTTACCCCCATCTTCTTACTTCCCCCTCCCTCTCTTCTTACTCCCCCCTCTTCTTACCCCCCTCCCCCTTCTTCTTACCCCCTTCTTACTCCCCCCTCTTCTTACTCCCCCCTCTTCTTACCCCCCTCCCCCTCTTCTTACTCCCCCCTTCCTCTCTTCTTACTCCCCCCTCTTCTTACTCCCCCTTCCACTCTTCTTACTCCCCCTTCCTCTTTTTACTCCCCCCTCCCCCTCTTCTTACCCCTTCTTACTCCCCCCTCCCTTCTTACCCCCTCCCCCTCTTCTTACCCCCTTCTTACCCCCTCCCTTCTTACTCCCCCCTCTTCTTACCCCCTTCTTACCCCCCTCCCTTCTTACTCCCCCTCCCCCTCTTCTTACCCCCTTCTTACCCCCTCCTCTCTTCTTACCCCCTCCCTCTCTCTTCTTACCCCCCTCCCTCTCTTCTTACCCCATCCCTCTCACTTCTTACCCCCTCCCTCTCTCTTCTTACCCCTTCCCTCTCTCTTTTTAACCCCCCTCCCCTCCCTCTCTCTTTTTAACCCCACTCCCCTCCCCTCCCTCTCTCTTTTTAACCCCCCTTCCCTACCTCTCTCTTTTTAACCCCCTTCCCCTCCCCTACCTCTCTCTTTTTAACCCCCTTACCCTCCCTCTCTCTTTTTAACCCCCCTCCCCTCCCTCTCTCTTTTTAACCACCCTCCCCTCACTCTCTCTTTTTAACCCCCCTCCCCTCCCTCTCTGTTTTTAACCCCCCTCCCCTCCCTTCCCCTCCCTCTCTCTTTTTAACCCCCCTTCCCTCCCTCTCTCTTTTTAACCCCCCTCCCCTCCCTCTCTCTTTTTAACCCCTCCCCTGTAGCGTGGCCGAGCTGCTCGCCGGTCCGCGGTGCCCGGCCGGAGTGATAGGAAGGTGCACACTGAGTCCGGCCGGGCACAGGAAACAGAAACTCCTGTTCAGCGTGGAACAGGAGTTTCTGTTTCCTGTACCCGGCCGGACTGACAGGAAGGTGCACACTCAGTGTGCACCTTCCTATCATTCCGGCCGGGCACCGTGGACCGACGAGCGCTACAGGGGAGGGGAGGTGAGAAGCTGCAGCCGCCTGAGGCTCTTAAGAGACCGCTCAGGCGGCTGCAGCATTTAAAGGGGCGGGTGGGCCCTCTGATGGCGGGCCCCCCTCCCGGCCGGGCCCTCGGACCATGTCCGAAGTGCCCGACCGGTCAGTCCGCCCCTGCACTCAGCCAGCCCTCACACACCCACACAATCACACTCATCCATCTGCACACATACATGCAACACTCACTCAACAACAGTACAATCACACAAAGAAACCCACACATTTTAAGTGTGTTTCTTAGTGGGAAGTGACAAGGAGCGAGAATATGCACAAGGTGGAGTGACAAGGGGCCCTACTTTAATTCTTGCACAGGAGCCCAGTGATCCCTAGTTATGCCCCTGCTCTTACAGTTATAATGCCGGCAATGCATGAGGGAATGTGCTCCATAATATCTGCCAAAGTTTGCCTGTCCCTGATCTATATAATGAACTGTTAAAAAATATAGTTACTGAGAAATTAAGGTGAGAACAGATCGATGTTATAAATTTGTTGTAGATCACACAAGGATTGTTTTCAGAAAGCCTAGATCACAAATAATAAAAACACTGGGCAAAAGTGGTGGCGACGCGGTTCTGTGTGTTGAAGTTTTACCACAAAACAAACATTAATTTCGGAATGAGTGTTGGTGGACAGCCTGGAGGTGATCTGGAGAGGAGTGGTAACCTGCCCAAATGTAATGCTATATAATTTTTTGTATGCTGTATATAGAGATGAGATTTTTGGTTAAGCCTCACAATTATAAAATGTAAGAGTTCTTAATATTCTTTTCTGGAGCAGTTAATACAATCAATGAAACATCACGTACACTGCTTTTGTTTTCATTTAAGGTGCCAACAGCATATAATTGACAGCTGGATACATTGTTTTGTGCACTGCTGGATACATTTATTGGCACATTGCACAGAAGACTATTTGCTCCATAGGAACTCCACAATGGATAAGTAAACTAAATGTACTGTTATGCAATTTTGATTCATATTCGTAACTGTTTTGAGAAAATATATAATATTTTCTTTTGGTTTAAAAATGTAGTGGATTTTCCATACCGACATATGAACTAATGTATATGTCTGATCTATTTCTGTTGGTCTTAATCAGAATATTAGAAATAATTTCGAGCAAAATACCCTAATTAATTATCCACAAAGCCCAAGGAATAGATAATACATTTTATAAAATCAATCATACATACAATAGGTGGAGCTTCTGTAACTTATCTATGTGAATATATAGGAGAGTACAATATAGTGCAATATAGTCTGTACAAGGTAACATATATTAAATAACAGCAATATTACTCACAAGCTTGGAGCCAAATATATGCATATAGCTCTCATGTGATGCGCGGTAGGACTCTTTTAGGATGTCCCTGTCTTTATTCACTCTGGCCCCTGTGGAGAGATGTTAGGAGTCATGCCAAACGTTGGTGATTCTTGGTAATGGAAATCCTTTATTTGGTAAATGAAATAAAACTAAAGTAAAATATGGCTTAAAATGTCCAATAAAAGTACATAAAATCTTTAGGTATCCTCTGGTGGTCCGAAACGCGTTTTACCCTATGTGGAAGGCTTCCTCAGTCGGTATAATGTCCAGAGGTTTCTTCACTTTTTATAAAGCTCTCTTCCAGTTTATTTGGAACGTAAATTGCATTCCATTTTATCTGTCGCGTCTCTTCCGTCATTCTACTTTCTGTGTTTCCCAGTCGCACCTAAGTTTTAGAAAATGTTCAAAGTAAAAGATATGTGTCGCTAATTACATCAAAAATAAAAATGTAATTTAATTTTCTTACTAGCAGTTCCTCACAATAATTTTAAATGAAGACAATTGGCGAACAATTTGTATGGTCTCTTCAGCTTTTAAAAGTGGTACGTGGATTTCTATCTTGTCTGTTTCATCTCTCAATTTTCACATTACAATGCCACACCTTGGACATTAGTGTGTGGCAGCTTTGTCAATAGCTCAATAATATCGATGTCTTGTATCGGAGTACAATGGAATTAAAATTGGCACCTAAAATTCAATTAGCCAATAAAAAAATGTATTGGCTAATTGAAATTTAGGCGCCAATTTTAATCTCATTGTACTCCTATAGAAATAAAGTATGCCAGGTTGTTATCTCTATTCCATTTGAAGAAGCCACATATGGTGAAACGCGTTATGGCTTTAAATTGTGTATTTTAAGCAAATAAAGTCTTTTGGTCACCTACGTTGTACCAATTTTCTTTTTATTGTGTTTTATATGCACTTTTAATTTTTTTTATTTTATTCTTCCTGGCATTTTTATCTGTTCCTGTACTCCAAGAAATCCGAGGTTGGGATCATACCACCAACGCTTTATCAATAGAACAGTGTTTCCTGCTCTACACTTGTGACTATAACCTTATCTATTTTATAACTCATTTTATCATATTGAGAGCACTATTGTTGTCCTTTTATCATATTTTGGAGCCTTAGATACCCAGACTGTATTGACGGACGTACCTCTCCTGCATATCCCAGAAGTGGGGATCATACCACTGTATGCCCTCCACTCCAGAGCTGGTAATAGCTCTTGCAAATGTCAATGTACTACCTACTTTTTTCATACATTTTGTCCCTGGATCTTGGCTTATTGCATTATTGGCTGTTTTCGTATCTCCCTCTTGTCTCTCCACATATACGAGTATCCTAAACTATCCGGATGAATTGCACTCTTATTTTACCCTGCTGTATTAGTGAGACTCTATTTTCAATAATAACTCTATTGGCGCAGCCTTATCTGTTTTTGTACCATTTTCTGTCTCCTTGAAGGGTTTGAGGGATTCCCTTCTTCAAGGTTGCTGCCCACCTACATATTGTTTGTAAATTAGCGCTTACGTTTTGTTGTACTTTGTGGAAATACGAGTATTATATGTAGATGTTTAACACATCAGTTTAGTTATATAATTTAATTAATGTTTCACTGTGATTTGTAGTAAAGTTTCTAAATATTATTTTTAATAACTACTCCTTTAAAAAGTGTACTGCTTTGTTTACATGGGCAAAAAAATAAATCTTTACGGGCTAAGTACATAGATTATTATTTGTATGATATTTTTGTTAAATCCTGCTCACAACACGGTTATTGGAAATCATTTGTCATTACAATATAAGCAATTTTCTTTGATTTCTTTTCATACTCTGGTACTAAAATATAGTTATACATGTAAGTTGTAATGAAAAATGAACCGAAAAAGCAGTTAGCTGATTATGGATCATCCCCTAAGAGGACAAGGTAAATGTACAACATGAACCCCTAGTGCAATCTATCTCATATATCAGTAGTTTGTCTAACCATTGAATTTTCCTTTACAATATTGAATTGCTTAAGGGACATGGTTGAGGTACTGTTTAACATATTTTTTATATAAAAAAAAAATCAAAATAAATAAAGATTGCACTTAGTGAAGCAAAAACTTAATCATCACTTTCTGCACTGCAAAATAAGCAATATATAGCTAAATGAAAAGAATTCATTTTTAAAATGCTTATCTAAAATACAACAGATGCACATTGTGTAAATGCCGTTAATATAGATTATTGTGTAACATTACATATAATTGTGTGCTCTGGGAAACTACACATTTTGTATGGCAATTTTCATAATATCTCTAAATGTGTTTGATTAATTATCTGCCATATATAACCTATATTTTTTCCACAAAAAGCAGTTGCAATAAATATGTAATATAAAATTTCATTAAAGTAATTCAACAACACAACCAATCATGTATTACTGCAAGTAACATAACCCTTTGATGAAAAATGCCCTAATAGAAAAGAGAATGCATTCTTTGTATTGAAATATTTATAGTTTTATTTTTCCTGATGTAAATGCTACTCTTTCCATATAAGCATGTATGTTCTGTTACAAATTACCATATTCCATTTGTGCCTGCATCTAAGCTATGCAGAAATAATTGAAGTATGAAAAGAAAATATAACATGAACTAGAGTATCAATTAAAGTAACAAACAATTTGATCTTAATTGAAATGAACACGTAAATATAATTAAAAACATAGGTGACAACAAAAATTACCAGAAAGAGTGTTGGATTCTTTTATATTAAAGGAGCACTATAGGGTCAGAAACACAAACATGTATTCCTGACTCTATAGTGCAAACCCCACCATTTAGATGACTTGTGCCCCCTTAAAAGTTAATAAAACTCACCTTATTTCCAGGGTCTGGCCCCACCCCCTTGGGGACATTATCAGAATTGCTGATTTTTATCCAATCCAATGCTTTCCCATGGGGTGACTATGGTGTCCCTTTAACTATAACCATGATGATTACCATGATGATTACTTTCCTTACTACCCTCTATACAAATATAGTAGAATGGTAATTTAGGTATGTTGATGAGAAGTTAAAGCCACAGACTGGTTAAGGGGCAATGGTATTCAATGTAAAACTATGATTTTACATGAGTATACATATATAATATATTCAGGCAATCACAAACAGCAATGCCTTTCACTGTGATTGTATTTCTTTACTCGTTGTGTACTTGTTTTTTTTTTTTTTTTTTTTTTGTTATCATTCCCCATGCTTGCATGTTTGAATATGAATAAGAATTAAAAAAAATAAATAACTTGGGGGCGGGGCCTGACAGCCAAGATGGCCGGACGTGCTCTATGAAAGCTCCAGCACCAGCAGACAAAACAACAATAATCCTGACCAAACAACAGAAGCCAGCAGCATTAGGTGCTTGGAATATGACACAGAACCTCGCAGGGAGCAGAATGATACCAGTCCTGCACTGAACTGCATTACGAGTGTCTGAACCGGCCATGCTGCCTAAACCAGAGTGGAGCCTGAAGCATGGGTAGGCGGCCGATCACCCGTCACGGGACCCGCTCACAAACGAGAAGCGAACACTGCCCTGCTACCCCCCCTCTGGACCGGCGGTGGTTATCCCGGTCCTCGCTTGGAACGATTACCCCCAAACAAGCGACAAAGCCTGCAGTCAAGCAAATGTGCCAGGGCCCAACCAAGATGGTGGCACAAATGCGGCCCACAATTGAGAGAACCCCATGCTTATCCCTGCTGACCTGGTGTCTCCTTCTAATCACTTGCACCTTACCGGGATGCCTGTCGCACCTACCTGCACGGTTGTCGTGCCTATCCCTGGACTGCCGAGGACTCTCTTTCCTGCAGATAAGCAAAGTTATTAGGGATTATCTTATTAGTTTAAACTATAATTTATGTTAATACGTCTAAGACCTGGTTACCCTACCACAATGCCCCTCATCAGGTGTTAACTCTGGCAAAAGCTTGAATGTTATTCACTGTTTATATTGAGCTTACTAATTCAGCTAAAATAACAAAGCGAAATGTATATGCTAGGTATAAACCTCAATAATCTTAATCTTAATCTTGCCTGGTAAAGTCTATTGAAACAACTTATTTAGACATAGATTAAACGTCAATATTCAGTTATATTGTTTAACCCCTTAAGGACACATGACATGTGTGACATGTCATAATTCCCTTTTATTCCAGAAGTTTGGTCCTTAAGGGGTTAAACATGTTTGAATAGCTAGCATTTGATACCAGACTAAGATGAAGCATTACTGAACTAGCACATGCACTGGTCATACAAGAATAACAATGGTGGCTACAATTAGATATCAGAATGTATACCTCCTTATACAGTAAATGTGCAAGAACTAGTCTGTGAGCCACGAATAATTAAAAGGCTGTTAATATTCTGGTATAGCTACCGTTTCTATGTATGCATAACCTGTATAATTAATAGCCTAGTTTAAGTACTGTCTAGGTTTATTCATAATTCAACGCTACTGTTAAAAATCGAATGCATACGCTAACAATAATATAACATAAAATTGTGCCTGACAATCAAATGTCCTGCATGTTTAGCGTGGAAAATGCTAGAGGATTGCTTTCGGGGCACCTCACGCCAGCTTGTAAACTTTCTATGCACCGCAAAATATATATATATTTTTTTTAATAAAAAAAATAACTTGAATGTTTTTAAAAATTACAGTGGAAAAGATAATGCAAATAAGCTATTTATTCATGAAAAAAAAGTTTCCTCTTAATTAATCATGTTAGTAGTGAGTAATTCTCATTAAAGATGCTAAAGTGTTTTACTAAATAGTATTATAACATATTGATTAGTCATTTATTTGGTATTATTTTGTCCATGAAATGCAATAATTTATTCTTAATGCAAATGTAGAATACATGGAAAGGGTGTAAAATAAGCAAATACATTTTCTGTGAATCAATATGTTGATATTCTGTAGACTCCAGTCCTTTCATGACCTGTTGGTGTATTTTATGAGACAAAAATAATTCAAAGGAATGTATTTGTGACAGATCTCCCTGTCCCTGGATTTTACAGCTCTTTGTTCCCTTCGCCTGTTTGTTCGGTGAAATACATACAACACATATGTTCACTTTGCCCATTTTGAATACTTAATAAGTTACCGATCAACAGACCACCCATATGCGGAGTGTGCCGCTTGTTGACCCCATTAACCTTTGCTAACACCTCTGTAACCGCAAGCACCTCAACATTTTAAGCCAGGCTTCCCCAAACTCCGGCCCTCCAGATGTTGCTGAACTACAACTCCCATGATTCTATTAATGAAATAGATAGGCTCAGAATCATGGGAGTTGTAGCTCAGCAGCATCTGGAGGGCAGGAGTTTGTGGAAGCCTGTTCCAAGCGGTCGACTGGGTGGTCTGACGGGATATTTATGGGATGATAATATTAAACAGTTGAGAATTGCTCACTATTTCAATTCTCTTAGATCTTAGAGATCGTTATCATGTAAGTGAAATGTATTCCATACAAATAAAATCACAATTTGTTATAAAAAATAGATATAATTTATTGTGACAAATAAAATAATAAAAATATTAGGCAACATGCATGATAATAATCAGTGAATATTTAGTATAACATAAGTATGCAATACAATGGCAATGTTAAAACACGTTCCAATGGCTAACAGCATCAACTTTCAAGACTTTAGATTTATGAGGGTACTTCACAGACAGAAAGCTAAACTTCCAGCGATAAGCCATATAACCTTGGCTAACAGATCAACTTAGTAACCCTTTCAATGCTGGCTAGATCCTCCTAGGCATATAATATCCTATTTTCATGTAATTTTCAATTAAAATAACATTCAAACCAGCTCATTAATCATTTCCTGGAACCATCCAATAAGAATAATCTACCAGATTCTATAAGCCGAATTTTAATTTGCCAAAAAAGATATCTTATCTTATTTAGTGCAAATCAATACACCTGGATAAAAACAGCGGTATGCTAACACGTGATATCACATTAATATATAATTATTCTTAATTCCACCTGCAGAATGGAATGTTTATAACTATATATTCTTTAGTTAACTAAGATTTATAAATATAGACCTTGAGGGTTTATGATTATTATAATTTTTAGATCCATATTTTTCTTCCCCCTTTTTTTAATTTTTATTTTTGAAGGATTCTATCTCTCAGTTATGTATAGTGGGAACTTATTTTATATGCTGCTGTAGAGGGGAAGCCTTTTTCTGCTGCACAATCATCAGTGTTAGCAGAGGAGGGCTCCTCTCATTTGGATGCATTATATCCGAAAACCGGAAGTGATGTCATGCGTTCCAAGGTGGAACGCAGTTAGTCGGACAACCGGGAACCGGAAGTAACACGTGATCGGAGAAATGTTCCCCGCGAATTTGAAAACTGACATGGTATATAAACCAAGAAGTGTACAACATGATTACATCCCTAAGGAAGTCACTGCAGTGACGAAACGCGTTGGATACCACACCTTGGACTTTTTATATTATTTACTATTCCAGTTCCATGTTATTATAGTCCACTTTTGATTTTATTTCATTTTATTATTTTTCTGCATCTCTACCCTGGGATTTCTTTCCATTTCCAACTGGAGTCCTGGTCATCATTTTATTGTGGAGATATGCTGTTTTACTACTGATCTATTGTAAGTGCAATCTGTTTGAATACATTTTGTTATCTTTACCATCTGCACTATTCTTCTTTTTCTTTCATCTATGAGTCTAAGAAGAAATCATATTATCGTGTAAACGAATGTAAACGAATGAGTTTGGAATTCTCCTTTTATACATCTTGTGGGATTACCATCTGTGTCCACTGCTATCCAGTCCCAATCCATACATCTGGTCTCTGGTTTGGACAGTACCCCTGAAAGGGTTACAGGCGTGAACATAACTTCTCTTTTATTACACGTTCATTATCAGCCATATCCAGGTTGTATTGTTCTGTACCACCCTCTACTAGTGTATACTACCCTTGGGGTTATATACACTTGGTGTGCACGTATTCTGTATAGTGTGTGTGAGGTACACTTTTTTGGGGGGTGTGTTTTTCTAGTGTGCTATATAGTAGGCATATTCTTTTGTATCTTTAAGATTTCTAAATATTGAAATTTGACCGTGATTTATCCAGTCATAGATCATGCTATTAGATTTTAATTAATTTAGATTAATTAAATAAAACCCGCATAATTACCAGTTAAGTAGATATTCTCATCAGATGAGTAGGTAGCTAAGTGTCAAGGAGTGTTTCTTGAGTTGTGTCCAAGAGAGTTTGAATGTTAGTCCCAGAGTGAATATCTGTCCTGGATTTCTCTGAATGTCCAAATCTGAAAGCCCAAACTAACCTCTCTCTTCCCTTTGTCCTAACTTTTAAAGGGCCAGACTCTCTGTACATCATCAGTTGGTATAACCAATAGGATACTGAAGGTGTGGTCAACCTGCAGATTGCAATTTAGGTATTTGGTGCATAGAGGGCAGTCTCGCCTCACTAAACCTTCCTATCCAGGAAATAGTTAACTTTTCCTGATGACGATTTTGGCTTATCTAAAATGACTACCATAACTTAAATTTTGCTGTCAGTTCAAAGTGTTTCTTTGGATTTTCTCCAGACAGTGCGTCGACAATTCCTGTTGTAATTTCTAAAATTGACAGTTCTCAACTCAATTTCACCCCTTTCTTACAATGGGACCTTGTAAAATTTAGAAAGTAACATTAATTACTTAGTCTTCTCTGTCACTAGTGTCTGTGTTAAAATTATTTCTATTCTATTAACATTTAAACAGAGCATCCCATCCCCCTGCTTCATTGCTTATCACTTGGCTTGTTTATATAATGCATTCCTTAGCTCAGGCTAGTGGCTAATGTTACAGAAAGCAAGAAAATGTAATGTATCTTTGTTAGCCTAAAATCCAAAATGGAGTCCGGTATGTTCTGAGTGACTAAGGCAATATATACTTTTAATTTCTATTTTAGCACAAAATGTCTGCCGATATAAATATCCTGAAAGGGCGTCGTTCGTATGTGCGACTACATGGTGGCAGCCATCTTGGAACACGAACACAAACAGCAGTGTTTGGTCGTCGAGTGTATGGAACTAAAATCGGACACTCGATGCTGCAAACACCACTGAGACTTCCATACTCCAATCGGTTTGGTATTATTCATACGAACAAAGCGGCATTCGGTGGAAACATCTCTCGAACCACAGATACTCTGAACATATGCACAAATGGTTATTCATATATCAATATCATGTATTTATTATTCCCGAAAGAGACCAACCGCACAGCCTGAGTTCATGGAACTATTTTGGGCAGGCGCCTCATGTGCAGTCAGTCATGTGTCACACCTAGGACTAAGAATAATGTATAACGGCCTTAGAATGGCCGGACTTAACGTCTCCAAGAATAGTCAAAGTACTTGCCGAGGTCAAGGACACAGAATCAGACACAAAGATGAGGGAAAGGCAAAAGTCAAGGATACCAGATATCAGGGAAGTCAAAACAAAGCCAAAGTCAAATACTATAAAATCAAGATCAGGAACGCACTCTCGGATAACCATAGGCATGAAACCATGACAGGGTAATGAGCAAGAGGAGAACTGGGTTTAAATACCCCTACTGTGGATCTGATTGGTTGTAACCGGCCTTTGACCCCAAAGGCAATTACCAGGTTTCCATGTGCATGATTGCTGCTTGGCTCAACTTTCCCTGTCAGGACAGTAATGTTGCTCGGCACAACTTTTCCTGTCGGGACAGTAAATGTCATTAACCACATTTGTATGTGCGGATGAATACGTGACACCAATGAACTTGGGCGCCAAACTTTATAGACGGGACACGGAGACGCGAGTTCTTTGTAGCCATAACTGGGAGCCGCAGCCCTAAGGTGATCATCAAACTTCTTCTGGGACATAGCTGTATGAGACAGAGCAGAATGGACTTGGTCCCACATCTCCCGTAGAGTGGCAAGGTGAGCGTCCAAAGCGGGAATTCCCTTATCGGAGAAGACACCGGAAAGTCGTTGTGATGTACAACATAAGCCACCTGGAAAGGGCTCAAGCCAGTGGAGGCATGGGAGACCATATTTCTGGTGAATTCAGCCCACGGAAGAAGGCTAGACCAGTTGTCCTGGTGCTCATTAGTAAAACAGTGCAATTACAGTTGCAGAGATTGGTTCACCCTTTCAGCAGCACCATTAGACTGTGGGTGATAGGATGAGGAAAATAATAATGTAATGTCCAATTCCACACAAAAGCCCTTCCAAAACCTGGAGACGAATTAGGGACCCCTATCTGAGACTGTCTTCTGGTATACCACGTAGTCTGAATGCTTCCTTTGCAAAGACATTAGCCAATTGAACAGCAGGTTGGAAGTGCGGCAGCGGGAAAAGCCACAAGTGGAAGACGGGGACCAGAGGACGCCATTCGCGGTGATGGGGCAAGTAAAGTCGCTGCAAGCGGCGCAGAGGCAGGGGACCTGACTGCAGGTGCCATTGTTTTCAAACCGTAGCCACTCCTGCCACCATATACACTCTAAGTACTTCGGGTAAATAGGTAAGTAGTTTTTATACACATAATATTGCAAATGTCACTGCAATTTATGGAAGTAATATGCTGATATATAGTTATGACACAACATAGTGTGTTTGCATATTAACTGTAAAATGAGATTATTGTTAATCAATTCAAGTTTTATTTATTAAAATTAAAAAACTTTTCTTTCATGGTGCTTGTTTGGAAACAATTTAGCTGCTATGCAACTTTAAGTGTTGTATCCATAGCCTGTGCCTGTGGTGCTTGAAGCTTCTGGTCAGAACAGTGTGACCACAAACCTGACACCATCTCCTATATACAGTGGCGATCTAAAGACCTGTCGATGGTTTATAAACCAAATAGAGTTTCACTTTAAAAGCTTCTCCCAGATCTTTTCCCACTGAAAGGTCCAAGGTCAGGTTCTTTATGCACCAATTAACCGGCAAAGCCTTGGAATGGGCTAATCCTTTATGGGAGGCAAACAAAGATCTAGTTTAAGACTATAAAACCTTTGTAAGAGCTTTCCCTAAGGTGTTTGATCCCCCTGGCAGAGAGAGGTGTGCCACTAAATCCCTTATGAGGATTAAGCAGGGAACTAGATCTATAGCAGAGTATGCTATTAGTTTCCGCACTCTTGCCTCTGTGGTAGATTGGACCAATAGTGGTTTAGTATATGCATTCAAGGAGCGGGTTAATGATAACATCCTGGATGAGGTGGCAGCCAGAGACCTTCCAGTCCTTCTAGAGGACCTTATTGATTATCTTATTGACATTGTTAACCAGTTTAGGGAGAGAGCCCAACAGAGGAATCGTGTTAGATACAATCGTGTTAGAAACAATATAGGTAAAAAGAGGGGCTCTGCTTATATTGAGGCCAGGAGGGGCATCTCAGATTAACTTGTCTGGTGCGACCGAAGAACTGTCACACCTAAGGTCGCTCAGGGGAGCGACCTTGGGTTTCACATCAGAACCCCTATAGTGCCTCATAAACGTCTACTCTTCCCTATCACCTTAACTTGAAGAGAAGAGTCTATAGATGTGCTAACGCTCATAGATTCTGGAGCAGCTGATTACATTCTTAACACGGGTTTTGTCAGGACCCACTTACCGCCCCTAAGAAAGAAGGAGACACTCTTGTACTGATAAGGCCCTAGATGGTAGACCTTTATATTCTCTGTTAATCACTCACGAGAGAGAACGATTGACTATGCCAGGGGCGTACCTAGAGCATTTGGCACCTGGGGCGGATCCTGTGCTTGCCCTCCCTCCCTCCCCCCCCCCAAAAAAAAAAACTGTCATTTTTTTAAATGTTTTCTTTTTTTACAATTTGTAAACTTTGCAAAACCGCTGTCAGCCCCTCCTACAAAACCCTTGTCCTTCCTCGTCCCTCCTTCAAAACCCCTGTCCTGCCCACTTCTACAAATCCTGTACTTCCCCATCTACAAAACACCTGCAACCCTCTTCCACAAATCCCCTGCTTATCCTCCCTTATAAAGACTCCTGTCCCAATACAAATCCCCTACCCCCTTGTACAAAATCCCTGCAGACCTACACACACATTTACAGGCAGACAGTCACACACACAGTTACAGGCATACAGTCACACACAGTTACAGACAGACAGTCACACACACACAGTCACATGCAGACAGCCATGCACACATTTACAGGTAGACAGTCACATATACATTGACACACACACGACAGCAGCAGACAGTCACATGCACACAGTCACAGACAGATAATCACACACACGTTTACAGGCAACATCAAACAGTCACAGGCAAACAGTCACACATACATAGTCACATGCAGTCACACACACAGTTATAGGCAGACAGTTACACACACAGTCAGTTACATGTAGTCAGGGCCAGCCTTAGGCCTTTGTGCGCCCTGTGCGGAAAATCTTCACAGCGCCCCCCTTCCCGTTTTCCCCTTCCCCTCCCCCACTCCTTACCCCCTCCTTACCCCTTCCCACACACCCTGTCACACACACACACAGTCAGACAGCCATACACACGCACACACACAAACACATGCAGGCAGTCACACACAGACAGCCACACACTAACACACACACAGACATAGAATGTGACGGCAAATAAGAACCATTCTGCCCATTTAGTCTCCCCAGACAGTCACACGTAGGCAGTCACACACACACACATACACACACACACAGGCAGACAGTTACACACACACACACACACAAACACACACAGGCAGACAGCCACACACACAGGCAGGCAGTCACACACAGACAGCCACACACAAACACACAGGCAGACAGCCAAACACACATAGGCAAACAGCCACACACACACACAGTCACACACACAGTCACACACACACACACAGACAGTCAAACACACAGACAGTAACACACACTGGCAGACAGCCATACACACACAGGCAGACAGTCACACACACACACACACACACACACCCACACACACACACACACACACACATAGGCAGACAGTCACACACACACAGGCAGACAGCCACACACATGCACACACAGGCAGACAGTCACACACACAGAGTCAAATACACAGACAGCCACACACACACACACACAGGCAGACAGTCACACACACAGAGAGTCAAACACACATTCACACACACACAGGCAGACAGCCACACACACACAGTCACACACACAGGCAGACAGCCACACACACACAGTCACACACACAGGCAGACAGCCACACACACAGGCAGACAAACACACAGACACACACACAAGCAGACAATCACATAGTTACCTCTGTTCCTTGTGGAAGCAGACAGGCAGTGCAGCTCCTGGATTCTGATTGTTGGGGGAAGCAGGGACTCCTTCCTGCTTCCCCTGCAGCAGTTAGACGGCATTTTAGCTCCGCCCCACCACACAGTAAGCCCCGCCCCCACCGCAACTTTTTTTATTATTTTTTTATCCCGGCAGGCCATGTGTGAGCTTGCACACCCCTAAGACCGGCCCTGCATGTAGTCACACACAGTTATAGCCAGGCAGTCACGCACACAGTTACAGACAGACAGTCACATGCAGTCAATCACACAGTTATAGGCAGACAGTTACACACATTAAAAGCCAGACAGTCACACACACAGTTACAGACAGTCAGTCACATATACAGTCACTCACACACACTTACAGGCAGACACACATACACACACACACATTTACAGACACACAGTCACATGCAGACAGTCACACATAAAGTCACAGACAGTCGTGCACACAGTTACAGGCAGACAATCACATATACATTGACACACACACATGACAGCAGCAGACAGTCACAAGCACACAGTCACATACAGATAGTCACACACACGGTTACAGGCAACATCAAACAGTCACAGGCAGACAGTCACATGCAGTCACACACACAGTTATAGGCAGGCAGTTACACACACAGTCATAGCCAGACAGTCACACACACAGTTACAGACAGACAGTCACATATACAGTCACTCACGCACACAGTCACAGGCAGAGAGTTACACACATACTTAGAGGAAGACACATACACACACTGTTACAGGCAGACAGTCACACACACACACACACACACATACACAGTCAGACACTATTACTTACAGACAGTGGGCTGGAAGAGGACTGGATTCCCTGAAGTCCTTCCCTGAAGCCAGTGAAGAGGCAGGGATTCCATCTTGCTGCACCTCCATATGCAGCAGTAACAGCAGCCGGTAAGGGCCATATCAAGCCCCGCCCTCGCTCCTGGTTGGCTCTGCCCCTATTTTTAAATTAGCCCTGCCCCCAATTTACCTCCATGCGGCCAGTTCAGCTGCTCTTTGGTGTGTGAGCTGTTCTGGCTACACGGAAACCCTAACTACCATAGGTAGAGTCATGGCACCCCCCACCCAGTGGCACCCGGGGTGGACCGCCCCCTCCGCCCCCCCCCCCCCTTAGTATGCCACTGGACAGTATGCCACTGTTGCACACAGAGAATATATGTTTTCAGGTGATCACCTCTCCTTCTTCCTCAATACTACTGGGTTATCCATGGTTAAGTCTGCATAACCCCACTATTGACTGGAGACAGGGAGAGATCATGTTATGGAGTGATATATGTCAGGAGCAATGCACAATAAAGGTAATAGCTGTTCATAGCATTAATGTCCCTGTTGCTCCACCCCTGTCTACAGACATACCCTCCTCTTACATAAACCTTAAGGCGGTGTTTGATAAGAGGGAAGAAGACAGATTTCCACCTCATAGGTCTTATGATTATGCCATAGAACTCCTACCTGGTACTATGCCACCCAAATGAAGAGTTTATGTTTTGTCAGTCCAGGAAAGTGCGATTATGGAGGAGTATATTAACAAATCTTTGGAAAAGGGCTTTATACGTAGATCTTACTCTCTGGCTGGGGCTTGTTTCTTTTTCGTATCCAAAAAAGAGGGAGAGGGAGACTATAGAGGTTTAAACAAAATAACAGTAAAAATGGGTATCCTATTCCCCATATCACAGAGATTTTTGACAGGTTAAAGGGGGCTTTTGTCTATAACAAGCTGGACCTGAGGGGTGCATACAATGTGGTATGCAAAAAAAAGGGGCATGAGTGAAAAACCACGTTTAACAACAGAAGTGGGCATTATGAATATGCATTCATGCCTTTCGGCCTATGTAATGCTCAGGTGGTTTTCCAAGATTTCATCAATGATGACCTCAGGGACTTCATACATTCGTTCGTGATAGTGTACTTGAATGATATTTTAATATATTCCCCTGACCTAAGTACACATCATGTACACATTTCCAAGGTTTTACAAATACTTCTCGACAATGGTCTGTATTGTAAGCTGGAGAAATGTTTGTTTAATCAAGCTGACGTCCATTTCTTGAGTTATGTTATCTCAGCCTCTGAATTCAGTATGGATGCAATCATTTGTCAGCTGCTGTTGAGTGGCATTTGCCTCAAGGATTAAAACCTATCCAAAGGTTCATAGAGTTTGCAAACTATTATAGGCGGTTTATTAAAAACTTCTCTACCGTTATAGCCCCTATCACAAACCTCACTAAAAAGGCCGCCAGCCACTATGCTGAGCCCCCTGAGGCAAAGGAAGACTTTGAGAGCCTGAAAAGAGCTTTTGTTTCCCACTCCTATTCTCAGACATCCTGACCCTTCACTTTCTTTTATACTGGAAGTAGATGCTTCTGAGGTAGGAGTAGGAGCTATTCTTTCCTAGCGCTTGTCCCCTGTCCCCTAACGATAAATTGTTCATTACCCCTATAGACAGAAAGTTATGTCTTTATGTCATGACAGCAAACCAGCTGGACACCCTGGAATAACCAAGACCACTAATCTTGTAGCTTGTGACTTCTGGTGGCCTTCTCTACAGAGGGATATCAAAGACTTTGTGCTTGCAAGTGACAAATGTGCAGCTAACAAGACCATTCACAGGGTACAGGATTGCTCCCCTTTGCTGAATTGGCTAGGATATTCTCCAGGGAGGTATTCCATTTACATGACATACCGGAACAAAGTGTACCTGAAAGAGGTCGTCAATTTGTTTCTCGCTTCTGGTGGGTCTTTGCTCGTACATGGGTATTGAATAGTCCTTTTCCTTCGCTTACCATCATCAGACTAATGGAGCTGCCGAACGTGCCAACCAGTCTCTTGAGCAATATCTATGTTGTTTCGTTTCACATCACCAAGATGATTGGGTTGACCTGCTTCCTTGGGCTGAGTTTGCTCACAATATCCAAAGTCAAATACCATACAAACGCAATCAGGAACATACCTGGTCATATCTGGTCAATTGGAAGGGTTATGGTCCTGAAGAACATGCCTGGGTGCCTCAGGTTGATATGCATGCTCCAAGGTTGGTCTGTTCTTTTCATCACCATCACCTGGGCAAGCCTGGTCCTTCACGCCCCGTGGGCGTATCCTCCTGGAGGGAGTTCTGTCACAAACTTACCTTTACTGGGAGACCGTGCCACTCCTCTCCACAGGCAGAACGCACTGCGTGGCTGCATTGCCTCAGTCCTCAGGCCATGCTGCCCAAATGCTCCACATGGCCTGAACACAATACTTGCCTTCGGTCCTGCGAATGGCTCCCTCTGCAGGTTCACAGGATGAACTGCAATCTTTAAAAACAAAATAAATATCCATGACGTCATTAAAGGGACCATGTTATCTAGGCAACCCAATGCTTTTTGGGCTTGCAGAGATGACGTGGACCAATGGGAACTCGTTTGAGCCTATTTAAGGCTTGTCTTAGCCTCCATTCTTTGTCCTATCATGGTTTCTGTTTGGATCGTCGTTTAGTGCTCCTGGTGATTCCCTTGTGATTTCCTGTGTTTGACCTCGGCTTCGTATTGGACTTTTGATTTCTGGTATCCTGACCCCAGCTTCATATTTGACTAGTGATTTCTGGCATCCTGACCCTGGCTTTGTCTTAACGCGGAGTACTTCTATGATTCATGTTCTTAATTTATCTTGACCCTGTTTCTTGTTGTATTAATACATTAAGTTTGACCATTTTAAGGCTCGGTATTATGCCTTTCAGATCCACCTTTTGTGGGTTTTCTGTTTTCCTGTGTTTTGGGGTTCCACTCCCATGACAGACACATCCCTGTCCCCTCTTTTTGTTTTGTTGTCACCAAGTTTTTCTCCAGGTGTTTCTGGAAGTTGGCAATGCATCTGTGCACATACTAGGGTGAAACGTTTACTTCCTGCGAGGTCATAATAAACAGATCACTATTTTATTGACACAGGGTGAATAACACAAGGTGTGCTGGGTTCTTTTATGCTAGGTTCTTTTATACTTAGCTTACTGTTTTGGCCCTGGGAATCAAACGTTCCACAAAATGAATGGCCAGTAAGGAACCCACTTTAATCCACTCAACTGTATATATGTGAAGGGTTATATATCTGTATATAGATATACGTACATACAGATAATCCCATATATAAGTATGCAGGGGTTATGTGTCTTTATATAGATGCAGTGGATTAGGAATCAAAATGGAGTTCTATATAAAAATAATTATGGAACAAAGTTCTAAAAGTGGAACAATCAATATAAATATACTATTGGTGTTCGCCACGCTACTTTTAGAATTTTGTCTCAAAATCACTCTTTATACAAAAGCTCCATAAAAGTAAGGGTAGTTGAGTAGTTATTATGAGACAGATTTAAGAAATCAAAAAAATAAATAATATATGTTGGCACTCAACTGTAATTAGGTACTGGTATCGCGTTTCCACTCCTCTGGCTAAACCTCTAGATATTCACCTAAAATATAAAAATAGATACCACAGAATAGAATAGACTTTATTTAGGTAATATATGTGTGATACTAACCATAAATGTAAGAAATCTTTTTTTTTGTCAATCTTTATTTTTGTCATGCATGGAGTAACAACAAGCTTGCCAAGCCACAACAGCAGTAACAAACAAACTATAATCAGACAAGAGAATCATTGACATGCCTTTCAAATAAACAGTTTTTCTGTTATATGATTAGGTGGAGGATGAATAGTCAGTGATGAGACAAAACAACATGTAATAAAAATCAGGCTATACCGTCTGCCTATGCGAGTAATGGAAACATGAATAAACAGGTGCATTATATGCTAGACAGACTAGTAAGATGGTTATTTTAAGTAAACACAACAAATCAAGCTAGATAGAAATGTGTGCATAAAAATAACTAAAAATAACTTGTTAGACATCTGTGGTCAGGCGTTAGCACATGGCTTATTAAGGGTTAAACGACCAACATACATTGAATAGAGTCTGTGTACGAGAAGAATATCATGCCTAACTAACTCAGTGCACTGAGATTAATAAATTCCACCAAGACCAAGCCTCAGTAAGTCCCCACGATCTGTTATGCCATTGCTGCCTGTTGGGTCAGTATTATGCTGAGGGTGCTCCTTGGGTTGCTCTGCAGTTGTGACACTATCTGGGGTGTTATCAGTTCATCATGTTGGTATGGTGGGTGGGGAGACACTGCTTAGTATATCGCACATCTATAACATTTGGTGTGAGGAGTGTTGGTATAATAAGCCAGGATCATGTTAAAGGGATCACTGAGATTCAGCATACTTTCCCACTCCCCCCTCAGTGAGTGAATTTCAGCTATACCACAGAGATAATACGAGAAAAAAAGCTTAGAGTGTAGGCAGGTGTGACAAAAAAAAATTTTGATGGCTGGAGGCTCACTTTGGGGTTTAACCATTTGAGAACGGCTTAACTTCTTATGGTAAGATTGTGCCCAGGGGGCTCCTGGCACCATAATAGCATCAGTTATATGAAGTTGTTATGGTGACAGGAGTGTCCATTTAACTATATGTGCATGAATACACTGAAAATAATGTCTAGTATTTTAAGTAGAAAAACTCATAAACCAACACCAATGTTGACAGATTTTATTAGTTTTTAAAAGTTTTTTTTTAAAAAACACCTAATCTAGGCAAAAAAAAAGGACCTGCCAAAGATGGGGTAGATTGACGTTGTGGCAGGCTTATGCAATGTATGATCATATAATGTAACTAAATCCCCATTATTTTTTTTTTGCCTAGATTAGGTGTTTTTAAAAAAAACTTTTAAAAACTAATAAAATTTGTCAACATTGAAGTTGCTGTTTAGTAGATAGGAGAGTGCGCTGGATCTTGTGTATTGTTTATTGTATAATATGGCCCACAGCAGCACCCCATTTAAGCATGTTCAGGTGAGTGCAACCATCCCCTATGTTTCATATATATATATATATATATATTAGGGAGTCTAGCCAACTCCTTGGTTTTGCACCCCTTCCTGTAACAGGTGCCTCATCTCAGGTCCCTATTTACTGCAGAGAGCCTCAGATGGAATTTTTTCCCAAGTAAGTGGGGTAATATCATAAGAGCAGACATTAGACTGTGAGAGTAGGACCTGCCAAAGATGGGGTACATTGACGTTGTGGCAGGCTTATGCAATGATTGATCATATAATGTAACTAAATCCCCATTATTTTTTTTGTCTAGATTAGGTGTTTTTAAAAAAACTTTTCAAAACGAATAAAATCTGTCAACATTGAAGTTGCTGTTTAGTAGATAGGAGAGTGCGCTGGATCTTGTGTATTGTTTAGCGTAAGGGTTATGCCCGCTTCACAGTGACAGACCAAACTCCCCATTTAACGCACCGCAAACAACCGCAAACCGTCCATTTCCACAACCGCAAACTCCCCATTTGCACAAGTTTGGATACCAAGCTAGCCATGTCCCGTTCCTTGTCCTCACTGATGTCATTGAAGGTCTCTTCCTCCACCCAGCCAAGTACAACACCAAGGGTCCCCGAAAGGTGACAACAAGCACCCTTGGATGCCTGCTGTGTTTGGTCTTTCACCTCCTCAAAGCCACCTTCCTCCTCTGACTCCTCTTCTTCAGACTCCTCTCTCTGCATTGCCTCTCTCTGCATTATTATAAGGTGTGTTAAGTAGTACTATTCCTATCAGTTTAATCCCTGTTACGTCCCCTATCAGGGAACGTGTATATGGCATCGATTTTAGGAACCGGGAGATGGAAAAAGATGCTTGGTCGGTCCTTCTACTTCAAATTTGGGGCACTGCACGTGCAATCTAATGTGCCACCAGATAGGAGTGGTGTGTTAAGTAGTACTATTCTTATCAGTTTAATCCCTGTTACGTCCCCTATCAGGGGACGTGTATATGGCATTGATTTTAGGAACCGGGAGATGGAAAAAGATGCTTGGTTGGTCCTCCTACTTCAAATTTGGGGCACTGCTCATGTAATCTAATGTGCCACCAGATAGGAGTGGTGTGTTAAGTAGTACTATTCTTATAAGTTTAATCCCTGTTACGTCCCCTATCAGGGAACGTGTATATGGCATCGATTTTAGGAACCGGGAGATGGAAAAAGATGCTTGGTCGGTCCTCCTACTTCAAATTTGGGGCACTGCGCGTGCAATCTAATGTGCCACCAGATAGGAGTGGTGTGTTAAGTAGTACTATTCTTATAAGTTTAATCCCTGTTACGTCCCCTATCAGGGGACATGTATATGGCATTGATTTTAGGAACCGGGAGATGGAAAAAGATGCTTGGTCGGTCCTCCTACTTCAAATTTGGGGCACTGCGCGTGCAATCTAATGTGCCACCAGATAGGAGTGGTGTGTTAAGTAGTACTATTCTTATAAGTTTAATCCCTGTTACGTCCCCTATCAGGGAACGTGTATATGGCATCGATTTTAGGAACCGGGAGATGGAAAAAGATGCTTGGTCGGTCCTCCTACTTCAAATTTGGGGCACTGCGCGTGCAATCTAATGTGCCACCAGATAGGAGTGGTGTGTTAAGTAGTACTATTCTTATAAGTTTAATCCCTGTTACGTCCCCTATCAGGGGACATGTATATGGCATTGATTTTAGGAACCGGGAGATGGAAAAAGATGCTTGGTCGGTCCTCCTACTTCAAATTTGGGGCACTGCGCGTGCAATCTAATGTGCCACCAGATAGGAGTGGTGTGTTAAGTAGTACTATTCTTATAAGTTTAATCCCTGTTACGTCCCCTATCAGGGAACGTGTATATGGCATCGATTTTAGGAACCGGGAGATGGAAAAAGATGCTTGGTCGGTCCTCCTACTTCAAATTTGGGGCACTGCGCGTGCAATCTAATGTGCCACCAGATAGTTGTGGTGTGTTAAGTAGTACTATTCTTATCAGTTTGATCCCTGTTACGTCCCCCTCATCAGGCCTTTTTTAGTCGAATGTATCGCCCACTGTCAGTCCCTTCAGGATCCATCCCTCATTCATCTTAATAAAGGTGAGGTAATCTAGACTTTTTTGACGTAGGCGACTTCTCTTCTCAGTGACAATACCTCCTGCTGCACTGAAGGTCCTTTCTGACAGGACACTTGAAGCGGGGCAGGCCAGAAGTTCTATCGCAAATTGGGATAGCTTAGGCCACAGGTCAAGACTGCACACCAAGGGGTTCATCGCTCCTCAGAGTGTCGATATCTGCAGTTAAGGTGAGGTAGTCTGCTACCTGTCGGTCAAGTCGTTCTCTGAGGGTGGACCCTGAAGGGCTGTGGCGATGCGTAGGACTTAAAAAGCTCCGCATGTCCTCCATCAACAACACGTCTGTAAAGCGTCCTGTCCTTGCCGGCGTGGTCGTGGGAGGAGGAGGATTACTTTCACCTCTTCCCCTGTTAGATTCCCGTTGTGCTGTGACATCACCCTTATACGCTGTGTAAAGCATATTTTTAAATTTCTTTTGGAACTGCTGCATCCTTTCCAACTTGCGGTGATTTGGTAACATTTCAGGCACTTTCTGCTTATACCGGGGGTCTAGTAGCGTGGACACCCAGTACAGGTCGTTCTCCTTCAGCCTTTTTATATGAGGGTCCCTCAACAGGCACGAGAGCATGAAAGACCCCATTTGCACAAGGTTGGATGCCGAGCTAATCATGTCCCGTTCCTCATCCTCAGTGATCTCACTGAAGGTATGTTCTTCCCCCCCCAGCCACGTACAACACCACGGGTACCAGATAGGTGACAACGAGCACCCTGGGATGCCTTTTGTGGTTGGTCTTCCTCCTCCTCCTCAAAGCCACAGTCCCCCTCTGACTCCTCTTCCAGCGTTGTCGCAGGTCCAGCAAGCGATGTTGATAAGGCTGTTTCTTGTGGTGATGGTGACCACAACTCTTCCTCTTCCTCTTTACGCTCATCTATGGCCTGATTAAGCACTCTTCGCAGGGCACGCTTCAGGACGAAAACAAATGGTATGATTTTGCTGATGGTGCCTTCGGTGCGACTGACTAGGTTTGTCACCTCCTCAAAAGGACGCATGAGCCTACAGGCATTGCGCATGAGCGTCCAGTAACGTGGCAAAAAATTCCCAGCTCCGCAGAGGCTGTCCTAGCACCCCGGTCATACAAAGAATCGTTAACGGCTTTTTCTTGTTGGAGCAGTCGGTCGAACATTAGGAGTGTTGAATTCCAATGTGTAGGGCTGTCGCAAATCAAGCGCCTCACTGGCATGTTGTTTCGCCGCTGGATATCTGAAAAGTGCGCCATGGCCGTTTAGGAACGCCTGAAATGGCCACACACCTTCCTGGCATGCTTCAGGACGTCCTGGAAGCCTGGGTACTTATGCACAAAGCGTTGTACGATCAGATTACACACATGTGCCATGCACGGCACATGTGTCAACTTGCCCAAATTCAATGCCGCCAACAAATTTCTTCCGTTGTCACAAACCACTTTGCCGATCTCCAGCTGGTGCAGAGTCAGCCACTGATCCACCTGTGCATTCAGGGTGGACAGGAGTGCTGGTCCGGTTTGACTCTCTGCTTTCAGGCAAGTCAACCCCAAGACGGCGTGACACTGCCATATCCGGGATGTGGAATAGTACCTGGGGAGCTGGGGGGGGGGTGCTGTTGATATGGAGCAAGACGCAGCAGCAGAAGAAGACTCAGCTGAGGAGGTTATGGAAGAGGATGGAGTAGGAGGAGTAGAGGAGGTGGCAGCAGGCCTGCCTGCAAGTCGTGGCGGTGTCACCAACTCCTCTGCAGAGCCACGCATTCCATGCTTGGCAGCCGTCAGCAGGTTTACCCAATGCGCAGTGTAGGTGATATACCTGCCCTGACCATGCTTTGCAGACCAGGTATCAGTGGTCAGATGGACCCTTGCCCCAACACTGTGTGCCAGACATGCCATTACTTCCTTTTGCACAATCGAGTACAGGTTGGGGATTGCCTTTTGTGCAAAGAAATTTTGGCCAGGTACCTTCCACTGCGGTGTCCCAATAGCTACAAATTTTTGGAACGCCTCAGACTCCACCAGCTTGTATGGTAAAAACTGGTGGGCTAAGAGTTCAGACAAGCCAGCTGTCAGATGCCGGGCAAGGGGGTGAATTTGTGACATTGGCTTCTTACGCTCAAACATGTCCTTGACAGACACCTGACTGTGGGCAGATGAGCAGGAACTGCTCAAGGCGAGAGACGGAGTGGCAGATGGTTGAGAGGGGGCAAGGAGGACAACAGTGGTTGACGTGGCTGAAGATGCTGGACCAGGAGGAGGATGGCGGCTTTGAGTTTGTGTGCTGCTTGTACTCATGTGTTGATCCCATAGGTGTTTGTAATGTGCGATCATGTGCCTTCGCAAAGCAGTTGTACCTAGGTGGGTTTTGGACTTCCCACGACTCAGTTTCTTTTGACACAGGTTGCAAATGGCATCGCTATTGTTAGAGGCAGACACACCAAAAAAATGCCACACTGCTGAGCTCTGCAATGACAGCATTCTGGTGGTGGCAACAGCATGCGTTGATTGGCGTGCTGTCTGGCTGACCCCGGGTGCCGATGCATGCTGTCTGACTGTGCCACTAGCTCCTTGCGATGACCTCCCCCTGCTTCCAACTCGTCTCCTCCTCCTCTCTGTCTCCCCATCTGAACTTTCCCCCTGTTCTTCTTCTCTTCTAGCAGGTATCCACATGACATCCATGGACGCATCGTCATCATCAACTGCTTCACTTGTATCTGACAACTCACCAAAGGAAGCAGCAGCGGGTACAACATCATCATCATCACACCGTACGTCCATGTGTGTAATGCTGCCTGACTGAGACATATCCCTGTTATCTACATCCTCTGGCAATAATGGTTGCGCATCACTCATTTCTCCCAACTGTTGTGTAAATAACTCCTCTGACAGATCAAGTGAAGCGGCTGTGGTGCTAGTGTTGGTGGTGGCGGCAGGCGGGCGAGTGGTAACTTGAGAGGTGCCCGAAGCTAAGCTGGAGACAACTAACTGCTATTCAATATATTCAATCTATTACAATCAAAATTGTATTTTTTTTTTTTTTTAAATGTACACTACTGTTACACCAGATATGAGTTGCACTGGTGTGACACTGTGCCCTGGCAGGCCCTGAAACACACACGTGTGAAGGAAACTGACTGCTATTATTTCACAGTCAAATTTCTAGTTTTTTTTCTAATGTACATTACTGTTACACCAGATATGAGTTGCACTGGTGTCACACTGTTCCCTGGCAGGCCCTGAAATGCACACATGTGAAGGAAACTGACTGCTATTATTTCACAGTCAAATTTCTCGGTTTTTTTTAAATGTACACTACTGTTACACCAGATATGAGTTGCACTGGTGTGACACTGTGCCCTGGCAGGCCCTGAAACGCACACGCGTGAAGGAAACTGACTGCTATTATTTCACAGTCAAGCTATTGTGACACCAGATATGAGTGGTGGCACTGGGCAAGTGGGCACAGTATACGCTGTGAGCCTGACACACACGCTGGCAGGCAAGCAACTGCAATTAGATTACACAGAAGAAAAAAAAAGCAGACTAAAGGGCTTTTTGGGGTGCTGTCCTTACAGCAGAGATCAGATGAGTCCTTCAGGACTGTAGTGGACACTGAATACACTAGCCTAGCTATCGATTGCCCTATTAAATCAGCAGCAGCTACACTGTCCCTCCTCTAACTAAGAATGCAGCTTCCGAATGAATCTAAAATGGATGCTGTCCAGGAGGTGGGAGGGTCTGGGAGGGAGGGTCTGCTGCTGATTGGCTGGAATGTGTCTGCTGACTGTGAGGTACAGGGTCAAAGTTTACTCAATGATGACGAATAGAGGGTGGACCGAATATCGCATATTTTTGCCCGCCGTGGCGAACGTGAACAAGCTATGTTCACCGGGAACTATTCGCCAGCGAACTATTCGGGACATCTCTAATGGGGATCTATGAGCAAAATATTATGGTTACACTTGCCAATAACTTATTTGACCTTTTTTCTGTTGGAAACATGAGTATAAAATAGAAAATGTATTCCATACTCAACAATATTTTCTTTTTACGGATATATGCCATGGCCGTATTGCAGTTGTGGAAAGTTACTCCACTTCTGAATTGGACAGGAACTATCAGTGGCGGAACTAATGTAGAGAGCGCCCTGGTGCAAGAAAGATTTTTGGACTCCCCTCTACTGCAAGACTGGCCAAAAGACAGATATTCCACTGTCTTACAACTTCAAAGATTCTATGCCAGCTGGGGATCTACTATTTGCCCATCCTTGCAGGGTTGCATTTGTGAGCAATGTTTGTGCATTTGGATGTTTTTGTATAGAGTATATGTGTGCATACAAGGGTGCATATGTATGTACTGTTTTCATTGGAATGCAGGGGTGTATTTGTGTGTTTAATGTTGGTGTTTAAATGTAGATGTGCTTTTCTGTGTGGTGTTGGTGTTGGATTAAAGGGGTGCTTGTATATAATTTAATGTTTTAATACAGGGGTGTGTTGGTATAATGTTTGTGTTTTATTGCAGGGATGTGTTTGTAATTGTACAGCGCTATGGAACTTTATAAATAATAACAATAATATTGCAGATGTACATTTGAAACATAGAATGTGACGGCAGATAAGAACCATTCGCCCATCTAGTCTGCCTAATTTTTAAAAATACTTTCATTAGTCCCTGGCCTTATCTAATTTGTATTGGTGTTTAAGTGAAGAGGTGTGTTTGTATATAATTTTGGAGTTTGATTGCAGGGGTATGTTTGCATGTAATGGCCGTGTTAGATTGCAGGAGTGTCTATGCATGTTGTGTTGGTGTTATATATATATATATATATATATCCAGCGGTAAAGTGGAGCACTCAAAAGGTCTTTAAACAATAGTGAATTTATTGGTACAAAAAAGTTTTACATCGACATGTAAATCCTGTGATTCGACGTTTCGACCCCTCAGGGTCTTTTTCAAGAACAATTTACAGGTGAACTAAACATAACTTATATACAAGTGAAGAAAATCCACTCACCAATCTCGTGTGTGCAGCCGCCCGTTCAAACCCGGAAGTGTCACGGAGACCCACGTGGTTTCCCTAGCGTGCGTCAGTACGTGCAGCGTGGTTGTAGGTTATGCTCTGTAAACAGTGTATTAGTGTGTATCTCGCAACCTGCCGTGGTACAGTGTGTTTACAAGTGGTAATTACGTGATCGCTGGGAAAGAGATCTCAAGATAATCATGAAAAATAGGGAGATCTCACATAGAAATATGTATATCAGTATGAGACATACGGCCAAAGTGTCTGACTATACAGAACAAAGTGCTAAGTGCCCAACGTGCCTAAGAAATGTAATACAAAGTGCAAGTGCCAAAACAAAGTGGTTTAAAACATGAGGCAACATAGGTCTCATACATAACCGTAAAAACAAGAAGAGAATGTTTCTTAAGTGTCGAATTGAATATGTATACATAAACAGTATCAATAGTGATAGCTATGATATGTTATAACAAAAATATATATAAAAAAATATATAAAAAAAATATATAACAGTGTACAGAAATATACAAAAATGTACTATATATTCTATAGCGGGGATATGGTCTGAAAGTCAAAAAAATCCTATTTAAATGGCCTATATTGCGGAGATGCGGAGAATAAAGAAGAGAGAGACACACAGGAGAAACAACCTTTTTTAGAGGCCAACATTCGACCCTACGAATCTCCAGGAACTTCACAAACGCAGATAAGAGGAGGAAAAAGAACACAATCACCAGGAGAGGAAAGAAGGGACACCAGAAGTAGTGGAGTAAAAGGCAAACCCCCAAGGGGGCAGAGACGTTAGTATTCAATCTATCCCAAAAAAACAGAACATCACATATCTGTGCTATCCAAAGGGCTTACATTTGTTCCAGTATCCAAACCAGCACCCCTTCAAACAGATATTGAATTCTTTAAAATACAACAGATTTTGACTAACTATGAACGATGGAAAGACAAACCTACTACGCCTGATACCATAACCACACCCAAGAACCCTTTGAGAATTAAGAACAGAGGTGAGCAAAAAACTTCCAATATGTCCATCAAAACCTTTATGCAGTCTGTGAAGACTGAGTCACATCAGATGCTAAAAAATCCAAAGGACAACCGACAGAATTTATCCCAGGCCGAGAAGACGGCCCTCAGAGATCTGATGACAGACTCGAATATCATCATCCGACCCGCGGATAAAGGGGGAGCGATTGTAGTCATGTCATACGCTGACTACAAGGAAGAAATTTGCAACCAGCTATCAGATAGGAACACCTATCAGAGATTAACTTTTGACCCAGTAAAAAAGTTTCAGAATCAGATCAAAAATACCATCACCACTGGTGTACAGATGGGGTTTGTCGATACAAATATGGCCAAATACCTAACCGTAGAATATCCGAAACATCCAGTTTTATATACATTGCCGAAGATTCACAAGGACATGCAACACCCCCCAGGGAGACCGATTGTGTCAGCCAGGGATAGCCTACTTGAACCAATCGCGAAATATATCGACTATTACATTAGAACTACAGTTATGGATTTCCCGACTTGTCTACGTGATACGAATGATTTCTTGGATAATATAAAGAACCTAACTTCTATAGAAGAAGGTTATGTACTAGTCACGTTGGACGTCAAGAATCTATACACCATCATACCGCACATCGAGGGTATACAATCACTACGTCAGATCCTAAGTAGTTCTTCAAAATATTGTGGACCACCCATCGAATTTCTCATGGAGCTGTTACACATAGCCCTTACATGTAACTACTTCAAATTTGAAAAAAACTTTTACCTACAACTGACGGGTACGTCCATGGGGGCGGCCATGGCACCCTCATACGCCAATGCCTACATGTCTATCTATGAAACCCAATATATTCTGGAGAGATATCGAGAATACATACTTACATACCACCGCTTTGTGGATGATATTTTCTTAATCTGGACCGGTACCAGTAGAGACCTAGAACAAATGGTCTGTGCCCTGAATGCAGCCGAATGCCCAGTAAAACTGACATTATCATCAAACACCCATGAGATCCAATTTTTGGATGTATCAATTTTTAAAGATAATGGCAGACTAGGGTACACCTTATATCGGAAGGATACGGCAAGGAACACGCTACTTCAGTTCAATAGCTATCATCCTCAGAAGCTTAAAGAATCTCTCCCGATATCCCAATATATGCGGGTATTGCGATACAACAGTGACCCAGAGAAGCGTGGGCAACAACTACAAGAAATGACAGAGAGATTTCTACAGAGAGGATATAATCCGGACGTACTTTCCAGGGCGAAGGACAAAGCCATGAGACGGATGGCATACGACCCTACTGTGACCACCAACAGGGCTTCACAAGCAACTAAAATGTATCTACCTTTAATGTTACATACAGGAACTACACAGATTCAAAGATCCTTGAACAAATACTGGGGTATTCTACGCTTGGACAAGAATCTTCCATCGATTTTCCAGCAACAACCCACTATCAGCTTAAAAAGAAACAAGAACCTGAGAGACTTATTAGTTAAAAGTGATCCAATTTCATGCTATCAGAAAATTAGAGGACCTACCAAGAAAGGTTGCTACAGATGTAGTGGCTGTGTGACGTGCAGTCACATGAACATCAGCACCTCATTTGCCCACCCACACAGTGGAATTCGGATCCCCATCACACAATATATCACATGTACCACCGACCATGTGATATATTTAATCACTTGTCCCTGCGGTCTCTCATATGTGGGGAAAACGAATTTAACGCTCCGAGATCGGATTAGAGGCCATAGATCTACTATTAACACGGCCTTTAGAGACCAAAAATCAGATAAACCGGTTGCTAAACACTTTCTTCAAGCTAACCATAGACTGCCTACCTTACGATTCATTGCCATAGATCATGTTCCACCGAATCCGAGGGGTGGTGACAGATCCAAAGCACTACTCCAACGTGAAACATATTGGATACACCGACTTGATACTGTTACACCAAAAGGACTGAACGAGTTTATTACATTCTCTATGTTCTGTTAAAGCCACATCTGGGATGTGATTTAAAAATATAGGCCATTTAAATAGGATTTTTTTGACTTTCAGACCATATCCCCGCTATAGAATATATAGTACATTTTTGTATATTTCTGTACACTGTTATATATTTTTTTATATATTTTTTTATATATTTTTTTATATATATTTTTGTTATTACATATCATAGCTATCACTATTGATACTGTTTATGTATACATATTCAATTCGACACTTAAGAAACATTCTCTTCTTGTTTTTAAGGTTATGTATGAGACCTATGTTGCCTCATGTTTTAAACCACTTTGTTTTGGCACTTGCACTTTGTATTACATTTCTTAGGCACGTTGGGCACTTAGCACTTTGTTCTGTATAGTCAGATACTTTGGCCGTATGTCTCATACTGATATACATATTTCTATGTGAGATCTCCCTATTTTTCATGATTATCTTGAGATCTCTTTCCCAGCGATCACGTAATTACCACTTGTAAACACACTGTACCACGGCAGGTTGCGAGATACACACTAATACACTGTTTACAGAGCATCACCTAGCAACCACGCTGCACGTACTGACGCACGCTAGGGAAACCACGTGGGTCTCCGTGACACTTCCGGGTTTGAACGGGCGGCTGCACACACGAGATTGGTGAGTGGATTTTCTTCACTTGTATATAAGTTATGTTTAGTTCACCTGTAAATTGTTCTTGAAAAAGACCCTGAGGGGTCGAAACGTCGAATCACAGGATTTACATGTCGATGTAAAACTTTTTTGTACCAATAAATTCACTATTGTTTAAAGACCTTTTGAGTGCTCCACTTTACCGCTGGATATATATTGAGGACGTCGGATGCACCAAAGGCAAGATACATTGGAATACTATTCAGGGGTGAGTGCCTAAATTATTTTTGTGTTTATATATATATATATATATATATATATATATATATATATATATATATACATACACACGCAGATACTCAACCTGACACACAGAGAAACGCACACTGACATGTATACACACACAAACATACAAACTCATGCATACCCTGGCACACAGACATACTCAATCTGACCTGCAGATGCACACATACTGACATGTATACACATACACAGATGCACAACCTGACACACACACACACTGATCTACATACTTACACAGGTTTACATACACATTAACACAAAAATACATATATACACACTGACGCATGCAAACATACACAAACATACACATAGTGGCACATGCAAACACAGACACACACGCTGTGACAGATACACACACACACACACACACTGTGACACAGCTACACACGTTCACAAATGTACCTCTACTCGGGCCACACAGGCAAAATGCATTTCGTGGCTGCATTGCCTCGGGCTCCACGTGGCCACACAGCCTGAATAGAATGTTTACCTTCGGTCCCACGAACGGCTCCCTCTGCTGGTTCACGGGATGAACTGCAACCCCTACAAATAAAAGAAATAGCAATGACGTCATTACCTTAAAGGGACCATGTCTTCTAGGCAACCCAATGCTTTTTAGGCTCACAGAGATTATGTCTACCAATGGGAACTCTTTTAAGCCTATTGGCCTTTATTCTTTGCCCTAGTTTCTGTTTAGGTCCTCATTTAATGCTCCTAGTGATTCCCTTGTGATTTCCTGTGTTTGACCACGGCTTTGTATTTGACTCACGATTTCTGGTAGCCTGACCTCTGCCTCATATTTGACTCATGATTTCTGGTATCCTGATCCCGGCTTCGTATTTGACTCGTGATTTATGGTATCCTGACCCCAGCTTTGTCTTGAATCTGAGTATTTCTGATATTCCTGTCCTTGATTTATCTTGACCCTGTTTCTTGTTGTATTAATACGCTAAGTACGGCCATTCTAAGGCTTGGTACTATGTCTTTGGGATCCACCTTTTGTGGGTTTCCTCATTCCTGCATGTTGGGGTACGACTCCCATGACACACACACACTGTAACATATACACACACTTAAACACACACTGTGACACAGCTACACACACACCCAAACAAACTCTGACACAGCTACATACACACCTAAACACACACAATTTGACAAAATAATATAAATGTCAATTTTTATATATGCAGCCACCCTACTGTTAGCTTACCTTTTGTTTCCAGGAGGGTGGCTGCTTGGAGTCGTGCTGCTGCTTGCTGAGGGGATATAGTGTAGTCATGTCCTGCAGCTCTTGTCTCTCTCCCCTCATGCTGTATGTGTGCCTTCTTTGCCTACATTTCTCCATAGGAGGCTGGGACGAAGTGATCGACTGTTACTTCCCACCAGCCAGCAGATACTGCAGGGGCCCGGTCATGCTCTTAAAGGGTACATCGCCTGTCTGGGTCCTTGTTAAGCAATAAAGCAATATTACCCATCTGGTGGCCCGAAGTGCATGGGCCACTCGATGGGCCCACTGAGCAGCTGCACCAGCAGTAGTTCCGTGACTGCCTCCTAATTAATCAATAAATAAAAGACTCCATCCCATACAGACTCAGGTTTAGTCCAAAGTTACAAACAAGAAACAAAGTAAAGGTGGGCATGTAGTGTGCCATGGCCTATATCTGGGAAAAGAAAGTAGTTTTAAGTATGGAATATATTTTCTGTTTACCCGAATATATTCATGCAACACTACAGATGGGTAATACCCAAGCTAAAGACATAAGGGGAGGAGAAAAAGGAAACCAAACGTTAAATTATGATGCAACAAAGAAAATATTTATTATCAATTAATTATAATGCTGCTGAAAGACTACTTCTGCCACTCATAGACTAGCAGATCTGGCTACATCCAACCGGTAATTACGTATAAAGGTATTAAAAGACATCCAAGCGGGTGCGGGGCCTGACCGCCGAGCCGGACGGACGTGGGGCAACTCGGCTCTGCTATGAAAATGGAAAAAGCAGGCAATAAATACCTTTTTTCCCTGAAACAAACTATCAACAGCCACAAGAAGGTAGAGGGGACACGAGCAACTACCCTCGACGTCAATATCAGCCCCCGTCCTGCCGGTAAAGCTGACTGCTGGGCAGTTGGGACTGAGGCCTGCCGTGAGGCTCTGGCGGGAGAGGCGGCCGATCTCCCGTGCTTAGTCCGGCGGGACCTCTCGCACGCCTACTGAGGGCCCGTTCTCCCCCCCTGTGGGCTGGGGGGGTTATCCCAGACCCCACCGGAGAGGCAGCGATGGCTTCTATCACCCGAGCGGCAGCATGATCACCCAAAAACCGCGTGACAAAATCCAAGATGGCCGCCGCACCCATTGCAAGCCGGAGACCAAGCTCCCAACTACATAATCGGAAGATACAACTCACTGAGTTATCGGCGGACCTAGGGGGACTTTACCAGGACTCTCACTCTGCCCACACAAAGAGGAGCAATGGTCACAGCATGCAGGCTCTCTCTTGCACCCAAGGCTGATGCTGGCAGAAACACAAAATCGATCGCACCCCTGGCCGGCAAGTACTGAAGCGCTCACACAACCAGCAGGAAACACAAGGGACTTGTTGATGGCCAGGACGACAGCCGACCCAGCGCAGCTACAGGAGCAACTAAGCAGCTGCTAGCCTTGTGTAATGTCAGTCTAGCAAAGCACTGTATATTCTTTAGATTAGCATTGTCCTTCTCATACCATCTATGATTTTAATACAGTTGATTTAATCACTGCAGAACTGCAGGGAAAACGTTTAAAAATGTCTAAGCCTAAATATATGCTTTGCCCGGCAAGCTCGGGGACTCGCTGCCCCCTGGTGGTTCATTAAAGCAGTGTGGAGAAATCTGCACCCGAAGTTAGCTTGTAAAACCTGTAACTTACTAATCGTATATTAGCATAATAACTACTCAACTACGCATGTACAACTCAGCTATAACAGTTTTATCCTCATATACCAAGCTTGTTCTATCTATCTAAAAATGTGAATGTGCTGTTTACTCTGCCATGACATTATATGACACTGAATAACTTGTACACACCGTCTTGGCACTGCAAGCATGTTGTAATTACAAGCACAAGAAAAATAAAGAATATATAAAAAAAAAAAAAAAAGACATCCAAGCTGCTGCAGAAATTCAGTCGGGAGAGACATTGGCTGTAGCTGCCCATGAAAAAGCCAATGTTTTTGTGGAGAGAACACAGAGATCTTTGAACTCCAAAAGCCTGACAAGCCTGGGAAATGGCTGTGACAATCCATTGACCAATCAATTGAAGAGGTAGAAGCAGCCTTGCTCAACTTGTGTCCTGATGGAGTCACAAAAAGAAGGGATGTTTTTCTGTGGTACGGTCCTAGTAGGTTGATAAACAACAAACCAGGTTAAGACAATACCACTTTTCCTCTCCTTCTGATGAAGGATGGAGACAAAATGCAGGTAGAATAATATCTTGGTTGACATGGAAGGAATTAGTATCTACTTTAGGGAGAAATGCTGGAACAGTCAACATTATGGCCCTGTCTTCTTGAAGATTAGAAAATGGAGATGCACAAGTAAGTGCTTGAAGGTCTGAAATTCTTCTTCCTGATGTAAGGACCACCAGAAGTACAGATGCTAAAGTTAAAATAGGCAGCAGAATATTTTCCAAGGGTTCAAAGGGAGGACTTGATATGGCATGAAGAACATGGTGCAAGTCCCATTTAGAGGAGGACATCTCAATAATGCTTGAAATAAACCTGTTAATATCAGGATCGAGGGCAAGCTTTCTATCCAACAGAATGTAGAGAACAGCTATCTCGACTCTTGGAGAACTACTTAGTCCCTTTTCAAATCTGTCCTGTAGGAACTACAGAAAGTTGATAATGTTCTGTGCTTGATGAGCAACATCATGAAGGACACCCATTCACATAAAATACCCAATATCTAATAGCATGGTGAGGAAGTAGACCTTTTTCTTGCTCTAAGCAAAGTTTTCATGGCTGAGGTATAAAAACCATTGTGTAAGAGGCGCTGCCTCTCAATCTCCATGCCATCAGTATTGGTGTGCAGGATGAAATACTGGGCCTTGATGTAATAATCGTGGTGGACTGAGAGATACAATAGATGGTCCCTGGATAGTGTCTGTAGAAGGGTAAATCATGGACCAGTGGGGAATGACAGATATGATGACCACTTGTTCTTGTTGAATCCTCTTCAACAGAGGGGAAATTAGAGAGACTGGGGGAAACATACATACCACAGAATGAACTTCCACTCGCAAGACAGGGCAGCTCTGTCCTTTTCAAAAGAGTTAAAGACTCTTGTTGTTCTGGTGTGTGTTTCCAACAGGTCTACATGAGGAAGACCCAAATGCTGGACAATGCACTGGAATACCTGAGTGGAGAGAGACCACTCTGTTGAATCCAATATCACTCTGCTCAGGAAGTCTGCAAGGAGATTTACTTTGTCTGGAAGATACACTGCCTTCATGACAAGTCCTTCTCTGCCCATGTCATGAGAGGATAAATAACTTTCATCATCCTTCTTGTTCCCCACTGATGGTTAAGGTAAGCAACCATAGTGTTGTCTACTCTCACTTTGACCTACTGAAGTTTCAGGGAGGGGAACAGAGAAGGGTTTTGAAAACTGCTTGAATTTACAGAACATTGGAGGAAAGATGAAGAGGTCTCTAATTCCATAGGCTCTTAACGGGATGAGAACCCAGGCTTCTGTTATTGTTATGCAATGAATTTGTCCCATAGGAAATCCCCCTCAAAAGATTGCGGTCTCCCAGCCACTAAGATAGATAATTTTTGACCTTGGGGGATATGAGGATCCTTTGGTTCAGATCTTCATTTGTAAACTGTGAAAGGAGCAAAATTTTAGGTATCCTCCTGTGCCATTGTGCTCATCTTCTAAGCCCAGTTTGATGATAACTCCACAGAAGGCTTATGAACTCTCTGGCAGGGACTAACTTTGACTCATTTCCATAGACAGGGACACAATAGATCTGTTTGTGGGGAACGTTGACTCTTCTTGAAGTTAAAGACCCATCCAAACTTTTGGAGAAGATGAAGTACTTACTCTTGTTGGGAAAACAGAAAACTGCTGAAAAGAACTAGACTATGGTAGATGGAAATGTCTTATAGTCAAATTAATGCAATTAGAGATATCAGGATTCTTAAAAAGGTTCTGGGAGATGTGCTGATGCCAAATGGACAGGCCCTGAATTATAAATGTTGATATTCCACTGAAAAGATCCAAAACTTCTGTTAAGTAAGGGCAATCAAAACATGAAAGTATCTTGAAGGTCTATATAAATCATCCAGTCCCTTGGATAGATGGCTTTTATAATATAACTGATTGATTCCATCTTGATTCTTCTTACTGATAATAGCTTGTTGAGCTCATGAAGATCTAAGATTGGCCTCCATTCTCATGATGCCTTTCGAGTAAGGAATAGTCTCAAATAATACCCGAAACCTCTTTCTCCTGTAGGAACTGGAAAGATTACTCCTTTTTATAGAAGGAAATGTGAAGAGTTCTTGAGAGTAAAAACATGAAGAGCTCTTGCCTTCTCCAGGTCTTGATAAATATACATAGGGAGATATTGGGAATGAGCAATGATAGTAAATTCCAGAAAATAGCCATTTTAGAGAATTTTCAAGACCCACTTCTCTGACATGAACAGAGTCCAGACCTTGGATAAATTGAAAAGTCTGGCTCCTGTGCCCAAGGACTGGATTGGTGCCTCTATCAGAATTGCTTGGCTTGTCTGGATGATCTGCCATGATTACCTCTTGAAGAAGAGATACCTCACTTCCATGTCTGCATTCTATAGAAATCTGTACCAGGTCTGTTAAGCCTGACATCTTTGTCTGGAAAGGACCATATCTCTTGAAGAAAGGACCACTTGGGACATCGATCTTGAGGAAGAAAGGCTTTACGTCATTTAACTGCTCTCTTTATACAATCATCTAAAGCATATCCTCTTGAAATGGAAGGGCAGATAGGCTTTTCTTTAAAGAGGAATCTGCCACCCAATTTTGTAGCCAATTAGTGCATCTTGATGCTACAGAGAGAACCATGCTTCTTAAGATGGACCGAACCAGCATGGATCTGACCAAAGCATCATATGAAATATTAATTGCCAACCTGAATTTGTTCCAGGAGTCCAAAAGTCTGGACCTACTGCCCCCTTGAGATATCCTACTCACTTTTTCTACTTGTTCAAAACTGTCTGGAACTGCTTGGCGGATATAGGAGAGGACATCTGGATCAAGCTCTACAGTACCTGCTGCTGCTTTAAGACAGGCCAAACACAGTTTCCTTCCAGGCAACACTTTGTAATCACAGGCTTCATACAAGGGTGTCTTGTCCCTTTTTTATATGAGGATCTGTGAGCAGAATTGAGAAGCTAAGTGTTAGATAGTAGGTATGCACTCTTTTTTAAAATTATTGTAAACACATAACCAAAGCAGAAATTGAATAAGATTTACTCAGAACCTTGTGATTGCAACCTTTTTGAAGAATGGACATTAATAATAATGCTCCAAAGGCTATATAGAATAATTTACAAATTTACAAACTGCAGGAAATTAGAAGACCACTATACATTTAAGGTACTTGTTGTGTCTGCACTGTAAAGGTCAGGAACTCTTAGGTGACAAGACAGCTCTTTAAATAACGTATTGAAAGTCGGGAAAACCAGAACAACCCAACCTGTAAACCCCACTCTTGCGTGCATTCCACTTGAGTTCCACTACCGGAGCAAGAGTCGAGATAGGCCAGAACTTCTGGAACCATGAATAGGAAAGACATGTGTTCCACCATTATAACACCATGGAGCAAAGCAAAAAAAGGAGGGAAAAGGACAAACTCAAATCAAAAAAGAGGGATAAAAGGATAAAAGGAAAGGAGGCCACCAGCAGCCCTATAAAAGGGTAATAAAATGCACCAAGGCTAAGGAGAATCCTTCCTCTTACATTACAATGTTATTGGTTATTCTTTCCTCTAGGACAGCTAACATGGATGGGAAAGGTACCTCAGGACTCCACAATCAGGTAGACATACCCAATATGAGAATTATCACTTCAGGGGGGGACTGGCACATCCAGTTGCTAACTATAGGGTCACTGCAACGTAACTCCCCAGTTGCTAAGATGTCCTGAGGTATCCATAGGAAGAGACATTAAATACCCCATGGGCTAGGGATACACTTGGACCCAAGTAAGCAGACAAATAAAAATGGGAGGTGCAAAACATCATATGTCCAAGTGAAATGGACATGTAAAAAGACTAAGGATGTAGGATGGAGTTTCTTTTTAACGTCTAATTAGGAGATGTTCCTGTCCAATTTAGGAGTGGGAGGAGTTATACCCAACTGTAGTGCTGCCATGGCCTATATCTGGAAGAAGAAAATAAAAATTGTAAGTATGGAATACATTGCCTATTTCATACTTATGTTTCCATCAAAAACAGGTTAAATATGTTCCTTGGCATGTGTAAACATGATATTCCACCCATAATCCCCATATTGAAAAATAATTATACCAATGAATACATCAGAAACACGTAATGTATGTTCCTTGGTATGTGTACACGTGACATTCCATCCATAATCATCATATAGAAAAATAATTATACCCATGATTCCTTCAGAAACAGGTTGAATATGTTCCTTGGAATGAGTAAATGTGATATTACATCCAAAATCCCAATATAGAAAAATAATTCTACATAGGATTTCATCAGAATCAGGTTTAATATGTTCCTTGGCATGTGTAAATGTGATATTACACCCATAATCCCCATATTGAAAAATAATTATAACCATGATTCCATCACAAATAAGTTAAATATGTTCCTTGGCATGTGTAAAAATGATATTACACCCATAACCCCCTAATAGAAACATAATTATATATATGATTTTATCAGAAACAGGTTCATTATGTTGCTAGGCATGTTTAACCACAATATTCCACGAATAATCCCCATATATAAAAAATAATTATACCTATATTCTTATCAGAAACAGGCTACATATGTTCCTTGGCATGTTTAAATATGGTATTCCACCCATAATCCCCTCAGAGAAAAATAATTATACCCCTGATTCCAACAGAAACCAGTTACATAGGTTCCTTGGAATGTGTAACCATGATATCCCACCCATTTTCCCATACAGAAAAATAATTATACCCAGATTTCTATCAGAAACAGGTTAAATACATTACTTGGCATGTGTAAATATGATATTACACAAACAATCCCCATATAGAAAAAATATTATGCCCACAATTTAATCAGAAACCAGTTAAATATGCTCCTTGGCTTATGTAACCTTACCCATACTTATACCCATTTTCTTATCAGAAACAGGTTGAATGTGCTCCTTGACATGTGCACCCATGATATTTCATCCATATTCCCCATGTTTAAAACACATATGTCCAGGTTCCTATCAAAACAGGTAAAATGTGGTGCTTTGTACATACATGTACTATATTAAATCAGCAATCTAGTTCTTCAAGTGTATTGACCCATTTTTCTAGTATTTTTATGTAATTTACTATGATTGCATTACACAACTGTTCTTATATTAGCAAGTGAGTAGTTAAACATTTGCAACTACTGTTTGCAACTTAGTATCAAGCACTGCAGAATAGAATGGCATATTTTGCATTATATCAGAGTCATTACCTGGTATTTGTGTAAAAAGTATACTGACACCTAATGAAAGTGCTGGGCATTGCAGCCAATCGTCCCATTTGTCCCCATTGAATTTACCCTCTGCCATGATCTTCTTTTTTGATGGGGAGAGAGATTCAATGTGTTTTTAAACAAATATTTGCAGATCTGCACTTCATATATAACTATAGGCAGACACTTCCACATATGTATTTACACAGATGTAACAATTAACTCTACACCCATTGACATATAGAGCTACAACACACATATATCTACATTCAGATTTCCTTGCCTTACATACATGCATATACCCCCATATTTACAGACACACACATTAACCTTCCAAACATGGTTTTATCAGAGTCCATACAGATGTTTAAAAAGCAATTGGATAAATACTTGCAAAAACATAACATTCAGGAATATAATTTCTAATTAGTGGGAAAATAGCTACTTGATCCAATGAGATATCTGACTGCTATTTTAGGGTCAAGAGGAATTTTTTCCTAGTTTGTTACAAAATTGGAAGCACTTCAGACTGGGTTTTTTGCCTTCTTTTGGATCAACAGCAAAAACATATGTGAGGAAGGCTAAACTTGATGGACACAAGTCTCTTTTTGGCTATGTAACTATGAGTCATTAAGAACAATAAGGATGTGGAATTCTCTGCTTGAAGAAGTGGTTTTATCAGAGTTTGTACAGATGTTTAAGCAACAATTAGATGCATACTTGCATAAAAATAACATTCAATTATATACTATTTCAACTGTAGGGTTATACTTGACCAAATATAAATCTGACTGCCATTCTGGGGTCAAAAAATACTTTTTCCTAGTTTTTGGCAATATTGGAAGTGCTTTATACTGTGTTTTTCACTTCTTTTGGATCAACAGCAAAAAAACTGATGTAAGGAATGCTGAACTGGATGGACACATGTCTCTTTTCAGCCTATATTTCTATGTAACTATGCAATGTTGTGCAGCACTGACCCACTATATACAGAAACACACACACACACACACATTAGCCCTCAACACACATGCACACATGTATACACACACTGACACTTCACAAATATATGTGCAGACACCCATGCATTTGCAGACAACACCCATTGACCCATACATATAGCACTTCATTTACACACCACATTTACAAGGCAGACACAACTGCATTGATAAACAACCTGACACACCATGCTGTAGACAAACCAGAATGAAAAACATGGACATAGTTGTGTTGTGATTTGGACTTTAAATGTTTTACTTTTGAAGATAAAAGAGTGCTGTGAGTTGTATTGTGTCTGCTGGTTTGACGCACCAGGCATACTATTTATTCAGACGCAATACAAACTATAGAGATAGATGCACTGGATTAATTAACCATATCAAACATGTAAATCAAATTTTAAGTCAAATTTAGATGATAATTTACTTGCTCATGGTTTATGTATGACTTAAATGAATTAAAAATAATTATACCTCTTGATTTAGAAAATGGGATTTCAAACATATCTCACTTATTAAGATACTTATTTTTAGTTTACAGCAGTTAATTATTTTTAGCACTATATTATGGATTCTTGTGAAAAGGTATACAATATGCACTGCAGATGTTGACCTCTTCACTAGCAAGCAAAAATATTAGTGTAATATTTACTTGACATACATTGCTGGCATGTAAGTATGAGATAAAACTGCTATTTTGTACACACAGAGATACATAAAAATGAAAATCATATACATTTACATTATTTTAATTTTCATTTTTTGTTCATCCAACAATATTTGTTGGCAAACCGATATCATACATCCTTTCCCCATAATATTTGACATACCATCTGCAATATCCAGAAGAAGAAAAAAAAACAAACAACAAAACTGCAAACATTCATTTTACAAACAGTAGATGTTACAAAACTCTATATGTAAATAGAACTGGCCAAATACCCTGCTTATGGGTAATTGCAAGGATTCTGAATGTATTGTTAGCAATACATCTACCAGGAACGGTGACAAAATATAAACAAAAATATATTTCGCACAGATACAGTAAGTACAGTTAAATTATTGTGTAATATTTTTATGAGTTTATATCAGAGACATCAAAGTGGTCCTCTTCTCTCTCCCATCCCTGTTTGTTGAATTAAGTAATACAGTTTTGTTCTATAGATTGGAAGAGATGTGTGGGCAGGTGTTATTTTTAATTTGTAGACATCTAAAAAGACAGGAACTGTGACAGATGGAAAAAAAATTCAAACATATTAAGTAGTGCTTTAATTTGGATTCCTCTGCCAGGCACAGCACAAGTAAAACGTGTAAAATATTTTAGTAATAAAGAGGTTATTTATGGATTATATATGGTTAGAATTTAAATTTTTATGTATTTAATTTTTTTTATGTTTAGATTTTCTGTAACACAATCAATTCATAAATTATATAAATGAAGGCATAGCCTGTAATTATGGGAGGGGTTACCTGGCTATAAATACTCAGGCCCCCTCCATGATGCTGGGTTCATTCAGAAACCTAGACTTTCGGTTACGGTTTACTCACCTAAGGTTTCATTCCCACGCTGGTTCCTGCAAACCAAGTTCTCCCGGAAAGACAGACTACTTCACCCCATGAACACATCTGCCCAGCCCAATTTGAACACTCATCTTGCAGACCCAGCTTCTCAAAGTGCTACCTACCTTGTTCCAGCCGCTGTTCCCAGGCGCACGCTCCACTCTACTCTTCCAGTCTGACCTCTTACCTTACTGCTAGTGATGTCCCGAACGGTTTGCTGGTGAATAGTTCCCGGCGAACATAGCGTGTTCGCGTTCGCCACGGACGGCGAACATATGAGATGTTCGGTCCGCCCCCTATTCGTTATCATTGAGTAAACTTTGACCCTGTACCTCACAGTCAGCAGACACATTCCAGCCAATCAGAAGCAGACCCTCCCTCCCAGACCCTCCCACCTCCTAGACAGTATACAATTTAGATTAATTATGAAGCTAATTTTTTTTTTATTATTATTTTTTTGTGTGTTTATTATACATTATCCTCCATAGCCAGTAACCTGTTCTTATTATACATTATCCCCCATAGCCAGTAACCTGTGTTTATTATACATTATCCCCCCATAGCCAGTAACCTGTGTTTATTATACATTATCCCCCCATAGCCAGTAACCTTTGATTGGGGGAGGACCTAATGTCCTCCCCCCTGGCCCCCACCCCTGAGCGGTGGGTGGGGGCCCTAAACAAAAGTAAGGGGGGAGGACCTAATGTCCTCCCCCCTGGCCCCCACCCCTGAGCGATGGGTGGGGGCCCTAAACAAAAATAAGGGGGGAGGACCTAATGTCCTCCACCCTGGCCCCCACCCCTGAGTGGTGGGTGGGGGCCCTAAACACAAATTGGGGGGGACCTAATGGCCTCCCCCCTGGCCCCCACCCCTGAGTGGTGGGTGGGGGCCCTAAACAAAAGTAAGGGGGGATGACCTAATGTCCTCCCCCTGGCCCCCACCCCTGAGTGGTGGGTGGGGGCCCTAAACACAAATTGAGGGGGGACCTAATGTACTCCCCCCTGGCCCCCACCCCTGAGCAGCGGTTGGGGGCCCTAAATACCAATAGGGGGGAACCTATTGTCCTCCACCCCGGCACCCACCCCTGAGCGGCGGGTAGGGGCCCTAAAAAAATATTCCCCCCAGGTGACTAGGGGTCCCCAAACCCCTAGTCACCCCCTCCCCCCAATAAAAAAGTATCCCCCTACCTACCCCCCTTACCCTAAAAATAATGAGGGGGGGACCTTTAACTAAGAACCTGTAAAGAAAAAGAAAAAAAAATTACCAATCGATGTTTTCTTTCTTCTAAAATCTTCTTTTTTCAGCCCCAAAAAAGGGCAAATAAAAAAACATAATAACCGCCGCAATTAAAAAAAAAAAAAAAAAAAGTCTTCACCCATGGAGGGCTCCACACAGACTGAGCTCTGCAGGGCGGGGGGAGGCTTATAAAGCTTTGCCCCGCCCTGCAATTAGGCTCAGAGCACCATGATTGGCGGGTTTAAGCCATCCAATAAGAGTGCTCTGACAGGTAAATGAAGAAACTGACAGGTAAGTCTCTACATTTACCTGTCACAGCACTCTGATTGGTTGGTTTGAAATCCACCAATCAGAGTGATCTGTGTAATTTTACACAGCGTGGGAAAGTTCTGTGGTATTTTCCAACACTGTGTAATTTGACTCATAACTCTCTGATTGATTACTTAATCCACCAATCAGAGTGTTATGAGTCAAATTACACAGCGTGGGAAAATTACACAGAACTTTCCCACGCTGTGTAAAATGACACAGAGCACTCTGATTGGTGGATTTCAAACCTACCAATCAGAGTGCTGTGACAGGTAAATGTAGAGACTTACCTGTCAGTCTCTTCATTTACCTGTCAGAGCATTCTGATTGGATGGCTTAAACCCACCAATCAGAGTGCTCTGAGCCTAATTGCAGGCGGGGGAAGGCTTTATAAGCCTTCCCCCGCCCTGCAGAGCTTAGTCTGCGCGGAGCCCTCGCCGCGTGAAGATGGATTTTTTTTTTGCTCTCGTTTTTTTTTATTTTTATTGCGTTGGTTATTATGGATATTTATTTGGCCTTTTTGGGGGCTGAAAAAGAAGATTTTAGAAGAAAGAAAACTGAATGGTAAGTTATTTTTTTTTTACATGTTCTTAGTTAAATGTCCCCCCCTCATTATTTTTAGGGTGAGGGGGGTAGGTAGGGGGATCATGTTTTTTGGGGGGAGAGGGGGTGACTAGGGGTTTGGGGACCCCTAGTCACCTGGGGGAGCATTTTTTTTAGGGCCCCCACCCGCCGCTCAGCGGTGTGGGCCGGGGGGGAGGACATTAGGTCCCCCCTTTATTAGTATTTAGGGCCCCCACACACCGCTCAGGGGTGGGGGGCAGGGGGGAGGACATTAGGTCCCCCCCAATTTGTGTTTAGGGCCCCCACCCACTGCTCAGGGGTGGGGGCCAGGGGGAGGACATTAGTTCCCCCCCAATTTGTGTTTAGGGCCCCCACCCACCGCTCAGGGGTGGGGGCCATGGGGAGGACATTAGGCCCCCCAATCTGTGTTTAGGGCCCCCACACACCGCTCAGCGGTGGGGGCCAGGGGAGAGGACAGTAGGTCCTCCCACTTAATTTTGTTTAGGGCCCCCACCCACCGCTCAGGGGTGGGGGCAAGGGGGGTGGACATTAGGTACCTCCCAATTTGTGTTTAGAGCCCCCACCCACTGCTCAGGGGTGGGAGCCAGGGGGGAGAACATTAGGTCCTCCCAATTTGTATTTAGGGCCCCCACCCACCGCTCAAGGGTGGGGGCCAGGGGGGAGGACATTAGGTCCCCCCCAATTTGTATTTAGGTCCCCCACCCATCGCTCAGGGTTGGGGGCCAGGGGGGAGGACATTAGGCCCCCCCTTATTCTTGTTTCGGGGACCCCACCCACTGCTCAGGTGCGTGGGGGCCCATCACTATTGTGGCCAGAAAGAGACCCTGTGGGTTTTAAAATTCACCTGCCTATTGAAGTCTATGGCGGTTTGCCGGGTCCGCCCATTCGCGAACATTTACGGAAGTTCGCGTTCGCCATTCGCGAACTGAAAATTTTATGTTCGCTACATCACTACTTACCGCTGCTTCCGGGTTGCGTTCTCCTGATCTCTCCGTGAACTGTGAGTTTGCCCAAAAGGGTCTATACAAATGCTTTGTTCAGCTACCGCACGGCTCACATTCTTGCTTTTTTTTGCATATGCTTTTGTATCCCTGTCCGTCCCAATACAATTCGTGCATTTCAGTTCTTTGTTTCGTGTTAATGGTTCGTTCGCAGAAATTTTACCAAACACAGGGCTCTAGATTGCTCATGTAAGAACCTTAGAGGCTAAACTTCCTCATGTCTGTGTTAAAACATTTTTCAAGAACTATTTTCGTCAAATTATCAGGAGTATGCTAGGCTACTGTTAATTTCATGAATATATTAGAAAAAATGTATAAGTTTCTTACATATAAGAAGTAGTTTAGTCTTTGTTAGACATTTCAATATTATTTTTCTAGTGAATCCATTATGTTATGCAGTACTCACGTTTTCACGTCTTATTTACGTGGCATACCAATGCCCTCCTATTACCTGTTCCCTTCGCCAGGTGTTTATCAAAACTCTATACATTCCTCACAGTCTCATTTGACTGCCTTCGGTCCACCAAAAATACCCATTAGGGATGAATATCTCTCCCATACACAGGGTGCATATAATTAATGTTTTATTTAGCATTATTCTCATATTCATACCCCACGTGTCATCTAATCCATAAAAACACGTACGACACATTATCCGTAGCCTTCTCTGTTCCAATATGCCAAGTGGTATCAGCTTGTTACCACAATGGCTTTTCAATGGCCACACTCCTAGTCATGGCAGTCCCTACCATACCTTCCCCTATTGTATAACAATCACCAAGTAAACTGGAAACCTGGTGTATCATCTTTAGCACACCCAGGCATATTCCTCGCGGTTATGTCTTATTTCCTTCATGCATGTACTTTTTCACGCATGAGAGCCAACACATGTTGTCCCCTCTTCATTTTAGGTGTATTGTTAGCGTTACTACTCCCCCCAGAACTTTGGGGAATTCATTGGATTTTACTCCCCTCCCGTTACAGGTATACATAGTGTTACGACACCTCTGGTCATTTTATACTTTACTATATTGATAGAGGATAACTGTAGTTTTATTCTCAGATAATCACTACTAGCAACTCCCTACGAATCACTGTCATCATTCCACAGGTGAGTTTTACTCACAATATGGGGAAAATAATTAGGCCCAGCAACGATTCCTTTTTTAGGGTCTCAAGCATTCATCCTTGTCTGTAAAGAATCTTAACTATTTCATAAGGCTAGGTACGTCTCCATTTTACATCTTACTCCCATCCCGCTATAGCCTAGGATTGGTGAACTGGCTTTTAGTTACTTGCATTTGTCCCTAGCTTACTGTAAATTAATCTAGTCCTGTGAGGCCAGCTCCCTTCCTCATCGGAGGTATATGCCCCTCAGTCCAACGCATAGTTAGAGCCTCACATTAGCCACTGTCAGTTATTAGTCAGGGCCCCACCACGTCACGCCCACTTACATTGTATATTGATACTGTCACCCAGAGGCAGTTCTTGCCACATCATTCTGTAGACCCGCCCACTTGGCCCTCCTCATAGTTAGAGCATCTCTCCACTTGGCACTAGCAGGGCTTCATCTTCCTTGTATCAGGATTACTAATTGATACAGCACGTAAGATTGTGTCACACCTAGGACTAAAAGGTAACATATCACTGGGCCTTACAATGGCCGGACTTAATGTACCAAAGAATAGTCAGGATACCTGCCGAGGTCGAGGGGCACAGAATGAAACAGAAGTCAGGGATACCAGAATACAGGGAAGTCAAACAAAGCCAAAGTCAATAACCAGAAATAAACGCTCAGGAACACACTCTCGGACAACCACTAAGGGAAACCACGACAGGGCAATGAGGAAAAGTAGAATTACGTTTAAATAAATCGGCCTTAGACCCCAGAATGTGTACGTGCGGCTCCCGTGTGACGTCACACGTACACCGACATCGTCATCAACGTGGGGCTATAATTGGGTGTGGATCTGCAGCAGCCGGCATCCATCAACATGTTGCAAGAGTCAGTTATGCAGATGCACGGCCGCTGAGCGTAGATACCGCAAGGTGAGGAGGGATATGTTACACCTTATAGGCCAGATAATTTTTAGCCTTTGACATAGCTAGAGCCAGTTGACACAGGCACTTATTCATAGCACTGTACCCATGTTTACATTATTGGTATGTCTCAAGTCCCAGAACAAGATGAAGAACTCGCTTTACCCGAGACCCCAGCCAGGCTATCCACCCTGGCTGGTCAAAGCATCCCTACTGAGAATCTGACTATTCCTAGGCTTGCGGATGAATTACAGCGCAGGGGGTCCCATTCCCGGCTACAGCTTACAAAGCCCAACTCTATAGACTATTTATCACCAATACCTGTACTTTCCAGCCGGGAGTTGTCCTTCAACCCGACAACTAGACAGAAATCAAGGGTTTAATGTTGTCCCTTCTTGCTTCTATTAACACTATCAGTGTTAGGCTTGAGAAGTTGGAATCTACTCAGCTGTTGACAGCCAACCCGCCCATAGAGATCACCATTCCAGCTCCCTCTCATGGTAATAACACCACCACAAACCCAATACCTAGCACTTCTACTCACATCATCACGCTCGCTCACTTTGTGCCCCCGGCCATTCGCAAAGACATCCTGGAAGGCAAGGACATATACTTGGTCTCATTGCTTATTGCATTTCAGAAGGTAGTTGAGAACAAAGCATACTGCTATGGTGGTCTTTCAGTTGTTTTGAAAGCCAGAGACCCCAGACTCAACTGAAAATGTACCATACCTGAATTTGTCCTTGCCTTTGGTCTTTATCGTGACATAATCTGCTCCACTTCTACTCAGCATAGGGAAGAGCTGGATTTGTACATTCATACATTGGTGGATGTAGGGCATAAGTACAGTGGTTGCTCGTTTTATGACTATCATAAATCTTTTTCAGCAAAAGAAGCAGCATCCCTCACCCGATTTAATACCCACACTGACTGGAGTATTTTTGATACAGAATTGTTCTGTCTCCATTTTGCCGGTAAAAAAAACACCATCTTGTGCCTTATGTGCCTCTATCTCACACTCCACCAACTTGTGCCTAGTTGATTCAAGCCTTCCTACCACTTGTCGTGCTTCCTTCAGTTCTTAAACTGCAGAATACAGAGGCATCAAAGAAAAATTGGGAAGACCCATAGTTTAACTAGGGAAAGCTCAAATATGCAATAATTAAAAATTCTGGCAGTTGCGGATTTAGCTTGTGCAGATAGTTGCACGTCTGCTCAATTTGTTTCAGGGCACACAAAAAACGTCCTAACCGTCTGTACCCAAAACAATGAATAACCAAAGTTTGTATCAACATCCGGGAATATTACGTAAAGACACACCCTTCTTATCACTTAGTCTAGTTTAGGTATATACAGGTCATTGCATTCCCTCACTTCCCTCAGGATCTGTCTCCCTCATCAATTTAGATTGTAAGCTACTTGGGCAGAAACCTTTTCACCTACTGTTGACATGTCAAACATGTTTGTTTGGAATTAAATCATCTTGTTTACCTATTGTACAGTGCTACAGAATATGCTAGGCCTATATAAATACTTGTATTTGTACTTGTTATTGTAATTAAAATGTAACAAAGCAGCAACATGTGGTAAAAAAGCACATTATGTTATTACATAGTTTGTGTATATGCCTGCCACAGTGGTCCGTGGTCCACTGCTTGATTATACATACAGTACTATGCTATGTGATTCATAGCTCATCAGAGCAAAACTAATAATTAATGAGGAACATGCACATTAAAAAAGACAATCAAGTGACGGCAAAGTAACAAGTTCAGTTTTATAAACGTATTAGCTTGCATATACTATAAAGTTATAGGAGGTACAGCAAAGTCACTTTGAAATGTTTTTTCTTTACATTTCTCTTTTTGGCTAATTATAATTGCTTACTGTAGTCTATCTTTAATATAGATCATATTATTCACATGTGCTACAATACCTGGTGCATTGTTATTTTATTATTATGTTCTAAGTGCAACAATGATTTTCCAGCAATTATGAATCCCTTAAGGACCAATTATATGTTATGCCATCACCACACTATGGTCCCCAACGATCCTATGCCAGAATGAAATGTCCTGATTATTTAGAATATGCATATCTAAACAGTATTATCACTAAATTAATGTGACATTCCACTTTTAAATAGAATATGATAGAATGATTCCATTATCTGTCCTTCAGTTATTTCATACAACCTTTATGATCACTCATGTTCTAACCCTTATAGGAGGATATATTTTAACAACGTTCTGTATAATGACTTCCATTATATGTTGAAATAAGATATGTTGAACTGAGTGCTAAACACATTTTAGATTTGTATAGTTATGATTATTAAAATTAATATGTATGCATATGAATATTAACATTCATCTCATCATGAGCTCAATATATATAACTTTTACGGATAAAAATATATGCGTAAAACATAAGTATTATGTGTTTTAGATATACAGTTAAATATAAACTTGCATATAATAATGCAGTATATATATGAATATATATATAACTACCAAAAAAAGTATATATTGGTGTTGGCACTCAAAAAGGTACTTGGTGCAGGTATTGAGGTTACCTTCTTATATAACCTCTAAAATATATACAAAAAATAAAGAGAATACCACACTCAAACTAATGCAAAAAATTATAATTTTAATTAAAGGGACACTATAGTCACCAGAACAACTACAACTTATTGCATTTGTTCTGGTGAGTAGAACCATTACCTTCAGGCTTTTTGCTGTAAACACTGCTTGTTTCACTGTATATATTTCTGCCCCCTTCTATGTAATGGAAATATATATTTTTTTTCCTTAATTAAAATTAAAAAAAATTTAGTTTGTTTGAGTGCGGTATGCTCTTGAGATATAAATGTATAACAACACATGGATTATTTGCATCTTTACATTATGGGACTTATCCAAACAAGTGTAATTAGGCTTATATATTTAACCCCTTAAGGACTGAGCCAAATGTACACGTTGTGAACAGAACAAAACGTAAACAAAACCTGGCATTTGCGCTATATGTCTGTCCAACCGTAATTCACCTCTTTCATATTAAATGCACCCCCCCTTATTATATATAATTTTATTCAGGGGAAACAGGGCTTTCATTTAATATCAAATATTTAGCTATGAAACATAATTTAATATGAAAAAAATGGGAGAAAATAAGAAATGTTGTTATTTTTTTAGTTCTACATGACATTTTAACTGTCAATGTCATAATACTGTTTGCTTTTACTCTAATAAAATACACATATTTGTATTCAGCAAAGTCTCACGTGTAAAACAGTACCCCCTATGTACAGGTTTTATGGTGTTTTTGGAAGTTACAGGGTCAAATATAGCGTGTTGAATTTGAAATTGAAATTTGCCAGATTGGTTACGTTGCCTTTGAGACTGTAAATTTACACCCATAATACAGTATTTTTTAGTAGCCATTTGGTCACAAACACTGGACAAAGTTTGCGTTAGTATTTGTTTGTGTGTGAAAAATGCAAAAAATTACAATTTTGGACAGTGTTTGTGACTAAGTGGCTACTAAAAAAGACTGGACATACCCCATTTGCAATACCTTGGGTTGTCTTCTATTGCAAATGGTATGCCATCATAGGGGTAATTTCCATTTTTGGGCTACCATAGGGTCACAAAGGCAACGTAAGCAATCTGGCGAGTTTTAATGTGAAAAAAATGAAACACAAGCCTTATATTTGACGCTGTAACTTTTGAAAACACCATAAAACCTGTACATGAGGGGTACTGTTGTACTCGGGAGACTTCGCTGAACACAAATATTTGTGTTTCAAAACAGTAAAAAGTATCGCAGCAATGATATCGTCCGTGTAAGTGCTGTTTGTGCGTGAAAAATGCAAAAAAACTTCACTTTCACTGGCGATATCATCGTTGAAATACATTTTTACTCTCTCTACTACTCCCGTCCTTTAGAGCTCTCCCCTGCCCCTGTCCCTTGGTGCTCCCCCCCGCCCCTTAGAGTCTCTCCTCTCCTGTCACTTAGAGGTCTCTCCTCTCCCCCTCCCCCTTAGTTGTGTCTACTCTCCCTCCCGTCCCTAAGTGGTCTCTCCTCTTCTCCCCCCTGTCTATCACTAGAGGGGGGGCATGATAGAGGAAACACCAATAAGGGACGGGGTGGGGGAGAAAAGACCAATAATGCACAGGGGAGAGCTCTAAGGTATTGGGGGGAGGGGAGAGCCCTAAGGAACAGTGGGGCAGGGGAGGGCAATAAGGGACAGTAGGCAGGATAGAGCAGTAAATTACAGGAGGAGAGATCACTAAGAGACAGTGGGTGTGACGAGACCAATCTCGCCACATTGCATTGGAGGAGCCTGGTTGCCCGCCTGTTGCCTCTGGACTATGACCCTTGGAGATTGGGCCCTGTAAAAACAGTATTCGGCCATAGCAGAGTGTGTGTCACTCATTCTGGCCCTTTAAATACTGTTGGGGAAGGTTTGGCACTTTTTATATTTCACTTCGGATGCAGCCGAAGTGCCGAAGAAGCCAAAGTCGTCGAAGTGACCGCCATTCGATAAAAGGAACACGTGGCGGCGGCCATTTTCATTTAATCGAACACGGTGTATGCTAAAGAATCTGTGGAACTAAAATCGGCTACGCAAATACACGAACACCGCTGACCCTTACCGTCGCCTCCACTTCGACACTTTGGTTAAAGTCGAAGTCCGTTCAACAATTCGAACATCCTGTTGTAATGTGCTATTTGCACGAATGGACCTGTGCGTGCCTTTGAAGGGGACTTTTTCTGCAGGAAATTGACCGACCGCTAAGCCCAAATTTATGGCAGCTGTTTTTGGCAGGAAAATGTGCTTGCGGTCGGTCATAAAGGACTTCCGGCTATCTTTTTATCCACTGGAGGGATTGGTATGATTTTTGAGAGTGTTTATGTTTAAAATATGCTGAGTTTAAATATGTAATTTTTATGGAGATTGGATGTATGGTTTTAAAGTTACAAGGTATGTGTCTTTTTACTATATGTGATAATTATGTTAAACCATTATGTAACATAATTGCATCACAGGCAGAGGGGTGGATTTTGTGTGTAAATGCTGGGAGTATCTTCTGTAATGTACGTGTATGATTGGTTATTTTGTAACACCCTGTGGGTGGTCCTACCTAAGGGAAACTGTCATAAAAGAAGGTTCTTTTGGTGCCATTAAACAGACCACTGCTTGACCCTCAACACAGAGCTCTGTCTCGTTTTTGGGGGGATTTACTGTATGCTGAGACTGGTTGCCAGGAATGTAAGCTGATTGTGTGCTTTTCCTGTTCGACTGCTAGCAGCTATTGTGAGGTTCCAGTTCGGGAGTTGGAGAGCATTTTGTATCCAGTTCGGGAGTTTGGTGTTCTGCAGTAGCTGTGTCTGTGTCTACGGAAGGGGAAGATCTACTAAATGGCGGTTTAACCCTTTTATGCCTGGGGGTGCTGTTACAATGGGGCAGGGGAGAGCACTAAGGGACAGGATGGGAGAGAGGCTGAGGAAGGAGTGAAAGAGAAGCACAAAGGGGCTGGTAGGATGCAGCCCCTATCCTACCACACAAACTTCACACTACACACACGCAGAACACACCTTGCATCCCTTACACATACAAACACAGATTCACACAATGCATCCCTTACACACATCCAGAAACACACAATACATCCCTTTCACACAAAAACACACTGCATCCACTACACACAGTAGATAGGTGGTGGTCAAAGGGCCCAGGTAGGCACATGAACACCAGTAAAGATTCTGTGATTCTACCCTTGGCGAACAGAAAATAAAAAACACCTTTATTGTAGGGTATAAATTCCCTAAAAAAATAAAGGAAACTTATAACTAATAACCACATCTAACGAAAAAAGGGGGAGATAGTGCTATATCAATATGAGATAGGAGTGGATAGTATGGTAGTTCGTGATAATAGTCATCAGACCCTTAGGATATAGTTATGATCTGTATGCGGGGTGACTGATGCATATTGATCATAGTCTAAGGATCTTGTATAGAATGGTGGACGTTGTCCCCTGTATAGAGAACCCTTGCTTAGTCTATGATAGGTGAGGGGATTATTGCATTTGGAATGCCTCAGTGTTGACAACAAAGTGTCAATTGTACTCGATGACTCCCAAAATCCTATCCGTACATAATGGATTAACCGGCAGGGGAGTATCTAGACCACACACTCTGTAGACTTGTTAATAATAGACTTATCTAGAGCTTACTGTCGGACAATATATGACCGTATGACAGATAACGCCTATAAGAAAGTCTATCCCAATTCACCTAGCAGTGAGACTGATAGTGAGTCGCTTAATTTAGTGGGATAAGAGGTTACTGCTGTATGGACACCTAGAGCGTTGCTAGACTGTCCATTTAATACCGGCAGATCCTCTGGATCCTCTTTGGAATAAGCGTGGAGCAGACCGTACTCCTATTCAGTAGCCTCTATTCAGTAGCCTCTAAGCAGAGCAGTGTCAGTGGGCTGCGGTACACTGTAGTAAACAGATAGACGCTGCAGGACAGATATGAAGTCTATTTGTCGTACTATACATCAGGTGTACAACATACTGAGGAATCCGTAATATAGTCTTTACAGCCTATGTCTATACCGCTGAACCCTACGGGTTACTGCTGCTCACACTGTTGCAAAGTACGCTAAATACAAAGTATCATGCTGAACTGACTGCTAGAACTGAGACTAGTAATTAACTGACTATTAGAACTCCAAGAAACTCCAACCTAGTAGAAACTTAAACTTCTCTGTAAATCTCCTGTTTATCTCAAGAATCTCCCCCCACCTAGTGAACACACAAAAGTGCTAGTGAAAAAATAATAAAAGCATAACCTAATGCACGTTTCGGCGCTATGCAAGCGCCTTTCTCAAAGGTAAGTATGACACTGACACGGGTGCTTCTTTTATATTCAGTTACCTTGGATTGATAACCAATCCCAAAGCGCCTCTCGTTCATGCCTCGCGCGCCAAAATCCTGGATGGGCGGGCACCGTCATTTGGTGCCGCCCCACCACGTCATTTCGGGGGCGTGCTTGGAAAAAATGAGTATGTTGATGAAACATACCCACATCCCGATACTGTGCGCTACGGTGATTGCTGGAGCCTATTGACATATATTGTCCATGATCGGCGGGTAGGGTTGTTTATGTCATGTATCTCCGAAATCTTGGAACACCACAATGTACTGTTAATATAGAGCATCGTAACGGCCCTGTGTATAACTGACGATTGTGTTTAACCATTTAAGGAGATATAAACATAGCCCCTCCATAGAGCTGGAAAGGAGAGAGGAGGGAAAGGATTAATATAGAGCTAGCAGAAGTATTTATTGCCTTATTCACTTCTTTCCTTATTCTCAGATGGATGGATCAAAAAACTGTCCCTGTCACATCTTGATCTTCATACGCTGTCATGTATCTCCGAAATCTTAGAACACCGCAATGTACTGTTTGTATAGGGCATCATAGCGGCCCCGTGTGAAACTGACCAATGGATGAAAAATTATCATTTAAGGAGATATATAACATAGCCCCTAAATAGAGCTGGAACGTAGAGAGAAGGGAGAGGATTAATATAGAGCCAGTCAAAATATTTATTTATTGCCTTGTTCAGTCCTTTCCTTATTATCAAATTGGTGGATCAAGACGCCGTCTCTGTCATGTTTCAGTCTTCATAGGCTGTCCGGTACATATATCATTTATCGGTGAATATTAGAGCTAGTGTCGTTATAAAGTGTCACATTGGATGTTAGCCTATGTAGATGTTATATCCTTGTTACTTTTATGATGTTTGGTTTAAAGAATTACGTTCGGGTAGACAAAACTCTTATATATATATACATATTTACATATATTACATTAATGCAATTATGGGATTCCTTAGCCAATAAAGGGGGTAAATGTGAACCCCTCATTGAGTCCTTTTGGTGATAGGGTGTCTAATTTGTGGATCCAGTAGCATTCCCTTCTTTTAAGGGTCTGATCTAGGTCTCCACCTCTCTTCCCCATCTGAATCTTCTCAATGCCCGCAAATTTAATGCAGCGAGGCGTGTCGCTGTGTTGGGACCTAATGTGTCTTGCGACTGGTGTATCTCTGTGTGATGTCACTGAGTGGACATGTTCCATTATTCGTTTTTTAAAAGGACGTATGGTTTTTCCAACATACTTTATGCCGCATTTACACGTCAATAGGTATACCATGCCGGACGTATTGCAGTTAAAAAACTGCTTTATGGGGATTGTAGTAGTGTCTGCAGAGTCTGTGATTGTTTTTGACCCTTTAGCAATGAAGGTGCATGCTACACATCTCCCGCACTGGTATGTGCCTTGTACTGTGATCCAATTTCTTGATGCCTTCTTAGACATAGCTAAGTGACTGGGTACTAATATATCTTTTATATTCTTCCCTCTTCTGGCCGTGACTGATACCCTGGGGGAGATGGTATCCTTTAGGTGAGGGTCCTGCGTCAGTAGTGGCCAGAATCGGTTTAGAATTCTTTTTGCTTCTTCCCAGCCAGCGTCATAGTTGGCTATGCATCTGATTTGTTTGTCCATGTCTGGTTTAACATTTTGCAGGAGAGTCTCCCGATCACTGTCAAGTGCTCTTTGGTATGCTTGTTTCAGGCATCTGATTGGGTATCCTCTTTCTCTAAACCTTTGTCTCAATTCTTTAGCTTTTATCTTGAAATCCTCAGTTGATGAGCAATTTCTTCTTAGCCGCAGATATTGCCCTACTGGGATACCCCTCTTGAGGGGGACAGGGTGATAACTTTCCCATCTCAACATATTATTGGTTGACGTGGGCTTACGGAAAAGGGTAGTCTTAATCTCAAGGGTTTCTGTTATAGTGAGAGTACAATCAAGGAAGTTGAGTGTTTGGTTTCCAAATTCCATGGTGAATTTCAAATTTAAATTATTCACATTCAGGGATGTTACAAACTCCTCAAACACTTCTCTGGTACCTGTCCATATCACTAGGATATCATCTATGTACCGTTTCCATACATAGATGAAATCTGTGTATTGTGAATTGTTTTCAGAGAATACCACCTTACTTTCCCACCACCCCAGGTGCAGGTTGGCATAAGCTGGGGCACAAGATGTCCCCATAGCAGTCCCCTGCACCTGGTGGTAGTATTTGTTCTTAAATAGAAAAAAGTTGTGGGTAAGGATGAAGCGTAACAGCTTCAACACGAACTTAGTGTGGGTATCATGTTCTGGGCCTCTTTTTTCCAGGAAATGGCCAACATGGTCCAGCCCACTTGTGTGGGGGATAGACGAGTACAGGGCTTCAACATCTAAGCTACAGAGTACTGATCCACTAGGTACCTTTAATGACCTCAGGCACTTCAATGTGTCTTTTGTGTCTTTTAGGTATGAAGGTAGGGTTTCCACATACGGTCGTAATATCCTGTCCACATATATGCTTCCCTTGCTAGTAAAGTTGTTGGACCCTGAGACTATGGGTCTAGCTGTTAGTGTCTCATACTGTTTGTGAATTTTTGGGAGGCCATAAAATGTGGAAATTGTCGGGTATTTTATAAAGATACTGCCGTATTCCTCTTTGGTCAGGATGCCGTCATCATACGCTTGGTCTAGGAGTGTTTTGTACTCCATTTGGTACTTGGTTGATGGATCATTGGTAAGTACACTATAGGTCTTATCATCAAGGAGCATATTCTCTATTGTTTGTATATAATGTGCTCTGTTCATTATCACAATGTTGCCCCCTTTATCCGCAGGTTTAATGATAATGCCATCATTATCCTTTAGGCTGCAGAGTGCTTTCCATTCTGCTTTAGATAAATTGCCCTTAGGTTTCATGGTGAGCATATCAGTATTGATCATTTTTATCATGTTTGTGGTGGATTCCACAAACATGTCGATGTTCTTAAACTCTCTTAGATTAGGGGTGAATTTGCTCTTAGGTCGCAGGTTTGTGTATGGAGTAGCTAACATCGTGTTGTCACTATCCTCTAACAGGGTCACTAATTCCTGTAGGCATTGGTATTCTCTTAGGTTGAAGCCCAATTCTTTGGCCTTTTTTTCATCTTTTATTTTAAAGAATTTATGTAGAGCCAGTCTTCTGCCAAACAGGTTTATATCTTTTATCCATTCAAAATGATTGAATGGGGGAATCGGGACAAAAGATAGTCCTTTCATCAAGACCCCTGTTTGAGTGTCGGTTAGTGTGGTATCTGACAGGTTGACTACTCGCATGTCTTTATTTAATACCTCCTGCGTGCCCTGCCTCTGTTCCTGGTTTGTCTGTAGTTCTGTGTTTCCCCTTCTCGAGGGGGCTGTCCTAAAAAAGTCACTCCCTTTTTTAATATTCCTTTATTACCCTGTTGATTCCGATTATTACTGGTGGTGGGTGTTTGTTCGCTATCTGTGTCTGACGTCTCATACTCAGATGTCTCATAATGATCTGAGTCCATTCTCATTGTTTTTTTTAAAACGTCTATACACGTTGCCTCTTCTATAGTCGTCGTTATCTCTTACGTATTTACCGTGTTTACGACTTTTGACATTTCTTTGGTATTTGTTTAGGTTTTGTTGTAATTTCTGTTCTTGTGTAGCAAATGAGGGGTCGTCTTTATAGCTTTGTATATCCTCGATTGCTGTCTTAACTTTCTCATTCACGGTTTTAAGCCTCTCTGCTTCAAATCTTTGCAGGATATCCATGAATTTTTTTGAGCAGGTATCAGCTGCTTCCTCCCATTCTTTTTGCAATGCTGGGTCATTCATTTCAACATTAGGTGTAGTCTGGACCCTCAGCCCCCTTTACGATTTACTCTGATATTTTTGTAGAGAGGTTACTTCCCATCCTAGCCTAATCTGTTGCTTACACATGTTTGATAGACTCCTAAACTTGGAATTTATATTATCGTGTTCTGGTAGGTATGTTACATCTTTATCGGAGAATACAGATTCTATGTCCGTACACCATTGATTAGGTTCTTTTAATTGGGAAAGGAAATTGGCCATAGTTGAATTTGTTTTGAAAATATGCCACAATTGTGTCTATAAGAGTTGACACATTAAATGGTATTAAAACCTCTATAAGATAGAACAAGTGAATGGCAAATGGTAAGATACCCGACAAGCAGGATCTAAATGTGTCCACAGAATCTTTGGTAGGGGATAACCCTTCAGTATAAGATAACTAAGTAGATAGGTGGTGGTCAAAGGGCCCAGGTAGGCACATGAACACCAGTAAAGATTCTGTGATTCTACCCTTGGCGAACAGAAAATAAAAAACACCTTTATTGTAGGGTATAAATTCCCTAAAAAAATAAAGGAAACTTATAACTAATAACCACATCTAACGAAAAAAGGGGGAGATAGTGCTATATCAATATGAGATAGGAGTGGATAGTATGGTAGTTCGTGATAATAGTCATCAGACCCTTAGGATATAGTTATGATCTGTATGCGGGGTGACTGATGCATATTGATCATAGTCTAAGGATCTTGTATAGAATGGTGGACGTTGTCCCCTGTATAGAGAACCCTTGCTTAGTCTATGATAGGTGAGGGGATTATTGCATTTGGAATGCCTCAGTGTTGACAACAAAGTGTCAATTGTACTCGATGACTCCCAAAATCCTATCCGTACATAATGGATTAACCGGCAGGGGAGTATCTAGACCACACACTCTGTAGACTTGTTAATAATAGACTTATCTAGAGCTTACTGTCGGACAATATATGACCGTATGACAGATAACGCCTATAAGAAAGTCTATCCCAATTCACCTAGCAGTGAGACTGATAGTGAGTCGCTTAATTTAGTGGGATAAGAGGTTACTGCTGTATGGACACCTAGAGCGTTGCTAGACTGTCCATTTAATACCGGCAGATCCTCTGGATCCTCTTTGGAATAAGCGTGGAGCAGACCGTACTACTATTCAGTAGCCTCTATTCAGTAGCCTCTAAGCAGAGCAGTGTCAGTGGGCTGCAGTACACTGTAGTAAACAGATAGACGCTGCAGGACAGATATGAAGTCTATTTGTCGTACTATACATCAGGTGTACAACATACTGAGGAATCCGTAATATAGTCTTTACAGCCTATGTCTATACCGCTGAACCCTACGGGTTACTGCTGCTCACACTGTTGCAAAGTACGCTAAATACAAAGAATCATGCTGAACTGACTGCTAGAACTGAGACTAGTAATTAACTGACTATTAGAACTCCAAGAAACTCCAACCTAGTAGAAACTTAAACTTCTCTGTAAATCTCCTGTTTATCTCAAGAATCCCCCCCCCCACCTAGTGAACACACAAAAGTGCTAGTGAAAAAATAATAAAAGCATAACCTAACGCACGTTTCGGCGCTATGCAAGCGCCTTTCTCAAAGGTAAGTATGACACTGACACGGGTGCTTCTTTTATATTCAGTTACCTTGGATTGATAACCAATCCCAAAGCGCCTCTCGTTCATGCCTCGCGTGCCAAAATCCTGGATGGGCGGGCACCGTCATTTGGTGCCGCCCCACCACGTCATTTCGGGGGCGTGCTTGGAAAAAATGAGTATGTTGATGAAACATACCCACATCCCCCATACAAGTGGGCTGGACCATGTTGGCCATTTCCTGGAAAAAAGAGGCCCAGAACATGATACCCACACTAAGTTCGTGTTGAAGCTGTTACGCTTCATCCTTACCCACAACTTTTTTCTATTTAAGAACAAATACTACCACCAGGTGCAGGGGACTGCTATGGGGACATCTTGTGCCCCAGCTTATGCCAACCTGCACCTGGGGTGGTGGGAAAGTAAGGTGGTATTCTCTGAAAACAATTCACAATACACAGATTTCATCTATGTATGGAAACGGTACATAGATGATATCCTAGTGATATGGACAGGTACCAGAGAAGTGTTTGAGGAGTTTGTAACATCCCTGAATGTGAATAATTTAAATTTGAAATTCACCATGGAATTTGGAAACCAAACACTCAACTTCCTTGATTGTACTCTCACTATAACAGAAACCCTTGAGATTAAGACTACCCTTTTCCGTAAGCCCACGTCAACCAATAATATGTTGAGATGGGAAAGTTATCACCCTGTCCCCCTCAAGAGGGGTATCCCAGTAGGGCAATATCTGCGGCTAAGAAGAAATTGCTCATCAACTGAGGATTTCAAGATAAAAGCTAAAGAATTGAGACAAAGGTTTAGAGAAAGAGGATACCCAATCAGATGCCTGAAACAAGCATACCAAAGAGCACTTGACAGTGATCGGGAGACTCTCCTGCAAAATGTTAAACCAGACATGGACAAACAAATCAGATGCATAGCCAACTATGACGCTGGCTGGGAAGAAGCAAAATGAATTCTAAACCGATTCTGGCCACTACTGATGCAGGACCCTCACCTAAAGGATACCATCTCCCCCAGGGTATCAGTCACGGCCAGAAGAGGGAAGAATATAAAAGATATATTAGTACCCAGTCACTTAGCTATGTCTAAGAAGGCATCAAGAAATTGGATCACAGTACAAGGCACATACCAGTGCGGGAGATGTGTAGCATGCACCTTCATTGCTAAAGGGTCAAAAACAATCACAGACTCTGCAGACACTACTACAATCCCCATAAAGCAGTTTTTTAACTGCAATACGTCCGGCATGGTATACCTATTGACGTGTAAATGCGGCATAAATTATGTTGGAAAAACCATACGTCCTTTTAAAAAACGAATAATGGAACATGTCCACTCAGTGACATCACACAGAGATACACCAGTCGCAAGACACATTAGGTCCCAACACAGCGACACGCCTCGCTGCATTAAATTTGCGGGCATTGAGAAGATTCAGATGGGGAAGAGAGGTGGAGACCTAGATCAGACCCTTAAAAGAAGGGAATGCTACTGGATCCACAAATTAGACACCCTATCACCAAAAGGACTCAATGAGGGGTTCACATTTACCCCCTTTATTGGCTAAGGAATCCCATAATTGTATTAATGTAATATATGTAAATATGTATATATATATATAAGAGTTTTGTCTACCCGAACGTAATTCTTTAAACCAAACATCATAAAAGTAACAAGGATATAACATCTACATAGGCTAACATCCAATGTGACACTTTATAACGACACTAGCTCTAATATTCACCGATAAATGATATATGTACCGGACAGCCTATGAAGACTGAAACATGACAGAGACGGCGTCTTGATCCACCAATTTGATAATAAGGAAAGGACTGAACAAGGCAATAAATAAATATTTTGACTGGCTCTATATTAATCCTCTCCCTTCTCTCTACGTTCCAGCTCTATTTAGGGGCTATGTTATATATCTCCTTAAATGATAATTTTTCATCCATTGGTCAGTTTCACACGGGGCCGCTATGATGCCCTATACAAACAGTACATTGCGGTGTTCTAAGATTTCGGAGATACATGACAGCGTATGAAGATCAAGATGTGACAGGGACAGTTTTTTGATCCATCCATCTGAGAATAAGGAAAGAAGTGAATAAGGCAATAAATACTTCTGCTAGCTCTATATTAATCCTTTCCCTCCTCTCTCCTTTCCAGCTCTATGGAGGGGCTATGTTTATATCTCCTTAAATGGTTAAACACAATCGTCAGTTATACACAGGGCCGTTACGATGCCCTATATTAACAGTACATTGTGGTGTTCCAAGATTTCGGAGATACATGACATAAACAACCCTACCCGCCGATCATGGACAATATATGTCAATAGGCTCCAGCAATCACCGTAGCGCACAGTATCGGGATGTGGGTATGTTTCATTAACATACTAATTTTTTCCAAGCACGCCCCCGAAATGACGTGGTGGGGCGGCACCAAATGACGGTGCCCACCCATCCAGGATTTTGGCGCGCGAGGCATGAACGAGAGGCGCTTTGGGATTGGTTATCAATCCAAGGTAATTGAATATAAAAGAAGCACCCGTGTCAGTGTCATACTTACCTTTGAGAAAGGCGCTTGCATAGCGCCGAAACGTGCGTTAGGTTATGCTTTTATTATTTTTTCACTAGCACTTTTGTGTGTTCACTAGGTGGGGGGAGATTCTTGAGATAAACAGGAGATTTACAGAGAAGTTTAAGTTTCTACTAGGTTGGAGTTTCTTGGAGTTCTAATAGTCAGTTAATTACTAGTCTCAGTTCTAGCAGTCAGTTCAGCATGATACTTTGTATTTAGCGTACTTTGCAACAGTGTGAGCAGCAGTAACCCGTAGGGTTCAGCGGTATAGACATAGGCTGTAAAGACTATATTACGGATTCCTCAGTATGTTGTACACCTGATGTATAGTACGACAAATAGACTTCATATCTGTCCTGCAGCGTCTATCTGTTTACTACAGTGTACTGCAGCCCACTGACACTGCTCTGCTTAGAGGCTACTGAATAGAGGCTACTGAATAGGAGTACGGTCTTCTCCACGCTTATTCCAAAGAGGATCCAGAGGATCTGCCGGTATTAAATGGACAGTCTAGCAACGCTCTAGGTGTCCATACAGCAGTAACCTCTTATCCCACTAAATTAAGCGACTCACTATCAGTCTCACTGCTAGGTGAATTGGGATAGACTTTCTTATAGGCGTTATCTGTCATACGGTCATATATTGTCCGACAGTAAGCTCTAGATAAGTCTATTATTAACAAGTCTACAGAGTGTGTGGTCTAGATACTCCCCTGCCGGTTAATCCATTATGTACGGATAGGATTTTGGGAGTCATCGAGTACAATTGACACTTTGTTGTCAACACTGAGGCATTCCAAATGCAATAATCCCCTCACCTATCATAGACTAAGCAAGGGTTCTCTATACAGGGGACAACGTCCACCATTCTATACAAGATCCTTAGACTATGATCAATATGCATCAGTCACCCCGCATACAGATCATAACTATATCCTAAGGGTCTGATGACTATTATCACGAACTACCATACTATCCACTCCTATCTCATATTGATATAGCACTATCTCCCCCTTTTTTCGTTAGATGTGGTTATTAGTTATAAGTTTCCTTTATTTTTTTAGGGAATTTATACCCTACAATAAAGGTGTTTTTTATTTTCTGTTCGCCAAGGGTAGAATCACAGAATCTTTACTGGTGTTCATGTGCCTACCTGGGCCCTTTGACCACCACCTATCTACTTAGTTATCTTATACTGAAGGGTTATCCCCTACCAAAGATTCTGTGGACACATTTAGATCCTGCTTGTCGGGTATCTTACCATTTGCCATTCACTTGTTCTATCTTATAGAGGTTTTAATACCATTTAATGTGTCAACTCTTATAGACACAATTGTGGCATATTTTCAAAACAAATTCAACTATGGCCAATTTCCTTTCCCAATTAAAAGAACCTAATCAATGGTGTACGGACATAGAATCTGTATTCTCCGATAAAGATGTAACATACCTACCAGAACACGATAATATAAATTCCAAGTTTAGGAGTCTATCAAACATGTGTAAGCAACAGATTAGGCTAGGATGGGAAGTAACCTCTCTACAAAAATATCAGAGTAAATCGATGATACCAAGGGGGCTGAGGGTCCAGACTACACCTAATGTTGAAATGAATGACCCAGCATTGCAAAAAGAATGGGAGGAAGCAGCTGATACCTGCTCAAAAAAATTCATGGATATCCTGCAAAGATTTGAAGCAGAGAGGCTTAAAACCGTGAATGAGAAAGTTAAGACAGCAATCGAGGATATACAAAGCTATAAAGACGACCCCTCATTTGCTACACAAGAACAGAAATTACAACAAAACCTAAACAAATACCAAAGTAATGTCAAAAGTCGTAAACACGGTAAATACGTAAGAGATAACGACGACTATAGAAGAGGCAACGTGTATAGACGTTTTAAAAAAAACAATGAGAATGGACTCAGATCATTATGAGACCCCTACCAAAGATTCTGTGGACACATTTAGATCCTGCTTGTCGGGTATCTTACCATTTGCCATTCATCCACTACACACACACTGCATCACCTACACAAACTGATATCCCTATACACTACATTCCATAAGCACACACTTTAGATCTTCTACAATAACACATAAAACATCCCCTACACACTCCACCCCCTGTGAGCGAACTCATGGGTGGAACATGTAGGTGAATTTATGGGTGGGCCTCATGGGCATACTCACCATCAGGCCCTGGGGCCCAGACGTTGAGCTGTGTAAAGGGCTCCAAAAAATTGAGCTGCTTCCCGTTCTCCCAGAACAGATTTTTGTGACCACAGTTACAAACAGCCACCAGAGAGACTGTTCTACACCAGACCAGTGGAGCCAGACTGCAGCCAGAGGCCATCATCATCCTCAGCTGGCTGTAAGTTGGCAATAGAATACTCTACTCTAGTTACATTCTTTTTTTTATTATTATTTATTATATTTTTATTTTGCTTTTACAAGTAAAACATCTTACAATGTACACATGTGATATATGAAACAAGAACACTCTACATCTTATACATTGTGTAGAAACATATGCCTATGATTTACATACGTGACAAGTAGCCAAATATAAGATTTCTCGTTAATTTCACATTTTTCTCTCCTACAGTTGTACACTCCGGAGAAAAAAATTGTATTCGTAAGTGGTGCTTCGTACTAGTTTTCTGTGACACTCTCCCTCCTAATGTCTATGTTTGTGTGTGTGTTGATTCCCTCCCCCGTGGGCTTTACTCATTTTTAGGTTTTAGTTTTTAGAAAGGATCGCCACGGTTCCCATGTGGTTGCGTACTGGTGTGATTTACCCAGTGTGTACATTCTCAGTTCTTCCATTCTGTGAATATTATCTATTTTCAAGTACCAGTCCCTTCTGCATGGTCTCCTTTTTGATTTCCATTGACCCGCTATCACAGATTTTGCTGCCGTTAATAAGTAGTACATAAGTGAGCTTTTGAATTTGTTCAAGGATATAGGAATATTAAAGAATAGAAGTGTTTCAGGGGTGAAGGGTAGGGAGACCCTGCTAAGTTTTCCTGTGACCCTCTCCACTTCCCTCCAGAATCCCTCTACCCTCCTGCAAGTCCACCATATGTGTTGATATGTGCCTTGTTCCTTTTCGCACCTCCAACACACCGGTGAGTTGATTATATCGAATCTGTGCGCATCTACAGGAGTGACATACCATTGTGTGAGAAACTTGTAATTGTAATTAGTTTCCTGCAACATAATGCTGGAGTGGGATTTCATCATTTTAGTGAACATTTTTAGCCAGATCTTGTCTTGTATCGGGGTCAAGAACCATGTTTGGTTCCTTATAGTGTACCAGGGGAGAGAGTGGTTTGTGCTTTCTTGTATCAGTCGGTAACAAGTGGTCACTATTTTAGTGTTTGGTGGAATGGAGCACAGCTTCTCGAAAAGCGTTTCCTCCCTGGGCCTCCATTTTAAAAGCCCTTCTTTGCTCAAAAAGTGTTTCAGTTGGTGGTAGTGGAAAGTTTGTGTCATTGTTGGATGGTTGGTGCCAGTCAGGTCATTCAAGGGTATAAGTCAGTTTTCGGTAACTATGTCCCTTAATGTTACAACTTTGGTTCTCGACTTGGTACCAGTAGTACTGAGCATTATACCGTCCCTGCCTGATGGGAATAAGGGGTTGTGGGAAATGGGGTATTTGGGAGAAGGGGTTGGTGTAAATTCCGTATGTAGGTGTATTTTTTTCCACGTTTCCATAGTAGCAGTTATTGTGGGGAGATCATGTGGTATTTTTCCCCCACTGGTGGATAGGGTCCAAGGAAGTGCTTTCAGGGATGTTTGTATTTGTGATTGTTCAATTTTGACCCATGCCTTTCTTACTCCTTCTCTGGACCAATCTAATATCCTTCCCAAGTATATTGCCCTGTGATAGTTTTGGATGTTTGGACATCCCAGGCCTCCTTTCTCCTTGGGTTTAGTTAGTAAGTTGTAAGCTATCCGCGGACGTTTATTTGCCCATATGAAAGAAGTGAGTAATGTCTGGATAGTATGGAAGAATTCATTTGGAATGTGAATAGGGATAGTATTTAAGAGATACAGGATGCAAGGAAGGATATTCATTGAAATAATGTTTATACGTCCCATCCATCGAAAGTGGGGTCTATCCGATCTATCTAAGTCTTTCTTTATGGCTGTTAGTAGGTCGGGGAAGTTCGCTTTATACAGAGTTTTGTAGGTGTTGGTAATTTTAACCCCTAAGTATTTGATGGAGTGGTTTGCCCATTGGAATGGGTATTTACTCTGCAGTGTTTGTACTTGGTGGGGGGGTATGTTGATGTTTAGTATTTCACACTTGTCTGTGTTGATTTTGAAGTTGGATAACTCACTATATTTATTTATGACCTTCGTCTAATGGGGGAGACTTTTTAGTGGCTGTTCAATGGTGAATAATAGATCATCGGCAAAAGCTGATACTTTGTACTCTTGTTTTTGGACCTTGATACTGTGTATGTTGGAGTGTTTGCGTGCCTCCTGTAGAAGGGGTTCTAAGGATAAGATAAACAAACGTGGTGATAATGGGCATCCCTGACGGGTGCCATTGCTTATCTTGAATGGTCTGGAAAGTTGACCATTGACCTTTAGACGGGCTGTGGGGTGGGAGTATATCGCTTTTTGTTCCATTGTATCCATCTGTTTCTGAACCCCATCATCTCAAGCGTGGTCACCAGGAAAGGCCTTTTTCGCATCAATTGCCAGGAGTAAGGTCGGGATATGTGTTTGTGAGGCGTGGTGAATCAAATTTATAATTTTGGAAGTGTTGTCTTTCGCTTCCCGTGCTGGAACAAAGCCTGCCTGATCTGGGTGGACCATGCTTTGGAGAAAGGGTTTGAGCCTAGAAGCCATCATCTTAGTAAATATCTTAACATCAACATTAATAAGAGATATCGGCCTATAGCTGGCACAGTTCTCTAAGTCTTTCCCTGGTTTGGGCAAGAGTGTGATCGTCGCCTCTAGTGTTTGGCTTGGTATATGAGAGTGGAGTGGGATAGAATTTATTGCCTCCAATAAGTGTTGGTTAAGCTCAGTTTAGAACGACTGATAGTAGGTGGCTGAAAACCCGTCTGGGCGTGGGCTTTTATTATGTGGAGTCTGTTTCAATGCCAGTCTCAGTTCATCAATGGTGAACGGTTCTTCTAGGGATCTTGTTGCTATTGGGGGGAGTGTTACGTCAAATTTGTAGTATTCTCGGAAGGTTTCAGCTATGTCTTCTGTAACTTGTGCTATCGACCCGTCTGGATGTTTGATTTTGGGTATGTAAGTAAGTGTTTGTTTCTGTTTTAGGGCTTGGGCGAGTAGTTTTCCACTCCTGTTTCCCTGTGAATAATACAAGTGTTTTGTCCACAAGATGGCTTTTTTTGCTTCATCTTGTAGTAATGATTTAAGTTCGGTCCTAAGGGCAATTAGATTGCAATATATTGGGTCAGAGATATTGAGTTTATGAGATCTCTCTATCTGTTCAATCTTATCAATGAGTTCATTGATTCATTTGTTTTTTTCTTTTTTAATTTGTGAGCCCCATTTTATTAGTTCTTCCCTTATTACTGCCTTATGCGCTTCCCATTGTGTGTAGGCTGTGGTGTCCGGAGTTTTATTTTCCTTAAAGTATAGCCTGAGTGTATTGTTTATTGAATCTTTGACTTTTTTTATTTGCAGTAAAGCGGTATTGAGTTTCCATAGACCCTTAGGACGTGGGAGGGAGGGTATGTTTAATGTGAGATGTATTGGTGAGTGGTCGGACCATGTCATTGGTCCTATGGACGCGTCTTTTATCAGACCCAAGTCTCTGTGAGAGGTCAGGAAGAAAGCTATCCTGGAGTAAGTTCTGTTGGGAGTGGAGTAGTGTGTATAATCTTTGGTTGTTGGATGTAATATCCTCCAGCAGTCTGATAATTGGTTTGTGTGAATAATGTGTTGCATTTGAGGTCTAGTGGCGGCGAGGTGTGTGCTGTTATGAGATGTGCTATCTGTTTTGGCATCTAGCGGTATATTGAACCCCCCCCCCCGTATAATCAGTATTCCATTAGTGTTTTGTTTGATTTTGTCCATAATCTTCCGTAGGGGGCCCCACATTGATGTTTATTGGGGAGGTATATCACAACCAGTGTGATTGGTTCTGTCCCAACTGTTCCTTGAAGAAGAATGAATCTACCTGATTCATCTGCAATGTGTTTAGAGTAAGTGAAGGGAACATTTTTCCTATTAGTATAGCTACTCCTCTTGATTTACTTTTATTATAGTTATTATAGTATACGTGTTGGAATTTGGAGTGTTTAAGTTTATGGGCGTATGGGCCTCTCAGATGTGTTTCTTCCAGAAAAGCTATGTCTATTTTCCGAGAAGAGGAAGCTGAGTGGAATGCACTAACACAGTGCATCCATCATCGGCTTCTAAACCCTGAATGGAGGTGCTCCGTCAATGTGTAGCAAAACAATGCTGTGACAGGGAGCTTAGGAACGAACTTAATTAAATAACATTTATTTACAAAAAATATATAGTAGAAAAATAATAAATCTTTAATAACCCTCTTAAGGGGGAGTAGAATTGGAGTAAAAAGTAGATAGACTACTATATGAGCAATGCCGAGATAGATAGATGTAAGGGAGTGGAGTAATAAAACCCTACTGAGACATACTCGCCATATACATACTGTGTAACAATGTAGCTGTTCAGATACTGTTTAGGCAGCTACTAAATAGATACAGTCTGTATGGGTCATGCCCAGTATAACGTAGATAACTCCCTGAGTGCCATGTACCGTATAGGGGATAAGTGGCAGCGTTAGTGATAGTAAATTGAAAGACTCGTTATGGAGTCTAGGAAGAGCACTGTCATTTAAACTCGCACTTATATCAAGTGCTGACAGTATCCCTAGTGTAAGTACAACTGGTGGTTAATAACATCTCAGGTAGGTATTCCAGTATAAGGGGAGGATCGAGAGTGGATAGCACATGATGCGTGCCTATCCACCTCTTGTCACCCTTATAGATACCAGCCCAAAGTCCAGGTTGGAGCGATACTCCGTGGTTCACACTGGACCTGTTAGACCGAGTTGACAATCACTCTAAACAATCCACTAAGTGCACCCGCAAGTAAAAGTAAAAAGACCACAGCGGGAATGCACTTACGTTAACATACCCATGTGGTAACGTATCTATCAGTGGGTTTCCCGAGAGAACGGGGTCTATCTATAGCCCGAGGTAGTAAGTGAGGTAACACCTCAGGTTCCAGTACCCAGTAGACTCGGCGTGCTTTCGGTATGTTTAACGGGAGTAGGAGGCCTGTCAGTTAACCCGAGATAATCCGGATCAGAGCAAAATAACCCCTTCAGTCCCAGTGCCCAGAAGCCAGGCGTGCAAGCCTTAGAGGATTCCCCGCATAGCACAATCCCCAGATTTACTAATAACAGCTAAACCCAGCAATGCTCAGATAGATAGAAATATCATAGAGGTCCTGTGTAGAACAATCTGATTAACCTTCGCTCGATAGTATAACGAGACCTAGAGGTAATCCTCAATAGGACAGTGTCATTACACTTGAAATCGCTACCGTTCAATATTTAAATAAACTAGCATAAGGGTCCTTAGTAGGACAGTTAACTTAGATTTAAATCAAGATCGCTCACAGGTACAATGTTGGTCCTCAATAGGACAGTTTAAGTTAAATTAAATTAAATTAAAGTCAATAGTGCTCAGAAGTATAGTGGTGGTCCTCAGTAGGACAGTTTAACAAAACATGAGAGTCGGTAATCGCTCAACGCGCGTTTCGGCGCTAACATGCGCCTTTGTCAAGAGCTAACCGGTACTGGGGTTGGCGCCTTATTTTAAACCCTGTTAGGGCCAGCCCACCCCGAAGGGGGGCGTGAAGATCCAAAGTAAGACCGCCCGAAGAGGAGGGGCCGGGATCATGAGTGGCAGCCAACTTAAACGCTTGAGGGAATTTAACCCTTACTAAGCGTATGAATAATATGTCGTTCATTAAAACGAAACTGTCTAAACAAAGATGTTGCAAGGAGAATATATGGGTATAGCTCCCAAGTGGGGTAATAGTTGCTATGCAGGCTTTTTGTTTAGGAGTTAGTAGGATTATTAAACTCGAAAAAGCAATTAGGCATAGACTTATTATTATTAATATTATATATATCTCACTGTCATATGGCTGTGTAAAAAAAAATAGTTTTTATTATTTTTATTACAACAAAAAATAAAAAATGTAAAGTTTGTAGTGACGATAATTCAAATAAATGGTGCAAATGAAAAACCTTCATTGAGTCCTCTGGGTTGTAGGGTCTTCAGCCTATATATCCAGAAGCTCTCTCGTTGTCTTAGGAATTTATCATAGTCCCCCCTTCTCTTTTCCCGTTTCACTAGCTCCAGTCCACAAAAGCGTAAGCCATGCGATTTTCCAGAGTGATGTTCTCTGAGGTGGCGGGCAATGGGGGTTTCGATACTCAGTTTGGGAGATCGAACATGTTCTTTTATTCTCTCTTTAAATGGGCGGAAAGTTTTGCCTACGTATTTGTAGTCACACTCACAGGTGAGAAGGTATACCAAGCCTGCAGTGTTACAGTTGAAGAATGAAGTGATATTGAATGTTTGTTTGTTTTCACTATCAGATATTGTTTTGGAGTTGCGTCTGATATACTTACAGGCGACACATCGCCCACACTGAAAGGTCCCAACCACCGGTGTGTTCAACCAAGTTCGGATCTGGGGCCGCTGGGGTTGATAATGACTTGGTACTAGGAGATCTCTTAGGTTTTTACCTCTCCTTGCTGTCATCTCAATCCTTGGGCCAAGGATCTTTTTTAGGTGTATATCGCCTAGTAGTAGGGGCCAGAATTTCTCGATCCCTGATTTAACTTTATTCCAACCAGCATCATACGTAGCGATCATACGTGGTGGCGCCTTAGTGGGTGTAATCGATAGCTTCTCAGTCAAAAGTGTTTCCCTCTCTGAATCCAACGCTCTTTTGTAAGCTTTTTTAAGGCTGGGGTAGCCTTTGTCCCTAAACTGCTTACGTAGTATGTCTGCTTGAATTTTAAATTCATGTATTGTGCTGCAATTTCTACGAGCCCTAAGGTATTGTCCGATTGGGATGCCTTGTTTAAGGGAACTTGGGTGAAAGCTCTCCCAATCTAGTAGGCTATTCGAGGCGGTAGGTTTCTTGAAAAGAGTTGTTTGTATGGATTGCTGGTTATCTAGAGAGACGGTCAGATCTAGAAAATTGAGAGTATTCCCACCGAACTCCGATGTGAATCTCAGGTTGAGATCATTCTCATTGAGGAGTGCTACAAAGCAATCGAAGTCTATAGATGAGCCTTTCCATACTATGATGACGTCATCTATATATCTAGCCCATAGGTGTATCATTGGGATAAAAGGTAGACATCTGGATGAACCTACAACTACCTCCTCCCACCACCCCAGGTGCAGGTTTGCATATGAGGGAGCACAAGCTGTCCCCATAGCAGTGCCCCGCACCTGGTGGTAGAATTTGTTGTTAAAGAGGAAGTAGTTATGAGTAAGAATAAATCTAAGTAGGTTCAGGGCGAACTCAGAGTGAGCTGAGTGGCTTGACAAAGGCGCATGTTAGCGCCGAAACGCGCGTTGAGCGATTACCGACTCTCATGTTTTGTTAAACTGTCCTACTGAGGACCACCACTATACTTCTGAGCACTATTGACTTTAATTTAATTTAATTTAACTTAAACTGTCCTATTGAGGACCAACATTGTACCTGTGAGCGATCTTGATTTAAATCTAAGTTAACTGTCCTACTAAGGACCCTTATGCTAGTTTATTTAAATATTGAACGGTAGCGATTTCAAGTGTAATGACACTGTCCTATTGAGGATTACCTCTAGGTCTCGTTATACTATCGAGCGAAGGTTAATCAGATTGTTCTACACAGGACCTCTATGATATTTCTATCTATCTGAGCATTGCTGGGTTTAGCTGTTATTAGTAAATCTGGGGATTGTGCTATGCGGGGAATCCTCTAAGGCTTGCACGCCTGGCTTCTGGGCACTGGGACTGAAGGGGTTATTTTGCTCTGATCCGGATTATCTCGGGTTAACTGACAGGCCTCCTACTCCCGTTAAACATACCGAAAGCACGCCGAGTCTACTGGGTACTGGAACCTGAGGTGTTACCTCACTTACTACCTCGGGCTATAGATAGACCCCGTTCTCTCGGGAAACCCACTGATAGATACGTTACCACATGGGTATGTTAACGTAAGTGCATTCCCGCTGTGGTCTTTTTACTTTTACTTGCGGGTGCACTTAGTGGATTGTTTAGAGTGATTGTCAACTCGGTCTAACAGGTCCAGTGTGAACCACGGAGTATCGCTCCAACCTGGACTTTGGGCTGGTATCTATAAGGGTGACAAGAGGTGGATAGGCACGCATCATGTGCTATCCACTCTCGATCCTCCCCTTATACTGGAATACCTACCTGAGATGTTATTAACCACCAGTTGTACTTACACTAGGGATACTGTCAGCACTTGATATAAGTGCGAGTTTAAATGACAGTGCTCTTCCTAGACTCCATAACGAGTCTTTCAATTTACTATCACTAACGCTGCCACTTATCCCCTATACGGTACATGGCACTCAGGGAGTTATCTACGTTATACTGGGCATGACCCATACAGACTGTATCTATTTAGTAGCTGCCTAAACAGTATCTGAACAGCTACATTGTTACACAGTGTCATGCCTTAACTATAATATCCCCTTACTTCCTGGTTCCACGGAGCTTAGCCACACCTCTTCATGACTCGGTCTCCCTATTTAATCTGACCGCACCAGCTGATCGAGGCTGGATTAATGAACTACGTTCTGTACACACGAACTGGCTGCAACTTAGTTGTGAAATCCTGCTGTTACCGGACCGGAATAGAAGACTTCAAGTTCCCTTCGCCTCTCCTCATCCACGGCTAAAGCTGAACTCTATCCATGCAGGATAATCTGCCTCTGAGGAATCTCGGGAACCAGTGTTCTATAAGCCGGAAGCTAAGTAAAACTTCTCTGATAAACGTTGCATCTAAAGCTGTTATTTCCTGTCTCCAAAGTCCTTCGTTAAAGCCTCCCGTTACAGCTAACTTCAACACATACTTGTCTCAGTTAGCTGCATCTATCTTTCTTCAGTTAAAGTCAATGGAACAGCTATTGTAACTTCTTATCATCTAATTAACTAATACTACTAAAGGACTCTTGCTGCTTCAGTTCCGTTTACTCCTTAAAGCTACAGTGCATGTAACTGTGGACTTCATTTATCGTTTATTGCTTAATGCTACAGTACCTGTATATTGGAATAAAAGTCAATACCAATTACTTCTAATAAATATTCGAACTATAAGAAATCTGCAGTTGTGTTCCTTCATATGAAATGTTTAAACGTGACAGATTAATCCAGCCATTGTAATGGATCCAGCAGATTTCGATTCTACTATAGCTACGCTGCATCAAAGAGTTGATACACTAGTCCAAGGTATACAAGAACTGCAAGTTACTCACGAAAGACTTTTCACCTATGTCAGAGATTTACAAACTCGTACTCCTCATACTACTCTGCTCTCGGCTAGTGATCCTGCTGTATGTAACCCTGAAAAATTCTATGGTGATCGCTCCAAATATAAGGAGTTTTTTTATTCCTGCAAACTATTGATTGCTTTAAAACCTAGAGCTTATCCCACAGAAAGATCTAAGGTTTTTTCAGTTATTTCCTTTCTAAGAGGTGAACCTATGTTCTGGGCCCATACCTTTTTGGACAATGATGACCCCATCTTAGGCTCACTGGATGAATTTTTTGAAGCCATGTCTCTTCTCTATGAAGATCCTAATAAACAAGCTACAGCTGATTTAACAATCAGAACACTACAGCAAAGAAATAGACCCGTTGAAGATTATATTGCTGAATTCAAAAGATGGGCTGTTGAAACGCAATGGAATGACATCACATTGCGCAACCAGTTTCGAATTGGTTTATCTGAAGCTGTAAAAGATGAACTCTCTAGAACAGAACTCCCTACTACTTTGAACGCTCTAATTCACTTATCAATCAGCATTGACAGAAGATTAAGAGAAAGAAAGGCAGAAAAAGCCCTTTTACATTCTAAAGACCGTAAGCCTTTCACTCCCTCAAAAGCTCCAGAAAAGACTTCCTTACCAAGTGAATCTATGGAAATAGGGGTAATACGAAGTCCTCTTACTCCTGCAGAGAAGAACCGAAGACGTCAATTAAACCTATGCATGTATTGTGCCTCTCAAGATCATCTGGTTGCTGTTTGTCCCTTATTAAAACGGACAAAGGCCGGTAGACAAGCTTATACCTCTGCTATCTTCAGTGCACTCCCTTCAACATCAACCAATCCGTTCTTAACTGTATCCCTTGTCTTACAGTGGGATAAGGTGAGAATTGTGACTGAAGCTCTCATCGATTCTGGTGCACATGGAGTATTCATCGATTCAACCTTCGTAACAAAGAATAGAATTCCTTGTGTTCAAAAAGCTAACTCTGTTCCTATTAAAGTGATTGATGGCTCCTTTATATCCTCGGGACCGATTCTTCATGAAACCATCCCTCTAAAGGTAACCACAAATCACATACATACTGAATTTCTAGTATTTGATGTTATTCCGTCACCTCTCTATCCCGTTATAATAGGGATCAACTGGTTAAGGAACCACAACCCTCAAATTTCTTGGTCTCCTTTCTCCATCACCTTTAACTCACATTATTGTAAAGAAACATGTTTACAACAAATTCCTATTCTTCAAATCTCTAAAGAACCAACCATACCCTCTTGTTATTCAGAATTTTCAGATGTCTTCAGTAAAAAAGAAGCTGAAACGCTCCCGCCTCATCGTGCTTACGATTGTCCTATAGACCTCATACCTGGTGCCCCAGTACCATTTGGGCACATCTACCCTCTCTCTGAGGCTGAATTACAAATTCTCAAAGAATATCTAGATGAAAATCTACGGAAAGGGTTTATTAGACCCTCTAGTTCACCTGCTGCCTCAAGTATGTTTTTTGTAAGAAACAAAGACCAGACTATTCGTCCTATCATTGACTACAGAGCCTTAAATAAAATAACAGTTAAAAATCGTTATCCTCTTCCTCTCATCAATGAACTGGTTGAACGATTGAAAACTGCTACCATCTACACTAAGCTTGACCTTCGCGGGGCATATAATCTCGTCAGGATAAAGGCTAATGATGAATGGAAGACTGCTTTCCGAACAAGGTATGGCCTCTTTGAATATCTGGTAATGCCTTTTGGCCTTTGCAACGCCCCTGCAACTTTTCAACACTTCATAAATGATATCTTTAGAGACCTATTGGACGTCTGTGTCATCATTTATTTAGATGATATTCTCATATACTCCAACACTCCTGAGGAACATAGAAAACATGTCAGATGGGTGTTATCAAGACTCAGAACTCACAAATTATTCGCTAAACCTGAAAAATGTCTTTTCCATGTCAAAGAAATTACCTTCTTAGGTTATGTCATCTCCCCTCATTCAATAGGTATGGACAATGCAAAAGTCGATTGTATCATCAACTGGCCTGTTCCCTCTACAGTTAAAGAATTACAGCGATTTCTAGGATTCGCCAATTTCTACAGAAAATTTATTAAAAACTACTCTGAGATAGTTCACCCACTCAATCAACTTAACAGAAAAAATTATCCCTTCAATTGGAACGAGAAGGCTCAAACTGCCTTCACCGAATTAAAGAGAAAGTTTACAACAGCTCCTATTCTTCAACTTCCAAATCCTTCATATCTTTATGTCCTTGAAACGGATGCTTCGGAATTTGCAATTGGAGCTGTCCTCTCTCAACACAAAACTCCTCAAGACCCTCTTCATCCTGTTGCCTTCTTCTCACGATCATTATCTCCTGCTGAAAAGAATTATCCTACAGGAGAAAAAGAATTATTAAGTATCAAAGTGGCTTTAGAAACCTGGAGACACCTTCTTGAAGGCGCTCGGAACTCTTTAATCATTTATACTGACCATAAAAATCTCGAATATCTTCACTCCAATAAAACACTGTCTGCTCGACAAGTAAGATGGAATCTCTTTTTTTCCCGGTTCAACTTCCAAATCGTCTTTAGACCTGGGTCTAGAAACAAAAAGGCTGATGCCCTTTCCAGGATCCATAAGGACACTGAGATTGAACCTCCTTCGCCTAAAGTCATTGGAATCTTATCTTCTCTTATTGACGACATTAAAGATCTCAGTGAAGATGCTCTCGAACTTCCTAAATCAATTAAATTATCTAAGAAAAACGGTCTCTACTATTTCAAAGACCGGATTTACGTGCCTCCATCCTTCAGAATTAAAGTACTCGAATTTATTCATGATTCTCCTCTGGCAGGTCATCCAGGTATAAAGAAGACCCTTGAATTGTCCAAAAGATACTATTGGTGGCCTCGTCAAGACCAAACTATTGAATCTTATGTTAAATCTTGTTCTGTATGCCAAAGATCAAAACATGTCCATCATCAACCATTTGGTCAATTATTGAATTTACCAATTCCTGAACGACCTTGGCAATCCATCTCTATGGATTTCTTGGTAGAATTACCTCCTTCTCATCATCACACTACCATTTTAGTGGTAGTAGACCGCTTCACAAAAATGTCTCATTTCATTCCTTTAAAGAAGTTACCTTCGTCCTCTGAACTTTCGAAAACATTTCTTGACAACATAGTTAAACTTCACGGACTGCCAGACGAAATCATTTCAGACCGAGGAACTCAATTTACCTCCAAATTCTGGACTGCCTTATGTGCCACTCTTCATATCCAACGTAAACTATCATCTGCATATCATCCTCAAACAGATGGACAAACTGAAAGAGTCAACCAATGCTTAGAACAATATCTACGATGTTATTGCTCTCACTTACAAGACGATTGGATAACTTGGTTACCTATGGCAGAATTCGCATACAATAACTCTTTTCATACCAGCAGTAAAATGACTCCATTTCTATCCAATTATGGATTTCATCCTTCCTCATTTCCTGCTCTGACAAGTTCTTCATCTAATCTCTCCGATTCGAATCAAATCTCTCATATGTCCTCTTTATTCAAAAAATTGCATGACAATCTTGAATTGGCCTCCTCCACTCAAAAGAAGTTTTTTGATACAAAACGACAACCTTCACCTTCTTATCAAATCGATGATCTTGTCTGGCTTTCCTCAAAGAACATTTCTACAAACCGTCCATCAAAGAAGTTAAGTTCTCTTTTCCTTGGTCCTTTTCCAATACTATCGATTATCAACCGTAATGTTGTTAAATTGAAACTTCCACCTACTTTAAAGCTACATCCTGTTTTTCATGTGTCATTACTGAAGCCTCATCATCCTGACCCTTTCCAAAGGAATGTCACTACTTCTCCTGACCCTATACTGGTCCAGGGTGAAGAAGAATACGAGATTCAAAGTATACTGGATTCAAGGTTCCATCGTGGCTCCTTACAATATCTCATCAGATGGAAAGGATATGGAGTTGATGAAGATACATGGGAAAACTCCTCCGACGTTCATGCTGACAAATTAGTTTCCCAGTTTCACAAACGCTACCCTTCTAAACCAAGTCAATAGCACCCAGAGGTTGCTCATTAAGGAGGGGATACTGTCATGCCTTAACTATAATATCCCCTTACTTCCTGGTTCCACGGAGCTTAGCCACACCTCTTCATGACTCGGTCTCCCTATTTAATCTGACCGCACCAGCTGATCGAGGCTGGATTAATGAACTACGTTCTGTACACACGAACTGGCTGCAACTTAGTTGTGAAATCCTGCTGTTACCGGACCGGAATAGAAGACTTCAAGTTCCCTTCGCCTCTCCTCATCCACGGCTAAAGCTGAACTCTATCCATGCAGGATAATCTGCCTCTGAGGAATCTCGGGAACCAGTGTTCTATAAGCCGGAAGCTAAGTAAAACTTCTCTGATAAACGTTGCATCTAAAGCTGTTATTTCCTGTCTCCAAAGTCCTTCGTTAAAGCCTCCCGTTACAGCTAACTTCAACACATACTTGTCTCAGTTAGCTGCATCTATCTTTCTTCAGTTAAAGTCAATGGAACAGCTATTGTAACTTCTTATCATCTAATTAACTAATACTACTAAAGGACTCTTGCTGCTTCAGTTCCGTTTACTCCTTAAAGCTACAGTGCATGTAACTGTGGACTTCATTTATCGTTTATTGCTTAATGCTACAGTACCTGTATATTGGAATAAAAGTCAATACCAATTACTTCTAATAAATATTCGAACTATAAGAAATCTGCAGTTGTGTTCCTTCATATGAAATGTTTAAACGTGACACACAGTATGTATATGGCGAGTATGTCTCAGTAGGGTTTTATTACTCCACTCCCTTACATCTATCTATCTCGGCATTGCTCATATAGTAGTCTATCTACTTTTTACTCCAATTCTACTCCCCCTTAAGAGGGTTATTAAAGATTTATTATTTTTCTACTATATATTTTTTGTAAATAAATGTTATTTAATTAAGTTCGTTCCTAAGCTCCCTGTCACAGCATTGTTTTGCTACACATTGACGGAGCACCTCCATTCAGGGTTTAGAAGCCGATGATGGATGCACTGTGTTAGTGCATTCCACTCAGCTTCCTCTTCTCGCATTTTTTTTGGGTTATGCCCTCTATTCCCTTCAACCATCTACAACTCCAGTGGAGTGATCACTTGTGGGTCCTCCACCGCTGTTGTACTAATTATGTCTATTTTCCTGTTGGCAAGTTCTGTGAGTACCATTCTCCTCTTTTCTGGGGTGTTAAGCCCTCTAACATTTTGGGAGCTAATTCTCAATGAGCTCATATCTCGATGCAGGTCAGTCTGTATTGCACCTTCGAAAGTGCGGACCTTTTAAGATGTAACGCTTTAACGGGGAGTTTGTGGTTTATAAGAGAGTGTATTGTAGGAGAGTGTGAAGTGTCACTGTTACGGGTTACTTGTGATCATTGACAATCTTACTTAACTCCTAACCTAAAACTTAAAATGAATTCAAACTTAAGAAACTATTTACAACTCGTGAGTGGAAAAGTATGGAACTTAGTATCCTACGAGGAGTTGCCCCACCGGTGGGTGAAACCCTCTCGTGGGTAATAGAGGTCAAGAATTCGATGACAGATAGTGTCTTGTTGGGTTAAGGTTTTCTAGACCCCTACTAAGGAGTCGGTACTACACCCTGAGTATTCCCAGTGTTCCCTACTGGCTCAGGGGTTCGTCAAAGAATAGTTAGATAAATGATATCACCAATGTCATACCGCTCAGGACCACCACTGGTCCTACTTTGTGTCCGGGGGTATCGTGGGTTTGTTTTTGGTCATATACTGTAGTTTCCTAAACTTCAACAGGGGGAAAGGGGCGTGGGATTCTCTCCGCCCCCACTGTATTTTGGTATATATCGACTTTAATACCAGTAGTTTTATTGCTCCCCTTAAGGCGGATATGGTCTGCTTATTGTTTGTAAACTGGTTGTGTATTGAGCTTAATTACAACTGGACTATGTTTGGATTGGGGTGTTATTGTGGGGTAGCGTTGGCTAGGGAAGACACCCAATCCCAGAGTTAGCATAAAGGTGAAGTGGAGCAATTATAAGTACAATCATAATTTCCATCACATTTTTGTCAACCTGTTAACATGTCAAACCACTACCATATATAGTTACCACTTCCTGATTCGTTGCACTATGTGGTTCGAGCAGGGTTAGTCCTGCACGGCTAGTATGACAAGTCACAGCAGTGATAAAGTCTGTACAAATGGGTAGTTCTTCCGCTTTCAGTTAATTCTCCTCGGGGTGATCGGTTGTCTCCTGGGTCTCAGGAAGGGTGACGTTGGTGGAGTCCTCCACGCTGTTCTTGTCCGGGCATCAGTTGCTTGTCCTCTCGGTCGTTGTTGATGAGTTTGTAATGTCTCTGGTTCAGATACGTCATACCAATCTGGTATCTCAATGTTGGGGAGACCTAGACGTTGGGAGAATGCTTCCACTTCTGCTGCAGATGTCAGCGTAGCTTGTGTACCTTGATGCGAGGCCGTTAGTGAGAAGGGAAACCCCCATCTGTATTTGATATTAGCCTGTTGGAGAGCTTGCGTGATTGGCCTTAGGTATCTTCTCCCTCTCAATGTCAGCCAGGCGAGGTCTGGGAGAATTAAGATTTTTGTGTTGTTATATATGATTTCTGTAGTGTCTCTAGCGCTTCTCATAATAGCTTCCTTTTCCGAGTGGTAATGCACTCTGCAGATTACGTCTCTGGGAGACTCATGAGGTAAGCCTTTTGGCCTCAGTGCCCTGTGGGCTCTGTCTAACATGACAGGTGTGTCCTCAGGCCTTTGCAGCATTTTGTTAAACAGGGATTGCAGTATATGGTGAAGGTCTTCAGGGGTCCCCTGAGTTTCTGGCAGCCCCCTAATTCTTATATTGTTCCTTCTACTGCGGTTGTCTAGATCCTCAGTGTTTCTCATCATAAACGTTATTTTAGCATCTCTGCTTTCTTGCTTTCGTTCTAGTGCTAGAATTCTGTCTAACATTTGGTCCCTGTCTTCCTCCAGGTCCCCTACCCTGTTGTTCACTTGCCTGATATCGGAGGTTAGTGAGGTGATCTGTTCCTGCATGGAGGACTCCAACTTCGCCAGCATGTTTGCAAGATCATCCTTTGATCTCTTTTATATCCGCCATTCTAGGGTGTGAGGAAACTTCTGACCCTGCCGGGCTGTGTTGAGGAGAGCCGCGTGATGAAGATGGCTTCGTTTGGCTGTCTTCCAGGCCTGCTCCGAGAGCTTTCACCGTGTCTCGGAAGTATTTGTCCAAGCCGCCCGAGTTTTTGGGTGCCCCCAAATCTGGAGTGTTCAGGTTGGTGGTGGGTTTCTTTTTATTGCCCATTTTGTTGGTAAATGTCATTTTTTCACCAGTTTTTTGGTGCCGCCGATGGGGAGCTTCATTTAAGTGCGTCCGCTCACATTAGGTGCTAGGCCACGCCCCCCCTACTCTAGTTACATACCTGAAGTGAACCTCAATTCCAAATGGTAGTACATAGAAAAATAAAATACAAAACATATATAGTGAAGTATGCCTTTAAATAAAAATAATTTGAAGTGTGTTTAAAATTGTTCACTCACAAGCAGAGAGCAGATAAGCCTATTCTACTTCAAACAGCCCTAACATGAAAGGATGTCCTCTCCAGCCAATAAGGTAAAACGATTTATTCCACACTCTTAAAACAGCAAACATTAAAAATCACCGGATCCTTGTTGGACCTGTCCTTGTATGAGTTTGTGCAGCAGCCGGTTAGAACAAACAGTCCGTGCACGCTCAAGTTCAGCAATGTCCACAGGATACTTCCGGGAGGCAGGATGTGCGTGATGACGTCACGTAGCGAGTCAGATGATGCATTTTGCCGAGGGATCGGCTTCTTCAGATCTCAAGATCTGAAGAAGCCGATCCCTCGGCGAAACGCGTCATCTGACTTGCTACGTGACGTCAACAATTTTGAACGATTGTGAACAATTTTTTTTTTTTTTAATTCTTTATTTTTGTGGTGCAGAGGTTTCATACAGTTGCCTGGGAGGTACCCCAAAGGCAGTCCTCCATAGCCATATAACACGTTTAATCATAGAGGTACAGGATTGAACATGCACATTTTTATATAATGAAGTTATGCAATATCCGATAACAGATTAACTACATAAAATAAACATAGGTTAAAATGACGACGCTTAACTTTCTGTTCATGGGAGTAATAAGTAAGATGCTGTGTCCAGCGTATTGGGAACTATACCAGTAAACTATTGTGGCTGAATTCGTGCTATGGGTCGCTTAATGGAATTGTGAATCAATGTGACACATAGCTGTTGTTACAGGCTAGGCAGATTATAGGGCGAGAAGAACATTCACGATATCTTTTCACTGACGCCCTTTCAGTGAACAATTTTAAACACATTTCAAATTATTTTTATTTAAAGGAATACTTTACTATATATGTTTTGAATTTTATTTTTCTATGTACTACCATTTGGAATTGAGGTTCACTTCAGATATGTAACTAGAGTAAGTGAACTAGATCACTTTAAGTGTTTTTTGCATTTTGCACTTTGTCACACTATTAGTGTATATGCACATTGCACTTTGTAAAGAGTGAACAAGTTTTTGCACTACTCTCACTTTGTTTATATTGTGAGAAAATTGGCACTTTGAATTTTTAGCGCACTTATATTTTTTGTTTGGTTTATAGTGTCCCTTTAACATACCAAAATCCTTCCTGACCATCTACATGTGAACTAATGTAAGCTTTGTAATGGAAAATACAAGATATAACGCAGGGCATCACATATTTAGGCAAACAATTGTAATTTCAAAAGATGCACTCACACACCCATTCATTCAACTCTTTATTGCATAGTGTAGATATCTACAGATAACTCCCAAATATACAAATAAAACACATTGATACAATTCCCACACAGGTATAATGCAGTTTAAAATGTAACTAATACATAAGAAAATGTCCTTAAGCTAACAACCCAACCTAAGTCTTCCAAGCTGAACTCTTTAGAACATTCTATAAACTGGGAAATATTTTCATCTGACCGGATATGTACTGATTATGCTTTAAATCTTTAAGGTTTAAATGAACTTACCTTTAAAAAAAAAATGTGATTTGTCTCTCCTATCTGGTAGAACACAAAAAAGAAAATGTATAAATATTAACCAATAACATCTTTTAAATATGTTAAAAATAATAAAATCATATATTGCAGTACTTTTAAAACATATGTTTTAAAATTATATAAATATGCATTTGATTTTATTATGGTAATTGTATTTGAAAATGCAAATGCTTTTGCATTCAAATGCAAAATATGGAATATTTATATGATCAATATTTAATATGGAGAAACAATGCAGGATATGACAGCAAGATGGTACAATCTATACTGAAGTAGCAAGAAGCAGATGAAGAGGAGGAGATTGTTTATGCATGTGATTGTTCAAACACAATCAAAAGCTCTAGACATCATAACTGGGTTATGCAGATGTTAACCTTTATTTGATTAACTGCTATACTATACACAAATATGCATCAGCTAAAATATATTAACAAGGGTAGTTTCTGCTACAGTCATACTGATCCATGTGCCAAACAAGCAAACTCTTCACTTTCTTACCTGAAATGCAACAAGTCATCTGAATATATGCCAAGGGCAACACACCAATATATTTCTGTTTTATAATCTATGTACAGTATGTAACCTGTTATCTAGATTTGATAGTGAATGCAACAGAAATTAATACATTTTCTTTTGTGGTTTTATTTATTTTTGGATATTTGAATTTAGCTACCATGGACAACTTCAAACATTGTTTAACCCCTTTAGAACTTAGTCAATAGTACACCTTCTATTGAAAACAAAATGTAAACAAAACCTGGAATTTGCGCTATATGTCTGTTCAACCGTAATTCACCTCTTTAATATTAACCCCTTAAGGACAGAGCCAAATGTACACGTTGTGAACGAAATAAAATGTAAACAAAACCTAGCATTTGCGCTATATGTCTGTCCAACCGTAATTCACCTCTTTCAAATTAAATGCACACCCCCTTATTATATATCATTTTATTCAGGGGAAACAGGGCTTTCATTTAATATCAAATATTTAGCTATGAAACATAATTTAATATGAAAAAAAATGGGAGAAAATGAGAAATGATGTTATTTTTTTAGTTCTACATGACATTTTAACTGTCAATGTCATAATACTGTTTGCTTTTACTGCAATAAAATACACATATTTGTATTCAGCAAAGTCTCACGTGTAAAACAGTACCCCCTATGTACAGGTTTTATGGAGTTTTGGGAAGTTACGGGGTCAAATATAGCACGTTACATTTGAAATTGAAATTCGCCAGATTGGTTACGATGCCTTTGGGACTTTATAGTAGCCCAGGAATTAAATTTACACCCATAATGAAATACCATTTGCAATAGTAGACAACCCAAGGTATTGCAAATGGGGTATGTCCAGTCTTTTTTAGTAGCCATTTGGTCACAAACACTGGCCAAAGTTAGCGTTAGTATTTGTTTGTGTGTGAAAAATGCAAAAAACGCAAATTTTTGCTAGTGTTTGTGACTAAGTGGCTACTATAAAGACTGGACATATCCCGTTTGCAATACCTTGTGTTGTCTACTATTGCAAATGGTATGCCATCATAGGGGTAATTTTCATTCTTCGGCTACCATAGGGTCTCAAAGGCAATGTACCCAATCTGGCAAATTTGAATGTGAAAAAAATGAAACACAAGCCTTATATTTGACGCTGTAACTTTTGAAAACACCATAAAACCTGTACATGAGGGGTACTGTTGTACTCGGGGGACTTTGCAGAACACAAATATTTGTGTTTCAAAACAGTAAAAAGTATCGCAGCAATAATATTGTCCGTGTAAGTGCTGTTTGTGCATGAAAAATTCAAAAAAACGTCACTTTTACTGGCGATATCATCGTTGTAATACATTTTACTGTTTTGAAACACTAATATTTGTGTTCAGCGAAGTCCCCCGAGTAGAACAGTACCCCCCATGTACAGGTTTTATGATGTCTTGGAAAGTTATAGGGTTAAATATTTTGCTGGCAAATTAAATTCCCTTTACTTTCGGCATGGGTTGTCAGGCAGGTCCAGCTAATTGTAATTAATTAAGATACCCAATTATGTAAAAATATTACATAAATATATATGTAGAATTAATATATGTATATATATATATATATACGTATGTGAATATATATGTATATATATATATATATATTTTTTTTAAAAATATTTTTATTTATATATAGGTATATATATAGTGATATATACGTATATATTTATGTATATAGATATATATATTATTTCATTCTACGTGTTTTTTATAATATCACAATACAGTTAGAACGAAATAACACACATCTATATATTTTTTAATTATTTTTTTAATTATTTTATTTATTTTATTTTTTAACGTATTTACATATTTAATTTTTTATATTATATATATAAATATATATAACAATAATTATATATATATATATATTTAATCAGTATCAGTCTACGTGTAATTTGATATTAATATATATATATATATATATATATAATTATATATATATATTAATAGTAAAATACACCTATACAGTGTACGTGTGTGTATGTATATGTGTGTATATATATATATACTTAGATCATATATATATAATATATATATATATATATGATCTAAGTATATATATATATATATATATATATATATATATTACACTTTTAACATTATTTTATTTTATTTTCAGCCTGCAGGGGGACCAACTGTCATTACAGGCAGTCCCCCTGCTGGCAATACAGAAGCCAGCTATTCCGGCCATGTGATTGTGAGGTCCTTGCAAGGACCTCACTCTCACATGGCCGGGGGGGACCGGGGGAGGAAGATCTGCCGCGGGGGGGGCTCCCTGGGAGTCCCCCCAACCGCCATTGCCGGCGTGGGACCGCCGGCGACCGGGTAAGTAAGGTAAGTAACACCCTGCGGCGTTTAGAACCGCTTTAAAAAGGACGTTATAGTACACCCTCCGGTCTTAAGGGGTTAAGTGCATCCACACTTATTATATATATTTTTTTCAGGAGAAACAGGGCTTTAATTTCTCATAAACTATTCATATATGTAACAAATACTGGCCAAAGTTAACGTTCATATTTGTTTTGTGTGAAAAAAGCAAAATAAACTAATATTTGGCAAGTGTTTGTGAATAAGTGGCTACTAAAAATGACTAGACATACCCCATTTGCAATACCTTGGGTTGTCTAATTTTGCAAATGGAATGCAATCATAGGGGTAATTCTCATTCCTGGGCTACCATACGGTCTCAAAGGCAACATTACCAAACTGGCAAATTTCAATGTGAAAAAAATGAAATGCAAGCCTTATATTTGACTTTCTAACTTTCCAAAACACCATAAAACATGTATATGGGGGGTACTGTTATACTTGGGAGACTTCCCTGAACACAAACATAAGTGTTTCAAAACAGTAAAACATATTACAACAATAATATCATAAAAGTGCAGTTTGTGTGTGAAAAATGCAAAAAGCTTCACTTTTACTGAAAATATCATCATTGTAATATAATTTATCATTTTGAAACACTAATATTTGTGTTCATCGAAGTCTCCCGAGTAAAACAGTACCCCCATGTACAGGTTTTATGTTGTCTTGGAAAGTTACAGGGTTAAATATAGTGCTTGCGAATTAAAGCGGCACTGTCATGGCGAACTTACCTTTCCTCAATCTCTTACTCTTCTCCCCCTCTCTCAGAATCTGTTCTTCTTTTCTTCCTGTCTTCTTTAGTTTTCTTTAAAGTCATAAGACAAGTAGGGACTCTTTGCCTTATGGAGGTTTCCTCCGCTTGACCAGCTTTGACCAGCGGAGGAGCAAAGTGTGCTTCATTTCCGCTGGTCAGAGCAATTTTCCCATAATTCTTACCTTTCCTCTGTGTTCCCGCGATGCTTCCTGTCATTTTAGCCGAAACTACTGAATTGCGTTCTAACTGAATGAGAACAGTATGTTCGTTTGTTTTAGAACGCAATTCGGCACTTTGTTCGTGTTGGAATTTCATTTGAATGAATTAAACTCCGATTCAATTTGTGCCGCAGCTGCATCTTGCAGCCGCTTAGTAGATAACTCCCTAATTCCCACGGTAATAGGGAGTTATCTACTAAAATGCTGGAAGACCTAAATTGGTCTTTCAGCCATATTTACTAATCCTAAGTAAAGATTACTTAGTATTAGTAAATTAGGCCCCTACTCGCTATACAGTTACGGCGTTCTATGCTGCCGCAACGGCTTTAAATTCCATTTAAATGGGGACGGCATAAGGGGTTAATAATAAAAACTGTAATTCTTCACAACTGCATCGATCATTTGGGCTTCTGTTGCCTCAGTTAAGTTTTGTGAAAATAAACAGAATTTTTTTTCCATCTTGTAACATACTTTAAAGGATATTCTAAGCAATATGAAGAATGCCAGTCCAGGTCTCCCAGTTAGTCAATGTTGTCAAAATTGGACTAAATTGATTTAGATAAAACAGAAATGCAATTTCCACATTATCAATGTAGTCAAGATAGATGCATTTCCTCAGTGCCCATACATTATATCAAACCATACCAGCTCATATCAACCATTGGATATTAAACTCTAGGCAGAATAAATTCTACAGCAAACTGCAGTGGTTATGTTGCTTAGAGTACTTCTTTAAACTTCAATCATTATTATAGCACACTTGCACCCCAAGAAGATCCATAGATGCATTAAACATTGTGGATTTCTAAGAGAGAAGTTTGCTATGAAATTATGGCTGTCAAGCTATATTTTCCTGAGCTTACCTCTTGTCTGGGATCACCAATGAAACAGGGCATGACTGGCCCATCGAGAAACTTGTACACTATCTAGTGTGCCAAAGCACCTGGGACCGGCAGTGCAGAAAATACATGCAACATTTTCTATTCACAAATTGTTTCCCTAACTGTGCATTGGGGCTGAGGCAGTGCAGACAATTCACTAGGCTGCCGCATTGAGTCTGCCAGCAGCCGGTACACTTGCAGCAGTGAGAGAGTTCTGTAAATCTCTCTTTACAAAAGCCATTTGCCATTTAGAGCGCAGCATGGCCACATTGTTCTGCAAGGAGATAGGCCTGCATTTGAGCCCTGCAACATATCCTCAACCAGCTGAACTTTCAGGAAGAGGAAGATATAACTTCACACTGCCTACAGAGTCTCCACTGCCAATGACAGGTACTTGTAGGTTTGCACAGCAGCCCATGACTGAAAGTGAATATTTGTGCTTACCAGTTAAATTATCTATAGGGAGCTTGTCTGTGTATGTCATTAAGCATGTGGCTTGTGTGTGTTAGTGTGCTTGTCTGTAAGCAGCTTGTGTGTGTCTGTGTGTTAGTAAACTTGTCTATAGTGAGCTTGTGTGAGCGTGTTAGTGAGATTGTGTGTCAGTGAGCTTGTGTGTGTATAAGTGAGGTGGCTTGTGTGTGGGTTAGTGTGCTTGTCTGTGAGGAGCTTGTGTGTGTCTGTGTGTTAGTAAACTTGTTTGTAGTGAGCTTGTGCGTGTTAGTGAGTTTGTCTGTAGTGGGATTGTATGTCAGTGAGCTTGTCTGTAGTGAGTTTGTGAGTTTGTGTGAGTGTGTCAGTGAGTTTGCGTATGTGTATGTGTTAGTGAGCTTGTCTGTAGTGAGCTTGTGTGTGTGTGTGTCAGTGAGATTGTCTGTAGTGAGCTTGTGTGTCAGTGAGCTTGCTGGTAGTAAACTTGTGCGTGTGTCAGTGAGCTTGTTTGTAGTTCGATTGTGTGTTTGTCAGTGAGATTGTTTGTAGTGAGCTTGTGTCTGTGTTAGTGAGCTTGTGAGTGTGTGTCAGTGAGCTTGTCTGTAGTGAACTTTGGTGTATGTGTGAGTGAGCTTGTGTGGGTCAGAGTCTGTCTATTTGAGTCTGTTAAATTGTCTGTAGTCAGCTTTTGTGTGTATTCCATTGTGTTTGTCTGTAGTTAATTTGTGTGCGTCAGAGAGCTTTTCTGCAGTAAGTTTGTGTGTGTGTGCCAAGGAGCTTGTCTGTGTGTCAGTGATTTATTCATGTGGAACATGCTTTTTAACACATACACAATCAATATAGGGACGGACTACTTTTTATTTCAGGGCTGCTTTATGTAGTGAAATTGTGAATTCACTGCACACTTCTTTACAAGTTGCCCTAGTTAGTCCAGTGCTTTCAGCAAAGTTAACAAATGGGACCTCAATGATATGGCGTTGTTCCTATTTAGAACTTCACAAAGCACTATATCAGATATTATTTGCAAGTTTATTTTCTGAAAAATAATACATTGCTTAAACATAACATCTCGTTCTAAGCTCCTTTTTCCATATTACGCCTACGAAATAGTTTTCAAAATATATTGTGTTTTGCAATTACGTTTACAATGTACTATTTGCATTAAAATATCGTACGGTATATTGAATAGTTTAGAAGGAAACATCATAATATTTGTATGTATGTAATCATTAGATTAATTTGCCTTCAACTGCATAGTATATGCATTGTATTTATTTTTGCCTCTGCTTTTTAACTAGTACTCTTTTCAGATGAGTCTATAAAATCCTCCTAGTACATTGCCATTGAAAACAATAGTTTAACACTTCCCATTTGCTCATGAATAATTTTGTTTTCACAAAACAGTAATAAGATTTAATGTATACCTTCCTTTCCATTTGAATATATTTCATTTGCAGATTATTTGTCAAAACATGGTAGACTATTCAGAAACCTATCAGACTTGAAAATTATCTTTAGAATGTTATTCCTTGATTTACCAGTTTTCTTTCTCTGTACATTTTGCTAATGGTGTTCTGACCTCACTTTGTAATAAAAATATCTTAAATACACCCTTGTGAATTATATATAGAATGATGTATGTTTTAAATCAAACCTTATAATTATTGTAAGCAATTTAATATTCCATATAAAAGTAAAATATGTATTAATTAAATATGTCAAAAATTGTCAAATTGCTTGTTTTATCTTGTGTTGTCTTTGAATTCTCAATGTACACCTTAATGAGAAACAGAAAGTACAACTTATTTGAATTCCATGGTTTTACATATCAGGGCATAATAGTAGTCATATGTTCCTCAGCAGGTCTTAAAATTAGGTAAATACAACCGCAGATGAACAACAATATATGACATATATAGCTGTGTCATGTGTGAAAAACTAAGTACACCTTAGTATGCAGTTGCTTGTAGCAAAAACTTGAAACAATCATTCACTGCAGGTCAAGGCTAAATATGATCCTGGAATGAGGCACCTGTTACAGGGAGGGATGCAAATTTAATTTAATGTATATATTTGGGAGTCCAGGACAACTCCTTGGTTTTGCACCCCTCCCTGTCACAGGTGCCTCATTCCATGATCCTATTTAGCTTTGACCTGCAGAGAGTCCCAGTAGAAAGTAGTTCCCAAGTAAGTGGATTAATCTCATATGGCCAGGCATTAGGCTGCTAGAGTAGGACCTGCCAAGAATGTGGTACATTGACGTTGTTGCAAGCTTATGCAATATATGATCATATAGTGTAACTAAAGCCCCATTATTTTTTGCTTAGGTGAGGTGTTTTTAAATAAAACTATTACAATCTGTGAGATTTGAAATCATTGTTTAGTGAATAAGCGAGTGCATTGGATTGTGTATTTTGTTTGTTGTATATATTAGCCCAAGCAGCACCCTATAATGTATGCATGTTCAGATAAGTGGAGCCATCTCGGTTTCATTTGTATATGTATCTGTGTATGGTCTGTTCTCTATTTTTTTGTTTTTTAGGTTTATATTTATTTATCCATTGTCTGATACAATCATATGCATTTTGTGTGCTCTCACTAATTTCCATTTATTTTGTGTAGTCATTTTATGTATATGGTGGAGTGACCCACATAAAATGATAGAGGCACTCATTTTATAACAAAACCCGCAAGGGTTTTACTTGTATTATTGTTATTATATGTCATACTTTAAAGGAACATGCAAGCCTCATGTTGTACTCCCTGAACATTATTTTTGATACAAAATAGATTTGAGATAAATATGTGTAATACGATTTGGGGACTTATGTGTCCCATGCTGTGTTTTTCGAAAATATGTTAATATTTTTAGAGTGGGTCAGAGTGGGTTGAGGAATTGATTCCTGTCTAGAAGATGGTTGGGTTCACTGGTGAAGGGGGAGAGTTGACAGATAACATAGCAGTACAGATCTGGATCCCAAATTGAAAAAACAATAACTCCTGTTCCTGTTACAAAGGCAACTTATCTAGGTTGAGGTTTTTTTTTTTTTCCTTTTAATCTTTCTTCATTTTTTTTAAACATTTTGTTTAACAATTTTTATTTTTACCATTTAAGTTTGTCACAGAAGTGTGTTGTGTCTCTGCAATTCCCACACACAAAAAAACAAGCAAAATTGCACATCAGACAGCAACAACACAAAATAACAGGGTATGGGAATTGCAGAGATACAACACACTTCATAATATGCAGTTTTGACATAGCTGGCATCAGCACAAGTCATTAGTGCTTCAGGTGCTTATCCGAACGGCTTGAATGGGGTTGTGGCTCGCGTATGGCATGGGGTGGCATACACTAGGACTAGTAGTTTTGAGTTTAGGCTTCACTAGGTATGGGTCCAATCGGGTGTCTATTACTACTTAGTTAGAACTTACCCTGCCCCTACATGACTGCCTCACCACTCAGGCCAGTTGAGGAAGAATCTCCACCTATTGTGTAATTCCTCGGGGAGACCTGTCACATTCGCCAACGGTATTCGCCTGTCCCAGGGCATCCACAAAGCCCTGGAGGTTAGTCTGCAGTGGTTATAGTGCCTGTGTCTGCGGAACCCCAGTCTGCATACTCTAAACCTAAATTCACATCCAGGAAGCTCCAGCATTCCAAGATGGCAGCCGCTGCATTAGGATACTGGTCTGCAGGTTAGAGGTTGAAGGAGGTGTGGCTGAGGGGCAGAGCCAGGACAATGATGCATCCAAGATGGGGCTGAGTCCCACAATCAGTCACATTTACCTCTCCTACAGGTGAGACCAGGTTATGTGATTGAGCCACTCCTTTATAAGCAGAGCACACCTTTCATTCAGTGCTTGGTAGTTTTGTTGCCTGCCTCAAATCTCCTAGCATTTATTTCCCTGTGTTTCCTGTCCTTGCTGGTTTCCTGACTTTGCCTGCTCTCTGGATTTTGCTGATTGCCACCCACCCTGAACTCTGGTCCATCTGACTCTGTTTTCTGCCTGATTCTTTCTTCGGATACATTGCCTTGGATTTTTCTGTTATTTTATTAAAGCCCTCGTGCCATCACTGATCAAACAGAATCCTGTTCTGAACCTCAGGATCTCTGTGGATCATGCTTGTAAGAGAAAGCTGTTACTGCACCTGATTTCCAGGACTGAACACGACCCTAGTGGTGTGTTACAAGTCTTCAGTAAGTCTGGGTTTACAGGCATGCAAAGCAATACTTTTATGCAAGTGTATGAGGACGCAAACTCAAACAGAAAGTGGTGGTGTATATATGAGCCACCTCAGTCCAAATCTGTGTTGTGCACATTCCAAACACCTAGACCTACGTGCACATTCCAAACACCTAGACCTACGTGTTTTGCCACTAGTCTTCTCCAATTTAGAGTTCATGATATGTCTCCATATTTTCACTCTCCTAATATATATCCATGTAGTGCAATGTGCCAGGTAATATATCTTGAGTTTACTCAGCCACTGAATAAATTAAGTCCTCACAATCCACCTCTCATCACTAGTTTCTCATGCTTCCCCTGCTCATCCTGCGGCCATGAAGGGTAGGGAAAAGAGAGGACAAAAAAGTAGGGGGAGAAGAGAAAGGAAGAAAAGAAAAAAGGGTTTGAGCAACAAGAGAAAGTAAAGAAATGGTTTCTCCTGGGCGTGAGTTAATCCAAGCATCTCAATTTCCCTTTACTCACCCCCTTCATTCCATCCCTGGAGGCACAAATTTTTCCCTTCTGGCCATAAAGTCTCTCCATGGGCCCAACGTTTGTGCGCACCATTCAGTAAGCCTTCTAAGGGCTGCAGTCAGGGTTTCCATCTCGTACATTTCCTCTACCTTGCACATCCACCACTGTAGAGAAGGTGCATCCGATTTATGCCAATATAATGGGACTAGAATCTTGACCATGAAAGTGGCATCCTTAATAGACATGTGTACAATGGAAACATTTGGTTTGTTCAAATCGATTTGTTGGGGAAAAACAATTGTTTCAGGCAATTTAGGAATCATACATGTGGCATTGAAGTTCGAAAACAATACAGAAAGAACGATTTGTGCACCAAAAGGGCGCAAAAGTGGACCAATCAGTATACTGAATTAAATTGATGATTACGTTGACCAAAACCAATCAGTGTACTGCAAAATCTAAATATTATGTATATGCTTGTAGTACACTGATAGGTGCATTTATACACCATTTGGTTCACAGATCAAGTGAGAAAATGTAAAAGAGGAAGATGTTGTCTATTATGCTAGTCTATCAACAATATGTTTGTCCTTTGACTAAGACAGGTAGAGGCCTGTTATTATTTGCATAGATTGGACACACTGCCACCTCACTCACCAAACCTAACAATCATATTGCCCAACTTAGCTCTCAGCTCAAGACAACATGTTTTTTTTTTTTTTATCCATCCACCACAGCTACTCTAGACTTGATGTATTTGATTTATGGTCCATATTACAAAACATTAAGATAGCATATCATATACTGAGCATGCACCACTTACCACTAGTATTTCTTTATTACCAAACATCTGGTAGGGGTTCTTGGCTTATAAAATGACTAATAATAAGCTTTCTACAGCAGTCACTAATGTATTTACACACAACAATTATGACTTGTCATTCCATTTTCATGATTGGATAGCCCCTAAAGCTGTGATGCATGGTCACCTGATTCAGATCTCTCAAAAGGAAAAGAGCTATTTTGGCCCAGCAGCAACTGAGCAATATGTTTAAAATACCTGTCTAAATAACATAAACTAACACTATGATGAGTCCTAATTTTCAAACTCACTAGAGCTAGAGATGAATTGCATGCACTTCAACTACAAGTTACAGGGAGAAGGGTGAAAAAAACTGTCAACTCTAATATTCCCAGGAAAAGAAAGCAGGCAAACTGCTTTTGCACAAACTGAAATGTTACAGTTCTTCAAACTAAAATACCTTACCTTTTCTCTTCTACTGGCGGTAGACTGATAAGTCCCTCTCATATTGTAAATAAGCTTGCCTCTTATTATACAATTTATACAATTTATCATTAGCTTCAATCCATCATCAACTCTTCCAAATCCAAATTGAGGATTTTTGTTGTAATGTTAATCACTTGTAATGATCCTTATCTCAACGCATGCAGCTGTACACTCCCATTAATGAGGCAGATCTCACCAAGGCAATTCATGCTTTGCCTTCCCGTAATGACCTGAGCTTTAATAATCATTATTATAAACTCTTTGTTTCTCAGTTTGCCCCACATTGGCCTATCTTTCTTATTCTTGTTTTGTCTTCTGGTTGTCTCCCCAATGTCTGTCAAAATTTTGGCCTATCTCATTATTAAATGCAGAAACTAAATTATTTGCCAAAATCATGGCTTCATGGTGTAACGCTCTTCTCTCTTTTCTAATCTCTGAGGATTAGGCAGGTTTTGTCACTTCAAACCAAGCATCAGATAATAATACCCACCGGGGTCTCATATCGATTGATATTGCAAGCAAATATCACACTGTTATGCTCTTGTTGCCACATTACACAAATACTGATTGAACTGGCACTTTATGTATTTATTTCATTTTAAAATAATTTACCATGAAAGATACATTAAGATTTTTATTGTTTTCAACTATTTCCTGGGTCCACAAACACTACATTGTTACAATAGGGCACAATAAAATAATAATACAAAAAATAATACAATATACAACATATATATAAACGTACATACAGACACATATACATTTAACACATAGCAGGTCATAAATATAGTCAACCATAAAATATTCTTTTAGTATACCTTCATCCCTATTGCAACAATTTTATGAACTGTCTAATGCTTTAAAACCTCCTAAAGTAGCTTTCTCAGTGATGATTTTTCTTTTTGACTTATGGATTTTAGATCTGAGAAGATATTATATTGCAGCATATCTGGCACAAGTGATTGCCCTCCACAGTGCTGAATTTAATCTAGTATGGGGATTTTTTTTTATCTCTATCACTCTTTTTTATTTTAGATTTTGTATTTTAGACTTTATATTTTATGCCTGTTAATGTTCCTTACATTTTTGTTTATTGTAGAGCATTAATGGCTTTTACTTCACAATCGAGTTGATGTTTGTATTCTAAATGTGATGCATGTCAGTTTTTTTTGTAAAATGAATTGCGTAAAGACGGTCAGGTGAACAAAATCTGATGAAAATGACCCAAATTCGGACTGCAATGGCAACTCACATATTTACTGGAGCAAATTCAGATTAGAATTTGGTCAGACCAAACCATTTTTTTTAGCGGTTGCATGGATGCATTTGGTGTCTAGATTAAAATCAGTGCTTTTGCATCCAAACCTATGCAAAGTAAAAGATTTTGAAGATTCACAAAGCACCGGTTTTAATACAATTTGTAACTGAAAGCATCCAACATAATGTACATTTTCAAATGGTCATTTTCTTGCTCTTTTGTTTTGCAAGTGAATGATATTCTGAATTACTATTTGTTTTGCTCTAGCAGCCAGCTCTAGCAGCCAGTGGGAAACGAATAAAAAAAAAACACTCGGCAATGCGAGAGTTACTTATATGGTGGCTAGCCAGCACTTGCTAATCAGTTGTCACATGAAAAGAGTTAAAATAAATAAATCAGATCCCGTATTGCTATAATTTTAAAACTAGTGAATAAGTAGCCATTTCATATATGACATTTTCAAGGAGAAACTAAATGCATATAATTTCACAAGCTAATGTCTGGTTCATTTTGTACAGCTTTCTACTTTTGAAAAATGGTTTTACTTTTGTTTTCCTTTTAATTTGTTTGCTTCTGCCTTTTACTCTCTGAGTTTTATTGTATTAAATAGAATCCCTTATGTGTAGTTTTAAATTATGGGTAACGTAGTGTAAGATCTTAATAAGAACTCTATGTTAGAGGACAATATATTACGACTGTCATCTATGGTTTTCAAACACGTTTTACTTCTAATAATTGTAATACCTTTTATTGACTAAGAGTGTACATCTGATGATTATCTACAGAAAGATGAATTTACAGGGCAAAGTTGCCAAATTAAAACATAACTTTTTATTTTAATATCTTGAAAAAAATTATACTAAATTTACAATAAATCTGAATTAATCACATTATAATTATTACTTTGTATAACATAATACATCCCATTTTCCTCTATATTATACAACAATTGAATGAAAAACACCTGAACATTCCCAATGTGAGTCGAAGAAATGGCACCCCCATTATAACTTGTAGAAAAGGGTTTGGTCGTCTAAGCATAGTAAATAAAAAAAAAAAAACAATTCCTTTACAAGAACAGAACTGTTGTCAACCTTAAAGGGACACTTTAGTCACCCAGACCACTTAAACTCAATGCAGTGTTCCTTTCCTTTTTAATCATGCTTCCACTTTGACTTCGCTAGAGGTCAAGAGGTAAGCTACAGAGCGTAAGCCTCTATGCTGGAAAAAGGTAAGTAAATATTTCATTATTTTACTTTTTAATGCATTCAGTTTGGGGGACATTAATACAAGCAGGGGCATTGCCACTAGAGCATTAGGAATACAGAATTGTATTCCTAACGCTATAGTGTTCCTGTAAATAGCTGCTCAGATAATTTTACTGCATCTATTACTGTTGGCAATGTTGTATAGAAACAATATGAAATACTCAATAAAATTTAGATAATTGGCAATTTATATCTCTTTCATTATAGTGTTTAGCTCAACTGTTATGTAAGCACAGATTTATATAAAGGGACAGAACTCTATCAGCTAATTTGATATAATAAGGAGATAGATAGATAGTTATTGCGTGAATAGATAAAAGAGCAGTAGGGACAGACTGCTGTAGCAAATCTCTGTTTAGGTGATAATCACTTGTAAATACTATGTCCATCAAAATTTTAATTGTATTTAATAGACTGACTATTTTAGTAAATCTAGCATTAGAAGAGAGAATGAAAATAGTAGCATAACTAATATATCATAGGTAAAACACCTGAGCCTAGGACTCATTGTGCACCTAAATAAGGTTGCAAAAAAAATTACTGTTTAGATAGCAATCTATAATATCACCATTCACATCTAAAAGTGTGGAATAAATTAGCAACTAGTAATATCTTGTAATGAAGACTAAGAGAGGGAAAGATGGAACAGTGCTAAACGGGTTCTCGGCGACATATTATAAGACTTTTTTAAAATAATTAAGCTCCCACATAGTGGAAGACATTAACACTACAGGACCAAATCTAGCCTAGAAGCCAACATCACACTCCTTCCCAAACCCGGGAAAAGCCTAGATTCATGTGGAAGCTACCACCCGATCTTATTGGTTAACATTGACATGAAAATATTTACCAAAATGCTGGCGTTTGGTTGAGACCCTTACTCCCAGGACTAATCCACCCTGACCAGGCCAGATTCGTGCCCTCTAGGGAAGCAAAAGACAATACTACAAAACTAATCAGCCTTGTTCCTGGGGCACAGAATTAAAAGGTGCCATTTATCATGCTAGCAATAGACATGGAGAAAGCGTTTGACAGGGTGGACTTTGGAGGTGCTGGGGTTTGGTCAGAGATGGATTCATTGGATCAAGGCCATATACTCACGCCTTACAGCAAAACTAAAGATCAGTGGGCAGTTATCTGAATCTTTCCATATTAGTAATGGGGCCCATCAAGGGTGCCCCTTATCTCCACTCCCATTTTTCTTAATTTTGGAGCCTTTACTGAATGTTGTGAGACAACAGCCTCGAATAGAGGGTATGAAAGTGGGCAAACAGGAATACAAGGTATCGGCTTTTGCAGACACTCTGTTGTTCACTCTAGGTAACCCAACTCACTCTCTCCCATTTCTAATGAGTAAGCAGTCTGCTTATAGTGAACTTTCAAAAAAATATATATAAAAATTTGAAATTCTAAACCTTATTTTTTAAATAATGCAGACTGATCGCACTTACAAGTGCAATACACTTTTCGATGGGCCCAACGTTCCATAAAATATTTAGGCATCAACTTAACCCCCCAGTGACAAAGATTTATATGCAGGAAATTTCCCACAACTAGTAGACTCCATTAGTTGGGACTTGGATAATTGGAATAGGCCACACTTTCGATGGTTCGGACGTGTTAACATTATTAAGATGAATGTCCTCCCCCTACTTCTGTATCTTTTAAATACACTCCCTATCACTGACCCACAGAAAGATGATACAGACTTTGTTTACCCTATTTATTTGGGCCAAAAAATGACCGAGAATAGCATTTAATTTTCTCACTAGACCTAAAAAAAAGATGGTGTGGGCCTTCCCAACATATGGCTTTACTACTGGGCAATGCATCTGGGACGTATTGTCGATAATCTAAATTGTGGATTCCGATAGAGCAAGCCCAAGTAGGAGACTCATTATCGGCTTTACCTTGGCTATTAATGTCACCAAGCATAGTCTATACTTCCCCACCCAACAGTAGCTGCAACAATGCGTATCTGGAAAAAATATATATTGTGTGCCGGATTTAGCACCAACCCCATCCCCAAATACCCCATATCTTATAACTCTCTATTAATAGTAGGCAGAAGCGGAATATTGCTATCACCACGGAACACCAGTGAGCATGCAACATATACTCTGTTGGTTAGTATAATGGGTAGGGACGGAATGGTACCAGTAACAGAACTGACAAAAGACAGACCCCAACTCTTATACAAATGCTCCAATACTTTAAGATAAAACACTTCTTAAAGGACCAGGGACTGTTAATCTGGAAAAATAGGGAAGACACAACATTTTAAATAATGTGCTCCGGTGACAAACAAATTCCCAAGATAATATCACTATGCTACAAACTATTACAGACCCAGGTACACCCGTAGGTGCCATACTTTACGAAACTCTGGAATTACCACTTAAAAACAAACAAACTGGGAGAGACGGAGTGGTCCGCTATATTTAAAGTGATCTTTCATTCTCACTCAAGGATCCCCTTACAAGACATTAACTACAAGTTTATTTCTAAATGGTGACTCACCTCAGTAGATGTTCATAGTTACGATCAGACGACAGCCCCAATTGCTGGAGATGTGGGGAAGAAAGAGGTACTTTTCAACACATTTGTTGGTCATGCAAACAGGTATCAAAATTCTGAAGAGATATATTTAACACCACCACCGGTAACAAAGTAGTAACAAAGGTGAACATTTCCAAAAACCCTGAGACACTTCTTTTTCTCCTTATAAAGCTGCCACAAGTGTATCTCAAACCATCCTTGTTATATTTCCTGTTGACCGCATTCAGTCTCTGGAAATCGGTGAAACCACCTTCCAGGAAAGAATGTAACGGAAAAATTGAATACTTTAACACTAAAGAGGAACTCAGATGAGGGTTTCTAGACAATTATTATAAGTACAAGGTTATCTGGAAACAATAGTCACACTTCCTGAGAGGGACAACACCACAAAGCACCTAAGCACATGGTCCAGCAATACTTCCCTTTGGCAATGACATATCCATTTGGATCACTGGGGGCCCTCTTAAGTTCTTACTCTCACCCCGGTAGGTCATTACACCTATAGATAAGGTCAAGGTTCGTTAGATTTACACTACACCTCGCAATACAAAAATGAGTTACAGGTACTATATTTGTTATTATTAATATTATTATTTAAGTTATTTTTATTGTTTAATTAATTATTATTACTAATGGATCTTATGCTATATTAAGCAGAATAATATTACTTACTATGGAATGTGGTATAAAATACACAAGGCATATGAGTTACACGACTAACATATGCAATCGGCATGCAAAATGCAGCTGCAACATAATTTTGAAAAGCTTTAGACTCTCATTTATACTTTTCAATGTATTGCATACCATTGTACAATCTCGGATTTATGGAATATCATTTCCCCTGATTGTCATCATCATTATCCAAGAATATCAAGTATTATATCTTTATGAAACAGTGCTAAACAACTGGCCTAATGAACGTTTGGGAGGCAGCACTCCTGAAGGTAAGAGTATCACTCTAAACCTTAGATAATTTGGAACATACAAATAAATAAATAAATAAGTATAAAAAATAATATTTAAAAATTCCGAAGGGTCTAAAATAGTCCTATAATGTGGATAATCTTCAGATATTTTGTATGAAGTCCTTGAACCAATCCCAACCAATGTCAGTGTATGAAAAAAACAGAAGACAGGAGGAACCAATAGTGCAATATGGCAGGTAAAGTGTGCTACAGACAACACTGAGATATAAATGGGTCATATGAAATAAAAAGGGGAAGCCAACAGTGTTCCACTTGATAAAGCCCTAAAGGGTGAAACGCGTTGTGGTCTTATTACTTCTTGTTTAAATAAAACTATATATATTTTTGGCTACCTCTTTGTCACTAGTTAGCCTATATACCTTTTATTATTTTATTGCATCTTACCTGACATTTGATTTTATCATCTGAAGCACCTGCACTGCCATCAACAAAAGAATCCTTGGTGGGGATTGTTCCACCTACGCTTGGCACATAGAGCAGTTAGTCTGCTCTATTTACTGTAAGTACATTTCTTTCTTTTTTATTTATACTTACTATTGGCTTCCCCTTTTTATTTCATATGACCCATACCATCACTATCAAGGTGAAATTACCATCAGAGGGATAGCCTGCAAATGTGGATTTTACAGCACTATTTGCTGTTTTACCTAGAGCTGGGCATAGCTCTATAAGATGTGAGTTGGCATTTTTATATCTCAGAGCTGCTTGTAGCACACTTTACCTGCCAGCTTGCACTATTGGTTCCTCCTGTCTTCTGTTATTTTTCATATGCTGACATTGATTTGGATTGGCTCAAGCACGTCATACACAATATCTAAAGATTATCTGTTTTCTAGGACTATCATAGATCCCTTGTATTCCATTTGGACTTTTTGTATGTTATTTTTTATATTTATTTATTTACATATTTCTTATGTGGTTTATGATTATTGGTACCTCTTTCATTTATATATGTAGCTATTAGTATCTTGTTTTATATATATTTTTTTTAAATATTTTTTTATTTTTGTTGTGCATGTTTAGATGTTCAGTATTTTAATGACATACAAGAGTCAATATCATAATTACAATTACATACAGGAAGCAGGGCATGTCAGAGGCATTGCACATTTGTGGGGTTAAATAGAATGGGGAAAACAGACATGTCTCTTCTGGGGCGTATATGAGTGGTTGACATGCATGCATGCATATAAGAGATATGGGTGTTAATAGTGTGTTAATGATTACACTATGGTGACTATAGCTGGAGGCAAATTGATCGACATAGCGTAATGCCACTTATAATTACAAAGGGTGCTCTTTCTGAGGCTTATAAGATTTTACACCAATGATTTATTTTTTTCAAGATGAGAATGCAAGGGGTGGTGGATAGCCTGAGATATATGGCAATAACAGGTCCACCTGTTAGGTAGGTCCACCTGTTTATATTTGTTAAAAATGCAAAAAACAATTATGAATGCAAACTTTGACCAGTGTTTGTCACTAAGTGGCTACTAAAAAAGACTGAACATACCCCATCTGCAATACCTTGGGTTGTCTTCTTTTGCAAATAGTATGCCATCATGGGGGTAATTCTCATTCCTGGGCTACCATACGCTCTCAAAGGCAACATAACCAATCTGTCAAATTTCAATGTGAAAAATGGAAAATCAAGCCTTGTATTTGATCCTGTAACTTTCAAAAACACTATAAAACCTGTACATTGGGGGTACTGTTATACTTGGGAGACTTCGCTGAACACAAATATTAGTGTTTCAAAACAGTAAACGTGTCACAACAATATCATCAGTGAACGTGCCATTTGTGTGTGAAAAGTTGATAAAACTTCACTTAAACTGACAATATCAATGCTGTGATATGTTTTACTGTTTTGAAACGCTAATATTTGTGTTCAGCAAATATATATTGAAATATATAATTTGATTTTTTTTTCATTTATTCTTATTTATCTATTTATATTTGATATTTGGTTTTTAAATAAAACTATTACAATCTTTAAGATTTGAAATCATTGTTTAGTGAATAAGCGAGTGCGCTGGATTCTGTATTTTGTATATTTTGGCACCAGCAGCACCCTATAATGTATGCATGTTCAGGGGAGTGCAGCCCTCTTGGTTTTGTGTATGTGTATATATATATATATATATATATATATATATATAAAATATAGTTATTGTATATATTATATACGTGTGTAATTATAAGTGTATTTTTATATTAATATATGGATATATGTATGTACTGTTCAGGCAGTCCCCCTGCAGGCAGCACTATGGATGCCTATTGCGGCCATGTGATCGCTCTTTCAGATATTTATGGATAAGGTAGTTTTGCAGAGAATACCAAGATGGCGTTCTGGAAGATACCAAAGGAAAAAATTAGCTGGGATTGGGAAAATATCCCCAGAACTTGTGTATCGATGCGCCAGAGGCGACGCAACATACCTTGGGATGGTCCCGCGTGAACTTTAGGAGGGACATTTGATTATAAAATAGGGAATTAGATATCACAGATACATACACCTGATGAAGTCGCTGATACAAAATGTGTTGTGTTTGAAGGACATTGAAGCAGCTTAATGCTTTTTATTATGTAAGAATTTTGAATCTTGTTTTGGAAATAAATTTATATATTCTACTCTATATTCTAAGCTATCACCATTTTATATCTACTGGGAGGACTAAACAACTGCAGCAACATCACAAGAGATATCATATATTGCAAAAGCTTGAGACAGGGAACTAAAAGTAAATTTCACATTAGCTGCCACAAGACTCAAATTTAAGTTATGTGTTCATTTCAGCTAAGTTGGCCTAGGATTTGAAATTTACTTTTAATTCCTGACTATTCACATTTTATTGAATCACAACGCACTAGTCCAGCAGTAGACATTCTTTAGCATCTCTAAATGTTGTGAATTACATCTCACCTGATGCTTTGCCAGCATTAGGGCTGTAAGAGCATTATGGGAGATGTAGTCCATAACATCTGAAGTTCCAAAGTTTTTCTACCCCTGCACTAGTGCATGTTATTTATGACCAGATGTTTATCGTTGATGTATTGAAGTTTATTAACTTTAACCCCTTAAGGACCAAACTTCTGGAATAAAAGGGAATCATGACATGTCACACACGTCATGTGTCCTTAAGGGGTTAAAGGAACATGCTAAGCACCATAACCACAATGGTGATATTGCTCTTTACTCTTTTTGGCAGCCAGAAGAACCAGAGGTTCCTGCTAAGGAGCTTCTGGTAGCTCTCATAATCAAAACACTTCAGTAAACAGCTAGCTCATTTGGGTGAAGTAAGAGACAGGGATCAGTACTCAGCTAGGATTGCCACCTGGCTAGTATTTTAACCAGCAAAGCCTATTTTTAACGCTGTCTTGCCGGTGCCAGCATTGCAAAAATACAAGTATTTTTCTCTTACTGGACTTCAGGTAGAATGGTGAGACAAATTGAACCAGAATATCTAGCTCTATTATACACTAGGGATGTGCATGGGCAAAAAAGTTTGGTTTGGAAATTCGGGTAAGTAAAAAAATTAGTCTGCTTCGGCAATTCGGACCAATGGCATTTGGTTCAGTTCGGCACATCTGAAATTTGGAACTTCGGCAATTCGGGACTTCAGCAATTCAGAAATTCGGCAATTCGGACATTTGTAAGAATCCCTTACTTACCTAATCCTAACCCTAACCCTAACCCCTAATCCTAACCCTAAACCTAATTATCACAACCATTTACGCATCTATAGGGCTCCCAGTGCCCAGACTGCCACCACAACCACTTACACATCTATAAGGCTCTCAGTGCCAGGAATTAGCTTATTGGTCAAGATTCCTGTCATCATTCACGTAATTTTCCCTCCCTCTCTTGTTTTACCACTTTTCAGAAATCCAAAGCACTTCGGCACTTCGGCAATTCGGCAATTCAGCAATTCGAACTTTGGACATTCGAATTTACATTCGGAACAAAACGAATTTCCATGTCTTATTATACACGAAAAGTGCTCACATTGTTATATACACACAATGAAACAGACAGCCACTCAGTGTCCACACACTCACAGTATGCACACACTACTCTACACACACTTAGATATAGTATGCACATATTAATACACTGCAATACACACACAAATACATGGTACACACTCACTTCTATACACACACAGCAGACATGGTTTACACTCAATGACACACTGCTTTACACAGTATACACATCACACAATGCTAGACTCACACTATACATATACTAGCACAGACACACATATTATACACACACTGACACACATACTCAAAAACAGTGCACACACACATATTGCTGCACACAAACAATGCTACATGCACAAATACAGTCAATATACATATTGTAAGTAGTTTTTTTTAGCAAAATAGGGAAATTTCCCATTCCAAATTTTTTCCCTTTTATGTTATTTCCTATGATATTTCGTAACATCTGGTGGCATTGTTCCCTATGATGTAATGAATATAAGAGGGCATCTGTAAATTCCACCCATAGTACAGCCCCTTGTCTGACGAACGCACGCGTGCACCTCATCATAAAAAGGGGCTTGTGCACAGTGGCCGGCGTCTAGGAGACTATCAGATCGGGTAGGGAGACTGAAGGAGGTGCAAAGGTAAGTATAGGATTTCTTACAGGAACCACCCGGACGATGAGGGAAACAGGCATGAAAAGCCTGTAGCAAGCGCAGAGCATGGACATCCTGAACATCCACCCACAAATGTTCCACATGGCCATAACCTCTCCAATGCACCAGATATTGTAGAACACCTCTGCAGAAATGAGAATCAACAATGGACTGAACAACATATTCCTCATGATCCTCCACAAGGACAGGGAGAGGAGAACGGGCATGTTTAGTTAATTTGTTACAAACCAGATGTTTCAATAAGAAAACATGAAACAAGTTAAATATAAGCAATGCAAGAGGCAATTGCAACTTGTAAGACACAGGATTAATACGACGTAAAACTCTGTAAGGACCAATGTATCAAGGAGCGAGTTTCATAGATGGCACCTTCAAACGACTGTGTCTGGTACTAAGCCAAATCTTGTCACCGACTTGGTAAGTAGGAGTCGCTTGTTTATGTCTATCAGCGCAGTTCTTCTGCGCTAAAGATTTACACATCAGGATGTGCTGAATGTAATCCAATTTTTCTTGTAGATTCGCCAGATAATCCTCCACAGCTAGAGATTTCCGTTGAAGAAAATGAAGACGGAAGAACACTAGGATGAAACCCATAATTTAGATAGAACGTACTGTGTTTGGTGGATTCGCTCTGTTTACAGTTATGAGCATATTCAGCCCAGGGAATCAAAGCCGCCCAATTGTCCTGAGTTTGTGAAATAAAGCATCTTAAATATTGTTCCAATCACTGATTAGTTCTTTCAGCGTCCCCCTTAGACTGTGGGTGATAAGCAGATGAAAGACATAACTTGATACCAAGACTGGTAGTAAATTCCTTCCAAAATCAGGATATAAATTTTGGACCCCTGTCCAACACTATCTCAGGTAAACGATGCAATCGGATCACTTCTCTAGAAAATATATCTGTTAATTTGACTGAGGAGTGAAGCTTATGCAAAGGTCTGAAATGTACCATTTTAGAGAATCAGTCAACAATGGTAAAAATGACAGTGTGACCATTAGAGTTAGGTTATACTACAATAAAATTGATAGAAATACTACGTCATGGTTTCTTTGGTATTTCCAATGGTTGAAGTAAACAACATGGTAAAGTGTGAGGTGTCTTGGATTGAACACACACATGACAAGCTTGTACATATTCTTTAACATCAAGAGATATAGAAGGCCACTAGAAATGAGAAGAAATGAGAGATAAGGTCTTTTTTATTCCTGGATGGCCAGCTGTTTTATTATCAGGACATAATGGTAGTACATTTTTTCTCAGATCAAGGGGAACATATAAAAAGTTGAGGGTTTTGACAAGATGACTCGTTTTGTCTTTCACTTAGAATATTCAATAATTCAGAAGTAACTCGGAACTGGGTAGCCGCTATTATTTTTTCCTGAGGAATGATAGGGGACATTTCAACTTCGGTGAATGTCATGGGTTTGAATTGACGTGACAAAGCATTGGCTTTGGTATTCTTGGTACCTGTTGGTTAATACAAAATTAAAACAAGAAAAGAACAAGGACCAACGGGCCTGTCTAGCAGTCAATCTTTTGCTCTCTCCTATATATGATACATTCTTATGATCAGTGAGAATGGTAATAGAATTGAGAGAACCTTCAAGCACATGGCGCCATTCTTTAAGAGCTAGCACAATAGCTAACAATTCTCTATCTCTGATTGTCAGGATTACTAATTGATCCAGCACGTAGAATTGTGTCAAACCTAAGACTAAAAGGTAACGTATTACCGGGCCTTAGAATGGCCAGATTTAACTCACCAAAGAATAGTCAGGATACTTGCTGAGGTCGGGGGGTACAGAATGAGGCACAATGATAAGGGAAAGCCAGAAGTCAGGGATACCAGAATACAAGGAAGTCAAACAAAGTCAACATCAAATACCAGAAATAAACGCTCAGGAACACACTCTCGGACAACCACTAGGGAAACCATGACAGGGCAATGAGGAAAAGTAAATTTGAGCTTAAATAAGTGCTTTACATTTCTGATTGGCCGAAAATGGCATTTGACCCCTAAACATGCGCGCCCGTCTCCCGTGTGACGTCACGCTCACACCAACGTCGTCATTAACGTGGGCGGATGTGGGGGTATAATTTAGCGTGGAGCTGCAGCGGCTGGAGTCCATTAACATGTTGCAAGAGTCAGTCATACAGAAGCACGGCCGCTGGACGCAAATACCATAAGGTGTGGAGGAATATGTTACACCGATTTCCTAATTTCTATCTTTATTGGACAACTTTTTTTTTTTTTTAAACACAAGTATGAAGAGGTTGGTCTGGAACTTTTCTTTGAGACAATATAGCCCCTATATCTAAGTCAGAGTGTCCACTTCTAAAAGAAATGGAAGAGAAGGCTCTGTATGAATTAGAATGGGGGCTGAAGCAAATGCTTCCTTGAGGGAATCAAAGGCAGACACTGATTCTGAAGTCCAAACTTGATTAACCTTTCCTTCCTTTGTCATGTTAGTAGTAGGGTAAAGGATAGAAGAAAATCCCTTAATGAATCTAGATAATAAGAGCAGCCCTAATCGCAAATAAAACATATAATAAACACCCCTCAATTATAAGGGAACCCTAAATGCCTGACACATATATGAACGGGTAGCACACTCAATAATGTGCCCTAAGTGACAAACTCCTGATAAGTGACAGAGGGACTTCAGCAAATACCCGGGAGACACTGGGACACAGTGTCTCCCGGGTATTTGCTAAAGTCCCTCTGTCACTTATCAGGAGTTTGTCACTTAGGGCACATTATTGAGTGTGCTACCCGTTGATATATGTGTCAGGCATTTAGGGTTCCCTTATAATTGAGGGGTGTTTATTATATGTTTTATTTGCGATTAGGGCTGCTCTTATTATCTAGGCATACCGCTTACAACCCTTATCCTGAACACGGTATGTTCATGTGACCTGTCTGATACCTCATACACTAGAGGTCTCAGCTGTTCTTATTCACTTATTACGTGCAAAATTACTGCTCTGTTGCACACAGGTATCTAAGAGAGGACACTGAAAAACAGGACCTCTCTCTAGGGCTATTACGTATTGGGGTATTAACCCATGATTGCTAATTAACAATCTGTCACCTTATTTATGGCTTTAGGGATCCTTTGATTGAGGTTTTTGTTCCCTTGGCACTATTTGCCAATTTTTGCTAATATTATATCTGCTATTAGTGTCTGTCCTCCCTTGTTCTCCTTTTTGTTATTTGCAGCAGTGTTTTATTTCCAACAGGGTGGGGGTCTACAATATTGGGTTCCTATCCCTCACATGTTGGAACATCTGGCATATTATCCGTATAGACCCATATACTTAGCACCTATCTGGTGTGTGGGATACTGTATTCTATCGGAATTGTACAGATTTTATTTGTCCTTCACTTATTGGTGGTTTTTCACCTTATTTTTTACTATTTACTATTAAAAGTTATATTTTATATTGCAGGGCACTCATCCTATGTATGTTTTTTCTGTAACTACCTTGGTAGTTTTTTGAGGGTTATCCCCTACTGTCAGAGTGCCCGTCCAAGTCTTCCCTGTCCTCCTCCTTTTTTTGTCTGCCTTAATGAATCTATCTCTCTAATAGTTGGAGAATCCAATAAATATCTGAATATCCTTCAATCCATTAGGAATAGGCACATCTTTAATGGCCTTTAATGTTTGTGGATCCATTTGAGACCCTGATTCAGATATGACATAGCCTAAGAAATTCACTTTTTCTTGATCAAAGAGATATTTCTTAAGTTTGCAGAATAAACCATTCCTTAACAATGTTTGGAGTACATTTCTTACATGTTTGCGATGTTCGTTTATACAAGAGGAGTATATCAAAATATCATCTAGATATACTATGACAAACGCATGTAGATACTATCTTCATGCGTCATTTATGAGATCTTGAAAAACAGCTGGGGCATTGCATAAACTGAATGGCATCACTGTATATTCATAGTGGACATACCTAGTGTTGAAGGCAGTCTTCCATTCTTCTTCTTGTTTGATTCTTACTAAATGATATACCCTTCACAAATCTAATTTAGTAAAAACCCTAGAACCTTTGAGTCTATAAAAAAGTTTGGTAATAAGGGGTTTAGCCCCCGATAATTTAGCCCCCGATAATCGATGCATGGTCTAAGATCCCCCTCTTTTTTGGACACGAAAAAGAATCCAGCTCCAGCAGGTGAAGAGAACCTGCAAATAAAACCTTTAGCCAGATTTTCTTTTATGTACTCCTCCAATATGGTATTCTCCTTCTGAGAAAGAGAATATACAGAACCTCTAGGAGGCATAGTCCCTGGAAGTAAGTCAATGGCACAATTTTAAGAACGGTGTGGTGGTAATTTATTGACTTCCTTTTTACCAAACACGTCACCTATATCAATATATATCTCTGGTATCTTTGTGGATAGAGGTGGTAAGGTGGGTACATTGATAGTGCCGAGAGGTTTGACTTCGGTAACACATCCCTTTTCACAAGAAGAACTCCACTTCACTATTTCACCCTTCTCCCAATCTATCACAGGGTTATGCTTAGTTAGCCACAGGTAACCTAGAACTATGGGAAAAGAAGGTGAAGAAATGGTCTGCAAGACTATTATTTCTTTATGAAGAACACCAACGGTCATAAGAAAATGTCCAGTTTCTTTAGTGATAGTGGGTTCTACCAAGGGTGAAGATTTTTCCTTGAGAGGAAGAGAATATTTTTTGAGTAAAGGTTTTATCTACAAAACTCTCCGCAGGCCCAGAGTCTAATAGAGCAGAAGTATGTCTCTCTTTTCTCTCATGTGTTAAGGTAATGTGATGTGTTTTAGGGTCGTGGAGGACTCAATTAAAACACCCAAGGCTGGTCCTCTGTTAGACCTTAGGCTCTGGCCTTTCAGGACAAGTCAAGCGAAGATGTCCTCTCTTTCCACAATACATATATAACCCCTCTCTTCTTCTATGTATGCATTCTGCCTCAGTCAACCTAGTCACACCTAACTGCATTGGCTCTGGAATAGCTAAAACCATGGAATCTGATGGAAAGATATGAGTCAATCTTATGGCAGATCTTCTAGGCCTCTCCCTAGTATTCTGTCTATGTCTTAATCTCTCATCTAATAGAGATAGATAAGAGATGAGTTTCTCCAAATTCTCTAGCAGCTACCTCATGTAAAATGGAATCAGATAAACCATTAAGAAATACATCTACAAATGCTATATTATCTTATATCTGCTGCTAGAGTGCAAGATTCTAAGCACTGATTCCCTTGTTTCAATCTGAACAAGATCCTTGATGCATTGGCTTGTCTCCCAGGTGGATCAAAAGCATGTTTAAATGCAATGAAAAACTCCTTATAGTCATAAACCAAATTACTGTCATTCTTCCAAAGAGGATTAGCCAAGGCCAGAGCCTTCTCAGTAAGAAGAGTGATAATAAATCCAATTTTAGCTGTATAAGTAGGGTATGATCTAGGTGAAAGCTTGAAATGTATGCATACCTGATTCAAAAACCCTCTACAGCCTATAGGGTCCCCTCCATAATGTAAAGGAAAATGCATATTGTTATTGCTGTGGGGATATGAATTTGATGCTGCAGTAACAGGAGTTAGGGATTGATCTTGGTTTTCAGGTTGCATATTATCTGAACGATCAAATAATGTTGTAAAGCCAGTGCAAACTGATACATTCTCATCCAAAAGTGTATCATGAGAGACTTAGGGGTAAATACCTGGAGGGTCCATAATGGCCCTGTTGTAATGTCACGAATACGGAGTGACCCAACACACAGAATATTAACTCTCCGATAGAAAAAGGAAATAATACCAAAACTGGACCTTAGAATGGCCGGGCTGAAAGTAATAAAAAAATAGTCAAAAAAGGTCATAGTCAAAGGGAATGAGAAAACAGCAAATACTAATAACCAGAGCCAAGTCAAGGGAAACATAAATCAGAATAGTCAATGAGGAAGCCAAGTCAAAACCAGAATAACTACAAAACCAGAAAAGTACGCACTCTTGGGATTCCAGCAAGCTAGGAACCACAACAGGGCACTGAAACATTGGTCAAGTGAGTGTTTATATGTCTAGGGACGTGATTGCTATAGTCACACCCCCAAAACGTAAGAGGGCATCTGCAAATCTCGCCCATAGTACTGATCCTCGTCTGACGTGGGCACGCGTGGGGCGCGCCATAAAAAGGGGCTTGCGCACAGCGGCCGGCGTCTAGGCGACTATCCATTTGGGTATGAAGACTGAAGGAGGTGGTCCACTCAATTGAAGGAAAAATTGATCGGCGGAACGCCAAGATAAGTATAGGTTTCTTTATATTAGGTAAGAATTCAAACCATTATAACATGAGATTGCTGTCATGATTATGGTGTTTGGAGTGTTTCTCTTAATGTTTGCTGGATGACCAGTATATAGTTACATAGTTACCTATAGTTACATAGTTACATAGCTGAAAAGAGACTTGTGTCCATCAAGTTCAGCCTTCCTCACATATGTTTTTTGCTGTTGATCCAAAAGAAGGCATAAAAAAAAAACCCAGTTTGAAGCACTTCCAATTTTGCAACAAGCTAGGAAAAAAATTCCTTCTTGACCCCAGAATGGCAGTCAGATTTATCCTTGGATCAAGCAGTTATTACCCTACATTGAAAGATTATATCCTTGAATATTCTGTTTTTGCAAGTATGCATCTAGTAGCTGTTTGAACATCTGTATGGACTCTGATAAAACCACTTCTTCAGGCAGAGAATTCCACATCCTGATTGTTCTTACAGTAAAAAAACCTTTCCTTTGCCTTAGACGAAATCTTCTTTCTTCTAGTCTAAACGCATGACCTCGTGTCCTATGTAAAGTCCGGTTTGTTCATAGATTTCCACACAATGGTTTGTATTGGCCTCGAATATATTTGTATAATGTTATCATATCCCCTCTCAGGCGACGTTTTTCTAAACTAAATATGTTTAAATTTGTTAACCTTTATGTATGTATGTATGTATTAGTCTTTTATCATCTAAATTAAGGTAAACCTTTGTAGAAAAGAGCAGCACATATGGCCCTGATGGTATCCCCCTGACATGCATGCGTATGAGCCTTTTCGGCAAGAGATTTTCACGAGCTTCTAAGCACCACTTTCAACACTTTCTGCGTGATTATTTTTAATTGATTGCTTTTGACTTTATCAAATTAATAATTTTTTTAGAAAAAAAGGAGGATAGTAAGGGACATCAAGGACATGTATTTCACAGCAGTAGTGGTTCTGTACAGCAAACAAATATGGGGATACAGTTACAAATACGGCCATATTGTGTTAAACCTACCAATACATCACAGTACCCCAATATCGGTGGGTCCTACCCTTATTTTAAGATGTATTTTTAACAGGGTGTAAGATTAACAATGTATGCTATTTGTACAAACTGATTTCTAAACATCTAGTGTTGTTTAAAGACACATTTCAATGTTTATTATTTCTGTTGAGTTCTGGTATACGCTCAGACACACCAACAATATTTAGGTCCTAGAAAAGTGGGACATTAAGATAGCATAAAGGGACTAAGGAATTTGTGCCTAACATAGGGATTTGTGCCCTTCTAAATAGGAAGAGTTGGAAGGTATGTGATCATGGCGATGATGGTTATAATTATTATGAATGTTCTAAAATATCTTCATTAAAGCACTCAATTTTGTACAATAACTCACAGCACGCAAACCTAATCACTACATATAGATTTAATCCAAAACATAAATTACTGTTTTTTTGACCTGGTTTGCAATTCATTTCATGCAACAATTAATTTCTTTATATTGACATTTTTAAGACTACATAATTTTGTTCATGATGTTATTGATTTTATTCCTCAAAGTGTGCACTTAGTCCGATTTTCTGTTCCGCTCTAAATCAATATCATCTGTTCATAAAACACATTTTGATAGTTAAACCTTCTACTGTAACAGTCTACTGCTGTCTTTGCAAGATTTTAGATGAAGAAACAGATGTATTTCTATTAAACAGTACACAACATTTCAATTATCTATTTTATTTATCATCATCTTCAATTATTATGTGAACATTGTTTATTAAAAGTAACATTTATAACTGCATTTTTTTACATTTGTAATAATGCAGAACCTTCACTTCAATTACAATCTGCAACAATTGGCATACTGTTTATAGCCTAAAAAAAGAAAATGAAAGTAAAAAGAAAGAGAGTGAAAGGGTTAGAGAAGGGACACAACTAGAATTGTCCATAGGAAACAGGAAATAGTGAGAGAAGAAAATGAATACTGGTACCCGTGCAATGTTATTTTAGAACTCTTCTCCACCCAAAATGAAGACAGTACTGGAAACCAATGCTTGAGATTCCAAACTGAACTACACTATTTTTGGTTTCCATATTCAAGATTTGTGTCCCTGTGCGCCTATGGAAAATAGGGACAGGTCTGGATTTCAGGTTATTCTCATATATGACAAATTGGACAAGGGAATACTAAACAAAAGATCTAGGACTGAGTGTTGGGATGTCATTTAAAACACCATTTAAAAGGATCATGTTACATTTCTGGGAGATGGGAATAAAGAATAGGAGTAGAGAAATATGAAAGACCAAGGCAATACAAAAAGATAAACTATACACAGCATGCACATCATTAGACAACATAAAAAGCACACTGGAAAAGACACCTAAACAGATGCTAATCACAGATCTATTATCGGGGAGTTGCACTACCACCTTGTGCTGTTGAAAATCAACACTACCTAGGGAGGTGTTTATCTGATAAAAGTTTCTGTAATTTATAAAAGTAAGCAATGTTTTGAATGATGTCACTGAGGGGTTTTTAAGTTTAGTAATTTTGTGGAAGGAAATAGTTATTTTCGTGTTGAAGCTGAATCTATAAAGTTGCACTAAAACCTTGTGGTGGGCCAGTGACATTTCCTTATAAGACATTTCAATGACTTTCAAGACTCTTTCTCTTTCTAGCATGAGTAAACATGACTAAAGGATATTCTACTTTAAATCTGACCACTCATGGGAGTGGTTTAAAGTCAATATTTCCTGTCTGATAGATATCGCAAAAAAACAGTTTCTACATCTCTCAACTATAAGCCTTTAAGTCTGAAGTCCTTCAATGAAAAGAATATGTTTAAATAAAGATGATGAAATTATAAAATGTTTATGAGTGATTAAAATCTCTTTCTTGGAACTGAAATCATATATATTTTTGTTAGTTTATTTGTAATTCAGTCAATTTTTAATTCAAGCACCATACATGATAAAACAATGCATATCAAGAGGATTACAGCTCAATATTGTTGTTATAAGACTGCCAATTACACTAGGAAATACACAAAAAACAATACTTGTCTAATAATAATGGGGTGCATCAGAAACATGGTTTAAAAGGACACTATAGTCCTCAGAACAACTACGGCTTATTGTATTTATTCTGTTATAATCATTCCCTTCAGGCTTTTTGCAGTAAACATTGTATTTTCAGAGAAATTTCAATGTTTACATTACAGCCTTGGGATACCTCCATTGGCCACTCCTCAGATGGCTACTAGAGGTGCTTCCTAGAGCAGTGCTTCCCAGTGTGCAGCACTGCTATTCAGTGTCTTCACCCTTTGCATGGAGACACTGAACTTTCCTCATAGAGACACGCTGATTCAATGCATCACTATTAGGAGATGCTGATTGGCCGGGGCTGTGTTTGGCTTGTGCTGGCTCTGCCCCTGATCTGCCACCTTAACAATCTTATCCAATCCTATGGGAAAGCATTAAATTAGTTCACAGAATCACTGGGTAATGGAGAGACAGCGAAAATGAGAACTAGCCAGAGTCAGGCGCATGGTAATAGTCAGATGGGCAAACAAGACAGGCAAGGGTTATAGAGAAACTCAGAGTAAGGAAAAAAAGTCATGGTCAATACCAGAATACAATACAATACAATACAATAACTCAAGGAATGCACTAAAGGGTATTGGGAACAGAAAACAAAATAGGGCACATAATCTAGCTCCAGGTAAGTTTAAATAAGTCTTTGTTTAATTTGATTGGTCCACGTAATACCTATGCCCCAAAACATGCGTGAATGGGGGTGCCAGAATGACGTGTGCCATTACCTTAGGAGCCGACCGAAAGGTTAGGTTCCCATTTCCCCTTTAAGAACGCGCGAGCAATATTGTATGGGCTGCTTGCCCAAACAGACTGCTTGGCACGCACGGCCTGCCAGGAGCCAGGAGTGTTCAGAGGAAACCTGCCGGCACGTGGAGCGGGTAAGTACCGTTACAACCATATCTACATGTCACAATATTTTTAGCTCAACCAAACTCCATACACCTCACTATTTGTGCAATGGAAAGACTATACATATGTTATAAGGGCTGAGCTCATTAAATCGGAATCACAAATAAAAATGAAATACAATACTACACTTGCTAGAGGAAATAAAGTGAGTGGATGTAGTCCACAAATACTCCCTATCAAATTAGTCTCCCTTAGGACAGACCTTAAATTTGTATTGAACTATAAAACAAAACAAAATGTTCTATGCAGCAAGTATCTCCACTGTGCACAAAGAAACATGTGGGAAACTCCTCATTGGAACTTTAACCCCTTAAGGACTGGACTGTTTTTGCGATGTTGTACATTTGCGACCAGGCATCTTTTTACACTTTTGTGGTGTTTGTGTTTAGCTGTAATTTTCCGCTCTCTCATTTACTGTTCCCATACAAATTATATATTGTTTTTTTCAGGACAAAGCAGGCTTTCTTTACATACCATTATTTATATAATCTCATGTAATTTAATTTTTAAAAAATGAAAAAATATGATGAAAAATTGAAAAAAATACATGTTTTTTTTACTTTTATGTGAAAAATCTTTTACTCATCTACAAAAGCGAATGAAAAAAACTGCTAAATAGATACAAAATTTTGTCCTGAGTTTAAAAATACCCAGTGTTTACATGCTTTTTGCTATTTTTTTGCATGTTATAGGGCTATAAGTACAAGTAGGATATTGCGGTTTCAAAACATACATTTTTAAAATGTATCAATAGTGACATTGTAACACTATTATCTGTCATAAATCGCTGAATAACACCCCACATGTACATATTTTTTTTAAAGTAGACAACCCAGGGTATTCAATATGGGGTATGTCCAGACTTTTTTAGTAGCCACTTAGTCGCAAACACTGGCCAAAGTTAGCGTTCATATTTGTTTGTGTGTGAAAAAAGTAAAAAACTAAATTGAACGCTAATTTTGGCCAGTGTTTGTGACTAAGTGGCTACTAAAAAAGACTGGACATACCCCATTTGCAATACCTTGGGTTGTCTTCTTTCGCAAATGGTATGCCATCATGGGGGTAATTCTCATTCCTGGGCTACCATACGCTCTCAAAGGCAACGTAACCAACCGGGCCATTTTCAATGTAAAAATATTTGATCCATATATTTGACCCTGTAACTTTCAAAAACGCTATAAAACCTGTACACGGGGGGTACTTTTATACTCAGGAGACTTTGCTGAACACAAATATTAGTGTTTCAAAACTGGAAAATGTATCACAACAATTATATCATCAGTAAACGTGCTGTTTGTGTGTGAAAAATGCAAAAAAAAGTCACTTTCACTGACAATATCATCGCTGTGATATGTTTTACTGTTTTGAATCACTAATATTTGTGTTCAGCAAAGTCTCCCGAGTAAAACAGTACCCCCCATGTACAGGTTTTAGGGTGTCGTAGAATGTTACAGGGTAAAATACAGTGCTAGCAAATTAAATTCTCTGGACTTTCGGCCTGGGTTGGCAGGCAGGTCCCTTAAATTGCAATCAATAAAATAACTTAATTATGTAAAAATATTACATAAATACGCACGTAGAATTTAAATATATATGCATATTTATATATTTGAAGTCTACGTGTATATTTATATAATTATTTATGTAATTTTGCATATGGACATATGAATAGTTCGTATTCTTTTTATTTATTTATATATACATAGATATATATAAAATTTCATTCTAAGTGTATTTTGATATAAATATATATATATTAATATCAAAATACAGTTAGAATAACATTTCGTATAGATATATCATTTTTTTTTTAATTTGTATTATTATTTTTACATGTTTAATTTAATTTAAATTACTTATTATTTGTATTTTATAATAATATATATATATACAATATATATAGTTATTATATATATTATATATATACGTGTGCAATTTAATTATAAGTGTATTTTTATATTAATATATGTACATATTAATATAAAAATACACTTAGCATGACATTATATATATGATATATAGACATATATTATATAGGTATAATATATGTCTATATATCATATATATATACACATATATAATAATAATTTTTTTATTAACATTAACTTTATTTTTTATTTTATTTTATTTTTAGGATTTTACACTGGCAGGGAGACTGCCTGTCAGCACAGACAGTCCCCCTGCAGGCAGACACATGGACACCTATTGTGACCATGTGGTCGCCCTGTTGGGCGATCACATGGCCCCAGGGGTCCTAATCCGCCATGGGGAGACTGTCTGGGCTGCAGGCAGTCTCCCCACAACGGGAGCACCGCCGATCGCCGCCGGGGGAACGACGGCGATCGGGTAAGTACATTTTAAATTTAGGACGGTTCAGGACCGTCGTCGGTCGGCAAGGGAAAAATGCCGATGACGGTCCTGAACCGTCTAGCGTCCTCAAGGGGTTAAAAAAAAGACAACATATCACCTATATACCCAAGGTTAGGCATTCCACTAATGTTATAGTGCACAGTACTGAGGCTGAGGCTTTCAGGGATATTACCACTATGCATATAACCTAAGACAGAATCATCCAGACAAGCAAGTGATATATCCACATAGCTCTCTAATAAATTAGACTTTACCATCCCACAGTTTTACATTGTACTATAATATATTCCTAGAAGACTTGGGGCTGCATTTCCCTAGAGCTCTACACTAGCTAAGTCTAGCTTGGAAGCAAATATTACTCTCATCTCCAAACCTGGAAAAAAAGTTACTGCCTAATATCTCTCATTAATGTGGATATGAAACTGTTTACCAACATGCTTTCTATTTGACTGCACTCTTTGCTACAACGACTAGTCCACCCTAATTAGGCTGAATGTATTCCATCTAAGGAAGTAAAAGATAACATCACTAAAATTTTAAATCTTACGTAATGGGCTTGAGCCTCTTTAGTACTATGTATGCTATTGTTAATTTCTGCAGAGAAAGCTTTATACATAGTGAACTGGACCTTTCTCAATTCCTCACTTGGATGTTGTGATTTGGGTCTAAATAGCTTGGAGAAATCCATGCTATTGATTTTACTACCACAGCAAAACTTAGAGTCAATGGTCAGATGTCTCCATCTTTCTCAATAAGCAACGGCACCAGGCAGGGATGTCCTCCCACTCCTCTGCTATTTACACTGGTGCTAAATCCTTTTTGTCAACAAAAAATAACAGCAATTGAGGGTATGGTATATAAAAAAATTAAAAGTTCCATGCTTTGCTGATGAGTTCCTATTCATCTTAGTGAACCCTTCCTCCACCCTACCGCCAATCATGGAAGAATTGACCAGTATTTGTTTACTCTCCAATTTCTGGAGAAGAGTGAGATACTCTGTAACAGACACGTCACTACCTTCCAATGGCTTATCATCTGGTTAAAAATGGTGAGCATATCCTATATTGTGTAGTTGGATTTAAATTAATTTTACTGATTGTTCACACTGTATGTTCACCCCCACCCCCTTTCCTGTCTTGTTATTTTCTAAGGAGACTTCTAGATCAGTTCATAAATTTCTGCCCCGCTTCTCCCTTAAGGCTCTCATGTGATCAGCAGTCATTGTTATTGTCTGTACCCACTATTTCTTTCAACCACAGTGCTCCATTTACACACATTGCAGTTTTGTTACACTTCTTAGTATAATTGGTTACGATCACACATCTATACTGCTACTAACTGAGTTGGGTTCACAAAGAAATGTATTAAAATCCTGTGTAAGTCTAAATAAAGTGCACATTACTGTTCCCCACTTTATTAAGTGTCTGATTGATACTTGTGGGGAAACTTCTCTGGAAGAACTTTGGCAGTACTAGTCAGGTAGTGTTGGAAGGATAGTCTGGCTCTCTGCTATATTTCTCATTCATAAAAGATACAAATGAAGGGCAAAATAGGTCTGGGTCCCAAGCCTAGGACCATATGTATCCATATGTATTCGTTATATACTCAATATATCTGTATCACTGGCAGACACTCAGAATGTAAAAGGTATTCCAGTGGGCTTCTGCTGCCATCAAATATTTGGGAGTGAATATCACGCCCTCCCCCAAACAGTTAGCACATTTTTAATATTTATTATACTTATCTCAAGAAATGGAATCTTTCCCAATTTCGTTGGTTGAACAGAGTGAATACTTACTATGAATGTACTCCCCAGAATATTATATTTACTATTCCATTAGCTAGATCAGGAGAAGGCAACTTTTGGCACTCCAGATATTGTGGACTACATATTCCCTGATGCATTGCCAGCATTATGACTATAAGTGAATTATGGGAGATGTAGTCCACAACATCTGGAGTGCTAAATATTGCCTACCCCTGGACTAGATCCTTTTTAGGACCTTACAATAACTTTTCACTACCTTTATTTGGGCCAGCAACATACCTTGCATTGCATTCCACATTATCACTCAACTAAAACAATAGGGAGGTGTAGGGTTCCAGAACATCCTACATTATAATTATGCAATTCAAATTGGAAGGATCATGGGCTTTCCACTACAGTTGTGGCTCTTACCATGGCTTATAATTCCAGGGATTGTGCTATCCCAACTTACCCAACTATAATGGTGACGCTGCTGGTCTGGAGGAAGATTGGCCACCTTGGGGATATGCTCCATCATTCCCCCCTTATTACCCAGTGGGATAAGGTGAATGGGGTGGTCTGTGAAGGAGTCTATATTTCGACAGAATTGTTCAGAGAGGCATATGATTTTTAACCCCAGGGGGAGTGTATGTTTCTGTGTATATAACCAGAATGAATATTTAGTTATGGGCCCCTGGGGTGGAGCATTTGGAGAGCAGGGTGGGCCAGTGCTCCACTCCGCAGTTTAGTGGTTTTCGTGGAAGACATAGATCCAGGCCAGGGTTTTTGGACTGTCTCCAACCTACTGCTCAGCTGCAGGTAATCAGCTGCAGCAGTGGGAATAACCCCCCCCCCCCCCTAAGGGGAGAATGTTTGTTTCTCTCTGGAAGGCTGGAAGCAGCAGGCTGACTAAATACTGGAGTGCTGAGAGCGGACAAAGAACTAGGTTGGTGAAACCAATATTGTTTTGTTTTAGTTTAACCCCTGAGAGATAGGGAACCTAATGCTAGTTAGTGCTCAGACGAGCTAGGTTTTTGTTTATAGGGATTTGTATTATATATATATATATATATATATATATATATATATATATAATACATTTGCTGCTGTCTCCTGTGTGGACTTACAAATAAAGTGCCTGGAGTATATGCAATTACAAGGACTGTGCCTGTTGTTTACCCTAGAGGACTGTGCTACCTGCAAACAAGGATCACACCAGTTACACTATTCACAGCAGGTATAAAAAGATTTAATTGACTCAAAAAAAATTGCCATGACTTCCCTATATACCCCTTTGTAGCTCTTTTTGAGAAGGAAAACAAAAACTACTTGGCTCAGGCAGCGAACCCTCCTGTAAACCTTCAAATATTTTCATTGATAGCCGTTTTTTAACCCCCTTAAGGACACATGACATGTGTGCCATGTCATGATTCCCTTTTATTCCAGAAGTTTGGTCCTTAAGGGGTTAAAGGCTCTCACTATTCCAGACTCTGATCTTAAATCTGCTACCAGATTTAAGTGACTTTTCCACAATGACCAAACACTTCCAAAAGCAATTTCATACTGCTACACACACTTGTGGCCCCTGCTCTACCAATGGTTTATCATATTTTGGAAAAAGCAATTGCCTCTCTCTCTTTTTCAGAGTAGGACAGAACAAAAATATTCTTGCTTATATTTCACTCCCATTCCAGTGTGCTACTACAGGAAGCAAATTATAAATTACTATATAAATGGTACATGACACTTTATGACATCTGTTTAGTTAAACCCATTAAACCCATTTAGCCACTTGCTAGAGAAATAAACTGGAATACTTCATCATATTTGGTGGACATGTAACAATGTGAGGGGTGATTGGAGGTAGGTTAATGAGAACTTCTATGGTAACTGGACATCTTTCAACCCAGGTACTCATTTTTTTTCATGCATTTCCCACTGCACTAGCTAAATATAAACACTCCTTGTTATTCTTTATGTTGACAGCAGCTAAATCTGAGATAATGGGAGGCAGTATTGCCATTCAAGATACATAACAATCTAGAATTACATACAAACAGTAGTTAATGAGACAGAAAAGGGGTTCTCCTAAAGAATCAACTTAATACATTACATGAGGTTTGGGGAGAGGGTGGAAGCATGTGGGGGACGCCATCAGGTGAGGGACCCAGATTCAGGAACCCACATAATATGCAAGATTACTAAATTATACTGGTGCATTATATGGTACTCCTTGTATGTGAGTACATTTCTGACCATTTAGTACAGGGATAATGGCCTCTCTCAATGGAAATCGCATGGTTACTGTTTATTACAAAATTATTATTGGTCTTAATCTCTCTTTTAGAATTAATGTTCATAACATAAAAACTAACTACACATAGTGTGTCTGTGCATAAGCAATACTTAATAGGAATCTTGAGTCATATATATATATATATATATATATATATATATATATATATATATATATATATATATAACGAAACAAAATAATCCTGCACTCCACAATCCAAATATATATGCCCGGTGCTTGTCCAGCAAAATACAAAAAATGAAAGAAAGATAGCACTCCCAGGACTTGAAAATAAAGTAAAACTTAACTTTTAATCAATCAGCAGAAGGTCGACGTTTCAGTCTGTTAACCACAGACTTTCATCAGGACTAGTGCAACACACCATAAAATCACATATATATACAATAAATACATATTGGTAATCAACTTACCCACCACCAAACTAATTACTTCTCCCTGTCAGCTCCGGCTGGGTCTGCCGCGGGTTCCGCCGACGTCAGTGCGTGCGTCGCAATGACGTCATTACACGGCGCCAGCGTCATCACCACACCTCGTGACCACACGCGACGCACGCACTGACGTCGGCGGAACCCGCGGCAGACCCAGCCGGAGCTGACAGGGAGAAGTAATTAGTTTGGTGGTGGGTAAGTTGATTACCAATATGTATTTATTGTATATATATGTGATTTTATGGTGTGTTGCACTAGTCCTGATGAAAGTCTGTGGTTAACAGACTGAAACGTCGACCTTCTGCTGATTGATTAATAGTTAAGTTTTACTTTATTTTCAAGTCCTGGGAGTGCTATCTTTCTTTCATTTTATATATATATATATATATATATATATATATATATATATATATATATATATATATATATATATATATATATATATATATATAGGAAACATGGGGGGATGGTTGCACTCACCTAAACATGCTTAAATGGGGTGCTGCTGGGGGCCATATTATACAATAAACAATACACAAGATCCAGCGCACTCTCCTATCCACTAAACAGCAACTTCAATGTTGACAGATGGGGATAGGAGAGTGCGCTGGATCTTGTGTATTGTTTATTATATATATATATATATATATATATATATATATATATATATATATATATATATATATATATAATTCTAGGCCAACTCCCTGGTTTTGCACCCGTCTCTGTTACATGTGCTTCATTACAGGGCCCTTTTTTAACCTAGTACTGCAGAGAGCCCCACGTGGAAGTTTTTTTTTTACCAAGTAAGTTAATCTCATAACAGCAGACATAAGGTTGTTAGAGTAGGACTTGCCAAGAATGGGGTACATTGGTGTTGTAGCATGCTTATGCAATGTATGCAGTAATTTTTTTTTTTTAAAAAGGTGAATGAGGTAAAATTTGTCATTCACGAAAGAAGTTGCCGCAGCTTCAAAACCAAATATATATGAATCTACTGGTCAAAGTGATCCTTAAAACAATTCAATAAATGCATATCAGGATTACCTTCCTGGTGCTGGAATCCTCACAGTAATCAAATGATACCTCACACAAAGCAAATTGTTGAACCATACGGGTGGGTAATCCCCAACACTACACAAGAAAAACATTGTGGAAAAATGCATGCATTTTACACATGTGGAGAAGGCACAGGAGGGGTGCGAAAGGTGGCCAGGGCTTCACTAACTTTTTTCAGTGTCTGCTTTCTTGGTGGTCTCTCCCCTGTGCTACAGCTGCAGATGGTCCTGCTCTCAGATTTTGGTTATTCTGTATTCTGTGTTATTTGTGTTTCTTTTCATTTTTATATGCTTGGACCAATAAAGCATACAGGAGGACTTCTGTCTCAGTGTCATGCCATATGTATTATATTTTCTATTTAAATAAATGTGCATTTTTTCCTTGATTTTTTTTTTTCTTGTGTACTGTTGGGGATTATCCATGAGTGCATATCAGCAATTTGCTTTGTGTAATGTATGATCTTATACTGTAACTAAAATCCCATTATTTAGGGTTAGATTAGGTGTTTTAGAAAATAATCTATTAAAATCTGCAAGCTTCAAAGTTGCTGTTTAGTGGATGAGTAAGTGCACTGGTGCGCTTGATGTGGTATATAACATCTATACTGACTTGTACTTTATTTATACAGAACCACAACATTTGTCCATATGTTCCTCTGGCTCAACATAGTCTACAAGCACATGCCAGAGGGTATTTTCTCCATTTAGACTATTTTACAAGTGCAGTGTACCATCTGAATGATAAGTTGCATACTTCCCCCTTTTAGACCTTTCCAAGGTCTAAATTGCATATATATGAGAAAAGCATCAGCTTTGAAATTAGTAAATCCAGATCTCCTTCAGATAGTATATTTCAAGCCACATTGTTTTGTTCAGGCAATATAGTTTACTATCCTTGCAAGGATTTGACATAGCATTATAAGTGCCAAGGATGCACTATAATATGTGCTGTGTTTTTGTTTTTCCTGTTTACATTTATAGAGTTGTAAAATTATGCTATGCATTTTGGTTATGCAAGGTTCTGTCTCACATCTCCTTATTGGAATGCCATTATTTTTCAAGCACATGAAGATAACTATGCACTTTAAAATGTTTTTCTTTGCTTTTTTTTTTTAAAAAAAAACATGTTTAACCCCTTAAGGACCAAGCTCCTGGAATAAAAGGGAATCATGACATGTCACACACGTCATGTGTCCTTAAGGGGTTAAACAGTAAAATATGATGTCCTAACTTGACTAGGAGAATTGTTTGCTTTCATTTCACAAAAAAATATCTGGGGACTAAGTTTTAAGGGAATATTCCATAAATAAATACACACACACATCTCTATCTCTATCTCGTACCTCTTACTCTATCTCGTACCTCTTACTCTATCTCGTGCCTCTTACTCTATCTCGTGCCTCTTACTCTATCTCGTGCCTCTTACTCTACCTCGTGCCTCTTACTCTATCTCGTGCCTCTTACTCTATTTCGTGCCTCTTACTCTATCTCGTGCCTCTTACTCTATCTCGTGCCTCTTACTCTATCTCGTACCTCTTACTCTATCTCGTACCTCTTACTCTATCTCGTACCTCTTACTCTATCTCGTACCTCTTACTCGTATCTCGTACCTCTTATCTCGTATCTCGTACCTCTTATCTCGTATCTCATATCTCCACCTCGTACCTCTTATCTCTATCTCATATCTCTTATCTCTTATCTCTTACCTCTTTCTCTATCAGCAATTTTTGGAAGAACGAGTGGTTTGTGCGATGTGATGTCGATGCAACCTGGTAGCCAAGAATAGTAGACTGTAATGGGCATGCGACTTCCTTGGACTACTCAGTGGCGGTGCTAGACGCCATTGATTGAACATGTGTACTACGTAGCATACTATTATTCACGTGTACTACTATTATTTAATGCTTTCCTATGGGGGAAATCTGACACTGGAGGTCCGTGAAATTTGTCAGATAATGGACCAAAAGTCAGTTTGGATTCCGGAAGTTTTACATTGCAGCACTAAGTGCTAAAGGGTCACAGCACCCAGACTACTTCAATTAGCTGAAGTGGTCTGAGTGCATGTAGTGTACCTTTAAGCTTGAAACTTCCATAAAAAAATATATACATTTATTGAAGTAGTTTCCATCTTTGAAGTGTTTGTGCCACACTTTTTGCACCTTGGAAACTATGATGATTCAGAAGGCTTTCAGGGACAATGCAAAATGTTTGGCACAAAGATGGTCAAGAATCTGTTGAAAGAATTGGTGCCCCACTGACTTTTCCCAAAACTAAAATCACCTTTTGAAAGGGAAAAGATTTCAGACTGTGGCAGTTGATGGCAATTACAACAAAGGATTTTGCAGAGTGTTTTGAACAGTAGAAGAGACGCTGGGGAAATGTATGTGATACCACGGTGCCTACTGTGAAGGTGTCCTTTTCCTATGTACAATGTTTCTTATATCCTGTATATTCTTCAATAAATGTCTCTACTTTTCATATTACATAACTGGATACTTTCCAGACAGACATCCAAGAAAACGTGCATGTATGTCACTGTATAGTTGACGAAGCCCACAATTCAGAGGAGCGCTGAAAGGAAATGGACCAAGTTTGCAGAGAGAGTAGTCAAGGAAGCCAAAGGTCAGGACAGGCGACACAGGTTCAGAGGTGATAGTTCAGGCAAGGGTCTAAAGCAGGATATGGCAGGTTAGTCACTGAAGATCTTTACACAATCAAGAGTACAGTACAACTGAGTGAAGAGTCAAGGGTCAGTGGAGTTTAAATAGGGAGAGGAGGTGGTCTGCTTACCGAAGCTCTTCCTTGGTCTCCACCTCCTGTCTTTTTAAGAGTCCTTGTTTCGGCGCTCTTAAGTAATTAAAGTGATTTATATGCGCAAAGTGTTCCTTTAAATAGGTTGCACTGAGATTAAAGGAACACTCCACTGTCCCCTACAAAAAAAAAATACAAAATTACTGTTTAGGTGATACGCCCCATAGAAAACATGCATGGATTTAATTATGCATTTTTTTCATTAAGGGTACATCTATCCTTTGGTGTAAAAGGGGTACCCACAGAAATGCAGTATGTGTATTTATATTTTCTTTTATTTTTCAAGTATTGTTTGTAAATTGCCTATATTTAAATTAAGCAAAATTTCTGTTTGTATAACGTTAACAGCCTGCTTTGAAATATTGGCTAAAGCAAAAAGGGCTATATAACTTAATTTTGGTCTTTCCAGGAAATTTCAAGGGAAAATTTGATTTTCAAGTCTTTTCATTGATTATTTTCAAAAGCATTGCACAAGAAATTAGTGAACTGACGCTCAGCATTTCTCCTTATGTGTCATTATAGGTGAAAAATGATGAACTCCCATAAGAAATATATAATACTCTTCATAGTAGATATTGCAAGGTCAACTATTGATGGTCACATGTAGACATTATTTTTACATTCTGTTGCCATTACTAAGAGGTTAGTAACTCTATCCAGATAGTTCCAAATACCTACAAACAGGAAAATGTACCTTTTTATTGATATACAGTCAGGTCCATAAATATTGGGACATCAACACAATTCTAATCTTTTTGGCTGTATACACCACCACAATGGATTTGAAATTAAATGAACAAGCAAGCTGTGCTTTAACTGCAGACTTCCAAATCAGATGAACGGTGTAGGAATTACAAGTTTGTATATGTGCCTCCCACTTTTCAAGGGACCAAATGTAATGGGACAATTGGCTGCTCAGTTGTTCATTGGCCGGGTGTGTTATTCCCTCATTATCCCACTCACAAGGAGCAGATAAAATGTCCAGAGTTAATTTCAAGTGTGCTATTTGCATTTGGAATCTATTGCTGTCAACTCTCAATATGAGATCCAAAGAGCTGTCACTATCAGTGAAGCAAGCCATCATTAGGCTGAAAAAACAAAACAAACCCATCCGAGATATAGCAAAAACATTAGGTGTGGCAAAATCAACTGTTTGGAACATCCTTAAAAAGAAAAAAACACACCGGTAAGCTCAGCAACACCAAAAGACCCGGAAGATCACAGAAAACAACTGTGGTGGATGACCGAAGAATTCTTTCCCTGATGAAGAAAACACCCTTCACAACAGTTGGCCAGATCAAGAACACTCTTCAGGAGGTAGGTGTATGTGTGTCAAAGTCAACAATCAAGAGAAGACTTAACCAGAGTGAATACAGAGGGTTCACCACAAGATGTAAACCTTTGGTGAGCCTCAAAAACAGGAAGGCCAGATAGGAGTTTGCCAAACAACATCTAAAAAAGCCTTCACAGTTCTGGAACAACATCCTATGGACAGATGAGAACAAGATCAACTTGTACCAGAGTGATGGGAAGAGAAGAGTATGGAGAAGGAAAAGAACTGCTCATGATCCAAAGCATACCACCTCATCAGTGAAACACGGTGGTGGTAGTGTCATGGCGTGGGCATGTATGGCTGCCAATGGAAATGGTTCTCTTGTATTTTTTGATGATGTGACTGCTGACAAAAGCAGCAGGATGAATTCTGAAGTGTTTCGGGCAATATTATCTGCTCATATTCAGCCAAATGCTTCAGAACTCATTGGACGGCACTTCACAGTGCAGATGGACAATGACCCGAAGCATACTGCAAAAGCAACCAAAGAGCTTTTTAAGGGAAAGAAGTGGAATGCTATGCAATGGCAAAGTCAATCACCTGACCTGAATCCGATTGAGCATGCATTTCACTTGATGAAGGGAAAATGCCCCAAGAACAAGCAGGAACTGAAGACAGTTGCAGTATAGGCCTGTCAGAGCATTACCAGGGATGAAACCCATTGTCTGGTGATGTCTATGCGTTCCAGACTTCAGGCTGTAATTGACTGCAAAGGATTTGCAACCAAGTATTAAAAAGTGAAAGTTTGATTTATGACTGTTAATCTGTCCCATTACTTTTGGTCCCTTAAAAAGTGGGAGGCACATATACAAACTGTTGTAATTCCTACACTGTTCACCTGATTTGGATGTAAATACCCTCAAATTAAAGCTGAAAGTCTGCAGTTAAAGCACATGTTTGTTTAATTTCAAACCCATTGTGTTGGTGTATAGAGCCAAAAAGATTAGAATTGTGTCGATGTCCCAATATTTATGGACCTGACTGTATTGTATTCACATCTACCACTCATTAGAAAAATTTTATTTTTGTATTCATATTAATATTTCAGACTCTGTATGAAACATTGCAAGTAAAGGAGCCTAAATGGAAGCATACCTGAGTTACAGATTTTTTTTTTGTTCATCTATTTTGATCTTACATTTAAATTCTCTTTGGATCGACTTTGAATTCTCATTCTAGTGAATAACCCTGTATGCATCTAAGTATATAAAAACACACAACAAAGTCACCTGCAAATATCACCTTTGACATAAGGTACATACTGTAATTTTATAATATACGTGTACACTTTGTATATTGCCTCACTATATTAGTCCTATAATTGATAACATGGAATGTATGCACTTTAGAAATGTATAAATACAACCTTTAAAACAGTTGTAGACACTCTTTAACCCCTTAAGGACCAAACTTCTGGAATAAAAGGGAATCATGACATGTCACACATGTCATGTGTCCTTAAGGGGTTAAATAGTAACTTAGAACATGGTAGATACAAAATAAAACACGTGTTTAAGAGTAACTGTATTTCATCATTCACTATAAGAACTGAATCCGTTGTTAAATACATCTATGTGATCATGCATTGCTATGAAAGTAATTGCCTCCTGCTGGAGAGGTTTAGCAGACTGCAGGCGTTGTTATACACAACATCTTGTGAAGATTAGCAACATTACATGAACATATTGATTCCTGCTATACAATACACATGATGCAGCAGGTTGATTTCAATTAACAGATGATGACCACATTCTTTACTAAGTACAGCAACACTTGCTGGACTATTCTTATATAATATCCACTTATAATAGTTTCTTGTCCAGAATGCTAATCAGTAAATTACTATAACTTCCCAAAAAAAAGCTTTATTTTTTGTGTGGGCCACATTCTTGCTTGTGGGATATTTTTTTACAAGTTCAGTCAAGTAATTCCAACAACATGTTGTGCAATCATGCAGTTAGGTCTTGTGGCGTGTTAGGTTAGAATTTAAGATTATTGATTGCCTTAATTCACTGAAAGGTGAACTGTCAGTTTTCTGGAAATTAGACCACCAAGCCAATTATATAGTGTTTTTTTCCCAGACTTCTTTGCTTCCTCCTAAAGGGACACTATAGTCACCAGAACAACTACAGCATAGTTGTAGTTGTTCTGGTGAGTATAGTTGTTCAGGTAGTTGTTCTGGTGGGTATAATCATTGTATGGAGGCATTTTCATGCACACACTGCCTTTTAAGAGAAAGGCAGTGTTTACATTGCCCCTAGGGACACCTCCAAGTGGCCATTCCTCAGATGGTCACTGGAGGTGCTTCCTGGCTCAGTGCAGCACAGTAGGCAGCAGTGCCGTTCAGCGTCTCCACGCTTTGCATGAGGATGCTGAATTCTCCTCATAGAGATGCATTGATTCAATGCATCTCTATGAAAAGGTGCTGATCGCTCAAAACAGCTTTTGGCCCCGCCCCTTGCCGATTTGATCCAATCCAATGCTTTTCCCATGGGTAACCACTGGATTCTCTAAAAATCTGCAATTCTGATGATGTCACCAAGGGGGCGGAGAAAGCACCGGCGGACCCATGCTGTGCTAGAAATAAGGTGAGTTTTATTAACTTTTAAGCTGGCTAAGTGGGGCAAGCCACCTAAATGGTGGGTTAAACACTAAAGGGTCAGGACTACATGTTTGTGTTGGAATACATGTTTGTGTTCCTGACCCTATAGTGCTCCTTTAATTTCAGTATTGTCTTAGTTCTTACTATGGGATCATACTTTCCTTGACATATTCTCACATATATATCTGTTGGTATGCAATACATACACATTGCTTATCTACATTATGTAGAATTATACAGGAAAAATAATATAAATAATCAAGTAGTTATTCAAAAATATTTTTGTCCTGCCTCGCCAGCATGAAGAAGTAATAAGTGCCCATAAACCATGGTAGACCTGACAACACTTTGAGGCGTATTTCTTACAGTGACACCCCAGATCCATAGAGATTTGTGTCTTGCTGAAGTGCTTTTGGTGTGAAGAATGTTTTCTCATTTTTTCATTTTACAAAAAGTGTAGATTTCAATAGAATTTGGCACTTTACATTTCAACCTTGTTACTACACTTCACTGGCTGTCAATCAGACTGGTCCTGTAACTTCCTGGTTAGTTTAGCTGGTTTAGCTCATTTAGAGCATCTGCATTGCAAAGATTTCTCATTGAGCTGCATTGAGATGTCTGTGATTGGACAGCCACATAACATCTGAGCTTGGATAGAACAGGAGGGCTTGCAAAGGCTACAGACAAGAGATCTCAGATTTTGCTAGCTGTTATTAGATATACCCCAATGAAAAATGCATTATCTACAATACAGTCATACATTCTTAAATAAATGTTCACTTGCGTTTTGCAAGTGCATGATAATTTCAAGTTATATAGCACCAGCATCCAGCTCACAAATAGTGCAGACTTTTTAAATCTAGGCCTGGCTCTTCAAGCCGCCTGACCAGTGAAACACACTTTGGGCTCTTTTGAAGGATAAGTTATTGTTCCAATATTTTTCTGACTTCATTCTCTTTTTTTTTTTCAATGATACTTATTGTTATCGATATCTTACACTCCTGCTGAGTATATCCATGCAGCGTCTCCTGAAATCAAAGTAGAATAGAAGGTGTAGTGAATTATAACTCCCAATCCCCCAAACATGAGCCAAGACTTCATTACGGGGTAAAGTGATAAAGTAAAGTGATTTAATGATGGCCACAGCTTGGCCTTTTATACTGGTCCTCCAGCAAGGGATACTCCCACAGGGACCTTGTGGAGGACCAAAACATAAGTAACAGTAACCAATCATCATACAGTTCAACATAAAACACTCCTACATAATCCTTGAAATCCCTTCTCTCTATCCCGGAGATAATTGGGTTAACGGTCTGTAATAAACTCAATTATCTCCAGGTAGATAAAATACTTTCATTTTCCACTGTAACTAAAATGCATTAAAAACAATAACTTATATTTTACCGAATGGAACCCCCTACATTCGACATATCCCCAGATAGCTTGGGTCTGAGCGCTCAATATAGCCGAACAGCGCTCAGATCCTGCCAACACAGTCTAAACGCCATAGAGCCAAAGAGTCAGTTCATCGACTATTCGTTAGAAATATGTCCAAAATTAGCTCCATGGATTTAGCTATCTGGGTCAATTCAGTTTGTGTGTTCCAAATGTACCGAACGGCACGGCATTCGTGTCACTGAGGACAAATGAGATGGAAGTTGGATAGTCCCAGCGGTGTTCATGTGAAATTGTGGCCGAAAATAGTTCTACGCGGTCGACGACCAAACACCGCTGGGCGTTTGTCAGTTTTAAAATGGCCACCCCACGTGTTTGTTCATAAGAACGGCAACCTCCCAGCCGTTCGTCAAATGTTTGTGGTCAACCACAGCTTCTGGAAGTTAATCAGCAACACACTTTCATTGTGTGGGGTCTGCCTGTTTGGTAGTTTTTTTTTAATTGTATTTAAAGTGAAGGTAATAGGGCCAAATGCACAAATATCATACGAAAAAAAAGGTCCTGGTATGCATAAAACAGGGGTTTCGTCACACTTATCTAGTTAGAACATCTCCAGTATATTATACACACATTTTCAGCCATTTAATTCATGTTCCAGTAATGACAGGGTTTAATTAGCTAAACAGCATTGTGTTAGTTAAGCATGGGCTCCAGGTGCTTTTGATTAAAAAAGGAATACTATTTTTCTTTAACTTTAACTTTTTTTTTGTTTCTATTTTTTGTTTGCATTCTTTTTCAGAATGTAAAACTTTTGTAGAGATCAGCATATCAATGTTACCATTCCAGCCTCAATATTAAATTTTCTAACTCGTTCCCTCTCTGTTACTGTCTACTCAGACTGTTTCCTCCGCTACTTTAACTCCCTACTATTTCTGGATGTTATAGGTTACAGCCATTTCTTTATTGCACTTACAATGACAGTTCTAATTATCTTGTTGTGGTTAGTCATGAGAGGTATATATCAGCTCTAGCACCAGCTGACCTATAAGGCATGAAGAGGGAAGGATTTATACAGTTAAGTAATTTTTATTTAATTTATTTGTTTCTATTTTCTTTGAGGATTACTTGTTGCTGTGGTGAGTAACATACATTGCCACTATTTTATGTTTTAGTTTTTCCTCTATGCTACATCCTACAGTATATTGCTCTTTCCCTCTTTGGCATCAATCACTTTGACTATATCGAAAATAATATTAATCCTTGCTACTTATGGCTGTTACATGTAATATATGTGATTTTTATAGTCACCTGAACAACTTTAGCTTAATGAAGCAGTTTTGGTGTATAGAACATGCCCCTGCAGCCTCACTGCTCAATCCTCTGCCATTTAGGAGTTAAATCCCTTTGTTTATGAACCCTAGTCACACCTCCCTGCATGTGACTTGCACAGCCTTCCATAAATACTTCCTGTAAAGAGAGCCCTTTTTAGGCTTTATTTATTGCAAGTTCTGTTTAATTAAGATTTTCTTATCCCCTGCTATGTTATATGTGCTATGTAATAGCTTGCTAGACCCTGCAAGAGCCTCCTGTATGTGATTAAAGTTCCATTTAGAGATTGAGATACAATTATTTAAGGTAAATTACATCTGTTTGAAAGTGAAACCAGATTTTTTTTCATGCAGGCTCTGTCAATCATAGCCATGATGTAACTCTTAAATAACAGTGAATTGAGCAGTGAAATTGCAGGGGAATGATCTTTATTTAGCTAAAGTCATTTAGGTGACTATAGTGTTCCTTTAACTTAGGAAGTCCTTATTGTAAGTTACATTTTATTATCATTCTGATTATCATTCTTTATCATTATTATTCAGATTCTTTTTTAACCCCTTAAGGACAGAGCTTCAGAAGCTTGTCTTTCACTTAATGACAACGGCATTTTTTGCATTTTTTGCTATTTGCGTTCAACTGCAATTTGCTTTTTACTTATTCATTGCACCGACACATATTATATACCGTTTTTTAAAGGACAGAAAGGGCTTTAATTTGATGTAACACATATATATATAAATGCTTATTTATTATTAAAAAAATACAGAAATATGCAAAAAAATGAATTTTTGTGTGTTTTTTTTACAGTTTTTGCAATAATAATGTGTACATAATTAGTGCAGGTTAAGGAAAGTAATTAAAAATAAATTCATTTAGTTGTTCTGAATTACAGAATATATAATGTGTCTGGGATTTTAAGTTTTTTTTGGTAGTTACAGGTCACAAAGCACAAGGAGTAAAATACACTTTTTATGTGGAGCGATTTTAGAATTTGGTATGTTTGTCTTGTAAGCCTAATAGCCATAAAAGAAAACAAAATTGCCACACAAAAGTATATATTTATATAAAGTAGACACCACAGGCTATTTACCTAAGGTTGTTTTGACACTTTCTACGTAGCCTTTTTACCGCCAACCTCTGCTAAATATTGGAGTAAAATTTTGTTTTTTGGGGGTTTTCGCACACAAACTTATAACAAAGAACTTCTCATGTGTATTTTGTAAAGTTGGTGTGTGCTATTCCTGTACAAAGTTTTATTATGTGTTCAGTTACTTCTGCTGAGTACAACGGTACCCCCATTGTATGTCTTTGGCACTATTTTGTGAAGCTACAGTGCCATATAGGAGACCTGTCCTTTTCAGTATTCACAGTAGAATTTTGAGAGACGGATTTAATGAGCCTATGCTTCCATTTGGGGTATTATAACAGTTTGACTGTTCAAAAAAAAACCCACAAAGGCCTACCATTTGTAAAAGTAGACACCCCAGGGTATGTCATAAGGTGCATATTGTGCCTTAACATGCCCCCATTTTTTTACCATTACATGCCAAAGTATGTGGTAAAAAATAATTTTGTGCGTTTTTTACATACGGATTGCATTTTTGCTGGGCATTTTGTATATTTCATATGTGCCACTAAGCTCAAACCCCCCAAATTATGCTCAGCTAAGTCTTCTGAGTAAAAGGACACCCCCATTGTATGTCTATGGCACTATTTCGTGAAGCTACAGTGCCATATAGGAGACCAAGCCATATCAGTTTTTACCGAACTTTGAATTTTGACGCCGGGCCTAAGTGCAATTTCCAAGCATCTTCGCAGGTTTTAAATTCAAACTACCCCACAAAGGCCTACCATTTCTTAAAGTAGACACCCCAGGGTATTTCAAAAGGCATATTTTGAACCTTAGCGTGGGATCATTTTTCCGCTAGCGTGTACCAGGTGTAGTGGTAATAAGCGTTTTTTTCTGCCTTTTTGACACACAAAGTGAGTTTGCACAGTATATTTTGCAAACCATATGTGTACTACCACTGTATAATACTTCATATGTTGCTCAGCTATGTCTGCTGAGTACAAAAACACCCCCGTATGTACCTTTGCCAGGTATATGTGGAAATCAGAGGGGCACATTTGGGACACAGCCATTCCATTTTTTTTTTCCAACTTTCAATTTTTACGCTGTGCCCATGTCCCATTTTAGAGTATTTTACCAGGCTATATAATCCAAATACCCCATAAAGCCATACCATTTCTTAAAGAAGACATCCCAGGGTATTTCAAAAGGCATATTTTGAACCTTAGCGTGGGATCATTTTTCCGCTAGCTTGTACCAGGTGTAGTGGTAATAAGCGTTTTTTCTGCCTTTTTGACACACAAAGTGAGTTTGCACAGTATATTTTGCAAACCTTATGTGTACTACCACTGTATAATACTTCATATGTTGCTCAGCTATGTCTGCTGAGTACAAAAATACCCCCGTATGTACCTTTGCCAGGTATATGTGGACATCGGAGGGGCACATTTGGGACACAGCCATTCCATTTTTTTTCAAACTTTACATTTTTACGCTGTGCCCATGTCCCATTTTAGAGTATTTTACCAGGCTATATAAACCAAATACCCCATAAAGCCATACCATTTCTTAAAGAAGACATCCCAGGGTATTTTAAAAGGCATATTTTGAACCTTAGCGTGGGATCATTTTTCCGCTAGCTTGTACCAGGTGTAGTGGTAATGAGCGTTATTAAATGTATTTTTTTACTTTTTAAAACTTTTTTTACTTTTTAAAACTATTTTTTAAACTTTTGTTTTGCTTATTAATTTTTTTAAAGTTTCCTAAACTTTCGTAAAACTTTTTTTTACAGATTTAACATTTTTCTAAGCTTTTTGTTTACGTTAACCCCTAACTAGCAGTAAGCAGCACTAACAGTAAATTCCCCATTTTCCCATAACTCCCACCCACCCCAGCTAGCAAAATATTTATTTATACAGTATTTAAATTAGTTAATTAAATAAATGTAACCCCTGAGGGTTAAAAAATAAATAAAAGTTAATCGTCAGGGGTTAAAAAAAAATTAGATCACAGTATAATACTGTGATCTGTATTTTGATCACTGTAGGCAGTGATCGACTGGCAGGGAAGGGGTTAATTTTTATTTGGACTGGGTAAAGGGTTTATTTTTTTACATTTTTTACTTAAACGTTATTAAAACTTTTTTTTTAACTTAATTTTTTAACTTTTTAAAGCTTATTTTTAAACTTTTTTTTAACGTCAACCCCTAGTTAGCCTAATACTAAATCCCCCAATTCCCCACTAACTTCCACCCTCCCCAGCTAGCTAAATTTATAACTTTAAAATTTTTAATTAATTAATAAAATAAATTTAACCCCTGAGGGTTAAAAAAAATAATAATTAACCCTCAGGGGTTAAAAAAAAAATCAGATCATAGTAAAATGTAATCCCTGCCAATTGATCACTGTAGTCAGTGATCAATTGGCAGGGAAGGGGTTAATTTTATATTAAAATGGGTAAAGGGGGGGTAAAGGGGGGTGGGATTTTAATTTAACTTTATTGTTTTGTCACCAGGGGGCAGGATCACTGAAGATCCGGCTCCCTGCACTTCACACAGAACCAGGAAGTGCAGGGAGGCGGAGGTGAGTATAGAGAGCACATGTAATGCAGAAACCACAGCTCACTATTTAGTGAAAATAATATCTGTTTAATCGATAAATCACATAAAAATAACCTGTGTATGAGTGCACAGAGATTTTTTCAGCAGAGATCTGCAGACTTACATACGTTAGTTAATTTAGTTCATATATCATTATTATACATTCTCTATATAGGATTCTCTACATATCCTCTACATATCCTCTACACATCTCCATATATATATATATATGCATAATGTACACAAATCGGACCATTTTTGCACCCACCTGGCTCATCTTATTCATTTCCTGAATCTTTTTTTTTGTTAATGAAATTCAGATGATCCAAATTACCATATGGCCAAAATTTGGTCTTCCCGTAAAATCTTATTTTTGCACCAAATGGTCGAATCAAAGTTTTTTTGCAGTGCTGAAGTCTACAGTAATCGCAAAAGATGCTCACAATGTTGCATATACGTTCTGCATCATACACAAATGAGTGTGCTTAACTTTTGTAAAACAATGAAATATGGGTTTAGCCAAAAACCTTATATTAAAAATTTCTAATGATTTGATTCCTAAGGCATCAATTCAGTATGTTCTCTTGGGATTTAGTCTACTGTGGAAAGAAAAACAGAAAGCAAATAGACATCTGAGACTGTAGTGAAGAATAAGTCATTGATAGATACCACTGGGAAATAAATTCAAGAGAAACAAATCAAAATGTATGTGGCTTAATAGACAAATAAGTGATACAATAAAAAAGACAAATTGATCATTTCACCTTTCTGAGTCAGAAGGGACAGATGCTGCCTACAAAATCTACAAGAGGTGTAACACAATCTGCAAAGAAAAATCAGATTATATCAAGCGGAAAATGGAAAAAAAAATGATTACAAAAGAAATTAAGATAGATTTAAAAAAAGAACAAAACTTGCAAAGAAACAAGAGCTTGAAATAAACACATTCTTATCTGACATGACTGAAACAGATTACACAAATTAAAGGTTAATAAAATAGCAGAAGTCATAAACTTACTGTTTCACAGAGATCACAGTGCAAAAATAACTATTCTACAATTTACATTTATATCAATTTACAACTGAGCACGGAAACTGGACACGCAGGAAAAAGTCCACCGAAAATCTAAATTGAAAACATTACTGAGCATAATGTTTCATGCATGTTCATTGTGTCCATACTATAAGGTAATATATAAAATATTTGCTCAGTTACTTTATTAGTGAAAAAAACTTATGGCGCAGAAAAAGCTATGTGCTGTCTTTTTCTTTTTTTCAGGATATATTTTAATGTTTTGTTTGCCATTTAACAGACATGTCAGCACAGGTTTACAGTGGGATGAAAGGTAATAGGCACGCTTCAAAATAAAATTCCAGTGTTATACAAGTATAGCATTCATAACAGTACCAGCATGCACATAGTGTTGTTTCCTTACAACATTGTTTGAATTGCTCTCCTCTGATAAGACATCTATGAATCATATAGAAAGCGATATGTGCATGTTTGTGTTCTAAGATAGTTTCCTGGCTAGATATTACTATATCCAATATTTACATTGTGTGGCATGAAGTTAAATGAAACAACCTAGTAAGAACACAAGGTCAAAAGAAAGATAACTGAAAGAAAATAGACAAAATTAACATGAAATTGATAGTCTGTAATGCATAAAACCTGTTCCTCCACACTCGACTCTGTGTAATTTGATCTGGTTCCCCTTTTTTAAATTATGAATTATATATTACTACTACTAACACTTTGTACCCCTCATGTCTCATACTGTAACTATTAAACATGGTAATTTGACATATATTCTTTTCACATCTGGGTGGACTCCTCTGACGCTTTTCCGAAGTAGAATTGTTTGGAAGCCATGAGCTCGTATTCTAATTTTGTGGACACCTGTGTCAATAATTTGTTCATGCATGGCACCTCAGTTGACATCCATTTTCCCGCTATTAAAATGACAGCAGCCATCAAAATGAGGTATGTAAGTTTACTAACTGGTTTAGGTAGATCATCTGGGAAAATATACAGTAGGTACAACTCTATGGATGGTTGATAGTGATGTACCGAACTGTTTGCTGGCGAATAGTTCCCGGCGAACATAGCGTGTTCGCATTCGCCACGGCGGGCGAACACATGTGCGGTTCGATCCGCCCCCTATTCATCATCATTGAGTAAACTTTGACCCTGTGCCTCACGGTCAGCAGACACATTCCAGCAAATTAGCAGCAGACCCTCCCTTCCAGACCCTCCCACCTCCTGTACAGCATCCATTTTAGATTCATTCTGAAGCTGCATTCTTAGAAAGAGGAGGGAAAGTGTAGCTGCTGCTCATTTGATAGGGAAATTGATAGCTAGGGTATTCAGTGTCCACTACAGTCCTGAAGGACTCATCTGATCTCTGCTGTAAGGACAGCACCCCAAAAAGCCCTTTTTAGGGCTAGAACATCAGTCTGCTTTTTTTTCTGTGTAATGTAATTGCAGTTTCCTGCCTGCCAGCTTCTGTGTCAGGCTCACAGTGGATACTGTGCCCACTTGCCCAGTGCCACCACTCCTATCTGGTGTCACAATAGCTTAAGCTTGCATTTAAAAACAACATTTTTTTTTCACTGTAATAGATTGAATAGCAGTTAGTTGTCTGCAAGCGTCTGGGTGTCCGGCCTTCAGCGTGCACTCTGCCAACCTCTGCCACTCCTATCTGGTGTCACTATAGCATGCCTTTAAAAAGAAAAAAAGTGTTTCACTGTAAGCTAATAGCAGTCAGTGTCCTTAAAGCGGGTGTCAGGCCTTCAGCGTGTGCTCTGCCAACCTCTGCAAGTGCACTTTGCCACTCATATCTCGTGTCACTACAGCGTGCCTTTAAAAAGAAAAAAAGTGTTTCACTGTAAGCTAATAGCAGTCAGTGTCCTTAAAGCGGGTGTCAGGCCTTCAGCATGTGCTCTGCCAACCTCTGCAAGTGCACTTTGCCACTCATATCTCGTGTCACTACAGCGTGCCTTTAAAAAGAAAAAAAGTGTTTCACTGTAAGCTAATAGCAGTCAGTGTCCTTAAAGCGGGTGTCAGGCCTTCAGCGTGTACTCTGCCAAACTCTGCAAGTGCACATTGCAACTCATATCTGGTGTCACAATAGTGTTGATTTAAAAAAAAAAAATTTCACTGTTATAGATTGAATAGCAGTTAGTTGTCTTCAAGCGGGTGTGTCAGGCCTACAGCGTGTACTCTGCCAACCTCTGCCACTGCACAGTGCCACTCATATCTGGTCGCACAGTAGCTTGCACGCATAGTACCACTAATCCCCCAAAAAATGACAGGCAGAGGCAGGCCACCCCGCAGGGGCCATTGTGGTCGTGGTGCTGTTATTCCCTTTTGCCCTAGAATAATGCCCAGTTTTCAGAGGCCACGCACCCTGAACTTGAAAAGTTCGGAGGACATAGTTGACTGGCTAACACAGGACACCCAATCTTCTACAGCTTCCGCTCGGAACCTTGACGCACCATCCTCCTCCAGCTTAGCTTCGGGCACCTCTAAAGATACCACTCATCCGCCTGCCGCCACCACCAACACTAGCACCACAGCCGATTCACTTGGTATGTCAGAGGAGTTATTTACACACCCGTTTGAAGAAATGAGTGATGCGCAACCATTATTGCCAGAGGATGTAGATAACAGGGATATATCTTAGGCAGGCAGCATTACACACATGGACGTACGGTGTGTTGATGATGATGTTGTACCCGCTGCTGCTTCCTTTGCTTAGTTGTCAGATAAAAGTGAAGCGGTTGATGATGACGATGCGTCCGTGGATGTCACGTGGGTGCCCGCTAGAACAAAAGAAGAACAGGGGGAAAGTTCAGATGGGGAGACAGAGAGGAGGGGGAGGAGACGAGTTGGAAGCAGGGGGAGGTCGTCGCAAGGAGCTAGTGGCACAGTCAGACAGCATGCATCGGCACCCGGGGTCAGCCAGACAGCACGCCAATCAATGCATGCTGTGTCCACCACCAGAATGCCGTCATTGCAGAGCTCAGCAGTGTGGCATTTTTTTTGTGTGTCTGCCTCTGACAACAGTGATGCCATTTGCAACCTGTGCCAAAAGAAACCGAGTCGTGGGAAGTCCAACACCCACCTAGGTACAACTGCTTTGCGAAGGCACATGATCGCACATCACAAACGCCTATGGGATCAACACATGAGTACAAGCAGCACACAAACTCAAAGCCGCCAACCTCCTCCTGATCCAGCATCTTCAGCCACGTCAACCACTGCTGTCCTCCTTCTCCCTCTCAACCATCCGCCACTCCGTAACTCGCCTTGAGCAGTTCCCGCTCATCTGCCCACAGTCAGGTGTCTGTCAAGGACATGTTTGAGCGTAAGAAGCCAATGTCAAAAAGTCACCCCCTTGCCCAGCGTCTGACAGCTGGCTTGTCCGAACTATTAGCCTGCCAGCTTTTACCATACAAGCTGGTGGAGTCTGAGGCGTTTAAAAAATTTGTAGCTATTGGGACACCGCAGTGGAAGGTGGAAGACAACATTTATTTTCACAAAAGGCAATCCCCAACCTGTACACAAAAGGCAATCCCCAACAGGAAGTAATGGCATGTCTGGCACACGGTGTTGGGGCAAGGGTCCATCTGACCACTGATACCTGGTCTGCAAAGCATGGTCAGGACAGGTATATCACCTACACTGCGCATTGGGTAAACCTGCTGATGGCTGCCAAGCATGGAATGCGTGGCTTTGCAGAGGAGTTGGTGACACCGCCACGACTTGCAGGAAGGCCTGCTGCCACCTCCTCTACTCCTCCTACTCCATCCTCTTCCATAACCTCCTCGGCTGAGTCCTCTTCTGCTGCTGCGTCTTGCTCCACATCCACGGCACCCCCCAGCTTCCCAGGTACTATTCCACATCCCGGATACAGCAGTGTCACGCCGTCTTGGGTTTGACTTGCTTGAATGCAGAGTGTCACACCGGACAAGCACTCCTGTCCGCCCTGAATGCACAGGTGGAAAAGTGGCTGACTCCGCAGCAACTGGATATCGGCAAAGTGGTTTGTGACAACGGAACAAATTTGATGGCGGCATTGAAGTTGGGCAAGTTGACACATGTGCCGTGCATGGCACATGTGTGTAATCTGATCGTACAACGCTTTGTGCATAAGTACACAGGCTTACAGGACATCCTGAAGCAGGCCAGGAAGGTGTGTGGCCATTTCAGGCGTTCCTACACGGCCATGGCGCACTTTGCAGATATCCAGCGGTGAAACAACATGCCAGTGAGGCGCTTGATTTGCGACAGCCCGACACGTTGGAATTCAACACTCCTAATGTTCGACCGCCTGCTCCAACAAGAAAAAGCTGTTAATGAATATTTGTGTGACCGGGGTGCTAGGACAGCCTCTGGGGAGCTGGGAATTTTTTTGCCACGTTACTGGACGCTTATGCGCAATGCCTGTAGGCTCATGCGTCCTTTTGAGGAGGTGACAAACCTAGTCAGTCGAACCGAAGGCACCATCAGCGACATCATACCATTTGTTTTCTTCCTGGAGCGTGCCCTGCGAAGAGTGCTGGATCAGGCCGTAGATGAGCGTGAAGAGGAAGAGTTGTGGTCCCCATCACCAACAGAAACAGCCTTATCAGCATCGCTTGCTGGACCTGCGGCAACGCTGGAAGATGATCGTGAGGAAGAGGAGTCAGAGGAGGAATGTGGCTTTGAGGAGGAGGAGGAAGACCAACCACAACAGGCATCCCAGGGTGCTCGTTGTCACCTATCTGGTACCCGAGGTGTTGTACGTGGCTGGGGGGAACAACATACCTTAATTGAGATCACTGAGGAGGAGGAACGGGAAATTAGTAGCTCGGCATCCAACCTTGTGCAAATGAGGTCTTTCATGCTGTCGTGCCTGTTGAAGGACCCTCGTATAAAAAGGCTGAAGGAGAACGACCTGCACTGGGTGTCCACGCTACTAGACCCCTGGTATAAGCAGAAAGTGGCGGAAATGTTACCAAATTACGGCAAGTCGGAAAGGATGCAGCAGTTCCAAAATCAATTAAAAAGTATGCTTTACACAGCGTATAAGGGTGATGTCACAGCACAAGGGGAATCTAACAGGGGAAGAGGTGAAAGTAATCCTCCTCCTCCCACGACCACGCCGGCAAGGACAGGATGCTTTAAAGAGGTGCTGTTGATGGAGGACATGCGGAGCTTTTAAAGTCCTACGCATCGCCACAGCCCTTTGGGGTCCACCCTCAGAGAACGACTCGACCGACAGGTAGCAGACTACCTCGCCTTAACTGCAGATATCGACACTCTGAGGAGCGATGAACCCCTTGACTACTGGGTGTGCAGGCTTGACCTGTGGCCTGAGCTATCCCAATTTGCGATAGAACTTCTGGCCTGCCCCGCTCCAAGTGTCCTGTCAGAAAGGACCTTCAGTGCAGCAGGAGGTATTGTCACTGAGAAGAGAAGTCACCTAGGTCAAAAAAGTCTAGATTACCTCACCTTTATTAAGATGAATGAGGGATGGATCCCAAAGGGACTGACAGTGGGCGATACATTCGACTAAAAAAGGCCTGATAAGGGGGACGTAACAGGTTGTTACGGCTGCCGGCCCGCCGCGTGATATTTAAATCCCTAGCTCACCCCAGTCAGGGCCGGCCTTAGGCATTTAGACGCCCTGTGCGAAAAATCTTAACAGCGCCCCCCCCACCCCCCCCGTCATCCATGTATGCTGTAATGTTTGTGTTGTCTGTGTATGTGATAGTAGGTGTGATGACTGTGTGTGATATGTATGCTATGTGTGATATTTGTAATGGGTGTATTAACAGTGTGTGATATGCGTGTATTGGTTGTATGTGACACACACACACACACACACACAGAGTCAGACGGCCATACACACACACACACACACACACACACAGGCATACAGTCATACACACACACACACACACACACACAAAGGCAGACAGTCAGTCATACACACAGACACAGACAGTAATACACACAGACACACACAGAGGCAGTCAGTCATACAGTGATACAGACAGTAATACACACAGACACACACAGAGGCAGACAGTAATACACACAGACACACACACAGTCATACACACAGACACACACAGAGGCAGACAGTCATACACACACACACACACACGCAGACAGTCATACACACAGACACACACAGGCAGACATAGGCGTGCGCAGCCTATTGCATTAGGGTGTGCACCCTAAAGCACAAACACACGCCGCGTGTATATGTATGTGTGTATATATATATATATATATATATATATATATATATATATATATTTATTTACACACACACACTGCTGTGTGTGTGTGTGTGTGTGTAAGGGCGCTGTGTATGTGTGTGTGTGTGTAAGGGCGCTGTGTGTGTGCTGTATGTGTGTGTGTGCTGTATGTGTGTGGGTGCTGTATGTGGGTGTGGGTGCTGTGTGTGTGCTGTGTGTGTGGGGGTGCTGTGTGTGTGGGTGCTGTATGTGTGCTGTGTGTGTGGGGGTGCTGTGTGTGTGGGTGCTGTATGTGTGTAGGTGCTGTATGTGTGTGTGTGCGCTGTGTGAGGGTGCTGTATGTGTGTAGGTGCTGTGTGTGTGGGTGCTGTATGTGTGTGTTTGCGCTGTGTGAGGGTGCTGTATGTGTGTGGGTGCTGTGTGTGTGGGTGCTGTATGTGTGTGTGGGTGCTGTATGTGTGTGTGGGTGCTGTATGTGTATAGGTGCTGTGTGTGTGGGTGCTGTATGTGTGAGTGCTGTATGTGTGTAGGTCCTGTGTGTGTGTGTAGGTGCTGTGTGTGTGGGTGCTGTATGTGTGTGCTGTATGTGTGTGCTGTATGTGTGAAGGTGCTGTATGTGTGAAGGTGCTGTGTGTGTGAAGGTGCTGTGTGTGTGAAGGTGCTGTATGTGTGTGTGTGCTGTGTGAGGGTACTGTATGTGTGAAGGTGCTGTGTGTGTGGGTGTGTGTGCTGTATGTGTGTGGGTGATTGTGGGGGGTGGAGGTGGGGGTACATGACTTAATATCCCCCCTCCCTTCTTACCTTATGTAGGGAGGGGGGATTCTTGTTCCTGCTGCCTTCCCTGGTGGTCCAGTGGAGGTGAGGTGAGGTGCCGTTTAGTTAATATCTCCCCTCCCTTGTTACCTTATGTAGGGAGGGGGGACCATGCTACCGCCATCCCTGGTGGTCCAGTGGAGAGTGAACTCTACCCTGCGGGGCTAGAGTTCACTCTCGCGAGATTTGAGCGTTGCTGCGGCAACGCTCAAATCTCGCGAGATGAACCCGGCGGAGCTGCTGGCAAGAGCTCTGCCGGTCCTCTCCTGCCTCCCTCCCTGCCTGTGGGTCGGTGGGGAGGGAGGCTGAGAGCAGAGCCGGCGCTCGGATAGCGCCGGCTCTGCATGAGCCGACAGCGGAGATCCTGAGATCTCCCCTGCCGGTCTCAATACATAGGCGTGCTGCGGGGATTAGGGTGTGCCCAGGCACACCCGGCACACCCCGTGCGCACGCCTATGCAGGCAGACAGTCATACACACAGACACACAGAGGCAGACAGTCATACACACACACACACACACACACAGGCAGACAGTCATACACACAGACACACACAGGCAGACAGTCATACACACACAGAGGCAGACAGTCATACACACACACACACAGACAGTCATACACACACACACACAGACAGTCATACACACACACACACACACACACACAGACAGTCATACACACACACACACACAGACAGTAATACACACAGGCAGACAGTCATACACACAGACACACAGAGGCAGACAGTCATACACACACATAGACAGTAATACACACAGGCAGAGAGTCACACTCACCTGACAATCACTCATTGTGGAGGCAGTGCAGCTCCTGGTGACTGTTTGGTGGGGAAGCAGGGACTCCTTCCTGCTTCCCCTACAGCAGTTTTCCGGCGCTTTTAGCTCCGCCCCCGCCGCATGGTAAGCTCCGCCCCCACTGCAAATTAAAAAAAAAAAAAAAAAATTTTTTTTTTTTTTTTTTAAATCCCGGCCGGCTGTGCGGCCGCACAGCGCCCCCTGCTCCATGGCGCCCTGTGCGGCCGCACAGCTCGCACACCCCTAAGGCCGGCCCTGACCCCAGTACCTTGCCCTGTCATGGTTTCCTGTTCCTGGTTTCCTGAGAGTGCTTTATCATTGTGAATCTGATTTCCTGGTATCCTGATCTTGGCTTTTTCCTGGTTATTCTGAATTCTGTTTTCCCTGACTTGGCTTGTGTAAACGGTGTTGTGTATTTTCTGGCTTCCTTGACCTCGGCTTTCCCTTTGTCCATTCTCTGTCTCTAGCGTATTAGTCCGGCCATTCTAAGGCCCGGTTTACGCTCTGTCCTTTTATTTTCCTTTTCTTGCCTATGTATATGTTTATGGACTGTTTGTGGTTGTTTGCGGTGTGTTAAACGGGGAGTTTGGTCTGTCACTGTGAAGCGGGCGTAACCCTTACACTACCTGATCGATACAACATCATACCTGATGTTTTAAAGCATGTTATTCCAAACAATTTAGGAATGTTAGGTGATTTATGCCCTTTATGGATTAAAACCAGGCTCTGCATCAACTATGTAATTTTCCATGGGAGTTTTGCCATGGATCCCTCTCCGGCATGCCACAGTCCAGGTGTTAGTCCCCTTGAAACAACTTTTCCATCACTATTGTGGCCAGAAAGAGTCCCTGTGGGTTTTAAAATTCGCCTGGCCATTAAAGTCTATGGCGGTTCGCCCGGTTCGCTCATTTGCGTGTTCACTACACGTGTTACCAATTGTTTTCTATGGTCCCAGTTGCCTTGAGATCATTAACAAGATCCTCCCATATAGTTCTGGGCTGATCCACACCATTCTCATGATTCTTGAAACTCCACAAGGTGAGATCTTGCATGGAGCACCAAACCAAGGGAGACTGACCGTTATTTTGTGTTTCTGCCATTTGCGAATAATCGCACAAACTGTTTTCACCTTCTCACCAAGCTGCTTGGTGATGGTCTTGTAGCCCATTCCAGCCTTGTGTAGGTCTACAATATTGTCCCTGACATCCTTGGACAGCTCTTTGGTCTAGACCATGGGGGAGAGTTTGGAATCTGATTGAGTGATTGTTTCTGTGGACAGGTGTCTTTTACACAGCTAACAAGCTGAGATTAGGAGTACTCCCTTTAAGAAAGTGCTTCTAATCTCAGAAATTTTGCTAAATGATTGGAAAACAAATAATGCAAACCAATGTATAACTTTTTTGAAATGCGCTTTTCTGGATTTTTTTTTGTTATTCTGTCTCTCACTATTAAAATACACCTACCATTTAAACTATAGACTGATCATTTCTTTGTCAGTGGACAAACTTTCAGAATCAGCAGGGGATCAAATACTTGTTTCCCTCACTGTATATATGTATAGCTGATCGTGACAGGGTATTCATTCATATGGTCGCGCGCATGTGCAATCACGTCAAACAGACGCCGAACACCAGGAGCGATTAGAAACAGCTGACTTGGTGAGTGTCTAATGTGATTTTAAGTCCTATATAAGCCTGTCATTTTGTTAAATGTTTTTAATGTGTCCTGATGAAAGCCCTGAACTAGGGCTGAAATGTTGACCTGTTGGATTGACTGAAAATAAACTACACTGTTTGGAAGACCTAGAGTGCCGGTATTTTTCTAATATACATATATATATATAAACACACACAAATGATGTACATAAAAATATGTAAATGGTAGGAGTTAACCACTTTACTACCAGAATCAAAGTACTTAATGCCTCACTCACTCACTCACTCACTCACTCACTCATAATGCCTCACTCACCGGCATTTATACTCTAGGAATGATTACTTGCCTCAAACACATTTCTCTGCTAGAAGTCACTCATTTAATGGCTGCAAATATACTAAAATTGTCTTTTTAAAACCTGCTTAAAACAGCAAAGGTAGTTTCAATCGGTTATATCATGCAAACAGTCAGGGAGGGATAGGAGTAAACGGACTCTAGCATTTCAGTGTAAACATTACATTAGCAATCCAGAGATTGATTAAGATTGCCATAGAAGTTTTAAATACCTTTATTTTAGAAATATATTTTTACTGTATTTATCTGTATTTTAAAGTACACTGATCAGCCACAATAATGAAACCACCTGCCAAGGTGAAGGCCAAGGCAACACCTTGAACTCTTTGTCATGTTCCTCAAACAATCCCTAAACATGTTTTGCATCCTGTTAAAGAGGCTACTGACATCAAAGAACACCATTGCCGTGAAGGGGTATACATGGTGTCTAACAATCTCTAGGTAGGTGGTATTTGTCACAATAACATGAACATGAATGCCATGACACAAGGTTTCACAACAGAACATTGCCCAGAGCATAACACTGCCTCTGCCAGCCTGCCTTCTTCCTATAGGGCCTCCTAATCTGCTGCCATCTTTTCCCCAGAAAAATAATGCATACAAACCCTGCCATTCCAACTGATTTAAAAGAAAACATGATCATCAGACCAGGCAACATTCTTCCATTGCTCCATTGCACCATGTCCAGTTTTTTTTTTTACAATTTTGGTGATGCTGACTTAGTCAAGTAGCCATCACTATTTAGCCCTTGTCAAAGTCACTCAGATCTCTTTGCTTGCCCATTTTTCCTGCTTCCAATACATGAAATTCAAGAGCTGACTGTTCCCTTGTTGCGTACTATACCTCACCCCTAGATAGGTACCATTGTAACAATATAATCAATGTTATACACTTCACATATTAGTGGTTTTATTGTTGTGGGCTTTATGCTCAAATGCAGACATTTTCTTTACATTTAGTTGTCAATTTTAATAAGCTATGCTGCTAGAAATATTTTCAGGGGCCTTACAAATACCTCTAAGCAAGGTATTTGATCATTTCTATTTATCTATTTTATCTACATTTACTATATGTGAGCGAATTGCATTTTTTTGATGTATACTAACATTTCAGGCATAGTGTGAAATATTTCAAGATAAAGGAAACTGTACTGTCTTACTTTTTTCCATACCTACCAACATTTTGAGGTATAGAATCAGGACTATTGAGCCGGCATCTGGGGGATGTCTCCAATGATGCCACTTGTACTTCTTATTTCATTTTAAAAAGGTGCTTGGTAGTAAAGGGGCTAATCTTCTTGTACATTGCATAAATAGTTATCGTGACTGTAATATGAATAAACCAAATTTTACCTAAATTGCCTTGTAAATACTAAAGAAAAATATTAACTAATGCAAGCCATGCAATATTGTACTTTACTGATCCAGTCAAGCATACAATGGGTTATTTTCCTTCACTGAAGCACACTTTGTGTATGACATCCAACCACACAGTTTATTATACACAGAACTACTGAAAAATGCTTATCACCAATCATGACTTTTATGTGTGGAAGGTTGTTTCATTAAGAATGCATTACGAGTGAAACCGTATAGGTGTTTGTAAATATGTGTTTCTATGATGTATTTTAAACTGGTGAATACTAACCTTATTAAATCATAAATGAGTCCAGCAAAGCTTGCTATAAAAATTCCATGTGTAAAACATCAAAGAGCATGTCCCTAATTTGGCCCTTGAGAGACATTGCTGTACTTGGGGGATATTATTAAACACCTAGTGTTTTGGTAGTCTTCCGTAGTAAATATCAAGCTTACATAATTCATTTAAATATTGAATTCAGTAAATATGGAAGAATAAACATTTGCTTTGTTTAGTAGAAAGTAGCGTATGCCAGATTAATACAATTTAGTGCGTGTGCATTTATGTGCATTTATAAAATACAAAATCAACTTCTAAATACACTACAAGAATAGCCCTATTTGTCTACTATTGCAATTGTTCTGTTGATAGGGTGCATTGAAGTAGAGGGCTGCTAAAATGTCCTGGCATAATAACTAATTCAGTTGAATTTTAAATAAAAATGGAAACAAGATTATTCTGAAATAAACCATGTAAATTAAAAATTGGAAAATATATATACAAGTGGTAAAGTGCTTTACTCATGGGATGTGGTAGAATACATTTCTAAACATCAGAGGAAATCAGCCCTATATATTATGACAACACTTGGCAGATGAGACTAATGATGCAAGGGGGGTATTAAAAGTATAAAATGCCCCAATGTAAAAAATAACATTAAAAAATAGTGCTATATTTTGTGAAGTAGTTTTCTTTAGCTCCATGATTGTTTCAGCTTCAAAATTAAATAATTAATTTTAAATGTACCAATGGTGTGATATTTCTGAAAATTACTTTTACAGTATATGTTCAACTATGTTTTAGTTTTGGTTATATTTTTTTTAATTTTTTTTTCATTGTATTTATTTATTTATTTTTACAATTGTCAATACCGGTTTTAGTTTACCACAGAGATGTACATTAAACGTTTTGTATGTCATTTGGTGGAAAGAATTGGATTTTGTGCTGTATGCTGGAGAGGGATCAGTAAAGTATAGTAAATCAAATGGGAACTGAACATGTCAGTCACAAAAATTGTATTTAACATTGCAGTTGGTTCAGCAAAACCGAGACATCTGGTCATTTTATTCAGAGCAATAGCATAACAGTAAAGATAAAGCAAATGTCTTTTTTTGTATATTCAAAGATGTTGGTTTTCAAAATATGAAATTTTCATTAATAAAACAAAATCTCAATTTTTCAAAACAAATATTGCAACATTAGAGCAATTTACTTAATTGTATTTATTATGTATATAGTGATATATATATATATATATATATATATCGTATATACTCGAGTATAAGCCGAGTTTTTCAGCACATTTTTTGTGCTGAAAAACCCCAACTCGGCTTATACTCGAGTCAATAGTCTGTATTATGGCAATTTGCATTGCCATAATACAGACTGGGGGCTGTGGGGGCTGGCAGAGAGTTTACTTACCTGTCCTGCAGCTCCTGTCAGCTCCCTCCTCCTCCGCGCCGTCCATTCAGCACCTCGGTCAGCTCCCAGTGTAAATCTCGCGAGAGCCGCGGCTCTCGCGAGACTTAGTGTGAGCTGACAGAAGAGCTGAACGGATGGCACGGAGGAGGAGGGAGCTGACAGCAGCTGCAGAACAGGTAAGTAAACTCTCTGCCAGCCCCCACAGCCCCCCCACTGAACTGCCAATGCTGGACTACCAGGGAAGGAGAGCCCCCCTCCCTGCCATATATCAAGCAGGGAGGGGGGACGAAAAAAATATATAATAATAATTAAATTAAATAATAATAAAAAAAATAATAATAATGAAATTAAATAAAAAATAATAAATAATAAAAACAAAAAAATTTAAATAATAAAAAAAATTAAAAAAAATTGCCCACCTCCCACCAAGGCTCTGCAACACACACGCACACACACACACACACACACACACACACACACACACTGCACACATACACACACACTGCACACATACACACACACTGCACTCATACACACTGCACTCATACACACACACTGCACTCATACACACACGCTGCACTCATACACACACTGCATTCATAGACACACACTGCATTCATACACACACACTGCACTCGTACACACACACTGCATTCATACACACACACACACTGCACTCATACACACACTGCATGCATACACACACACTGCACTCATACACACACGCTGCACTCATACACACACGCTGCACTCATACACACACTGCATTCATACACTCACACTGCATTCATACACACACACTGCATTCATTATACACACACTGTAAATAAATATTCAATTAATTTATTTTTTTTAGGATCTAATTTTATTTAGAAATTTACCAGTAGCTGCTGCATTTCCCACCCTAGTCTTATACCCGAGTCAATAAGTTTTCCCATTTTTTGGGGGTAAAATTAGGGGCCTCGGCTTATATTCGGGTCGGCTTATACTCGAGTATATACGGTATATATATATTTATATATTCTATTGATCACTATATATCACTATATATATAATACATCATACAATTTTTAAATTGCTCTCAATTGTTTCTCAAGATGGAAAGCTAAAAATATCTACTCATCTGATTTTTAACTATAAGATTTGCGGCGATAGTAGCCTCACCACTGGCTTTTGGAGGAGCCGGTTTGCCAGCCTCCTACCCTGTGATTATGGCCCCTGCAATAGACCTGGCTAAAATACTTTAAACAGACTCTGTTCATGCCTGCTTGGCTATTCTGTTTAGTAGTTTGAATTCCCCTCCTATTTTGACACTGTCCTGTTTGACTACCGAACAACCACACAAACCAGAGACCACCCTAGAGCTTGTTAACGCCTATTAACAACTTGAAACTTTTCTCACTGCAGTGTTCTAATTGTTCATCTGGGTGGCCACAATTCCTATTTACAACCATGAGGTAGTGCCCATCTTGTTCGCATGAACACAGGCAGCGGTGTTTGGGAATGAATCTCATGGAACTAAAATCGGATACAGAAACTCCTGAACACCGCTGAAATTCCATCATCGCCTGAGTTCGATTCTATTCAACTTAGTTCAGTGAGATCATTCGTCTGAATGAAGGGAACAAGCTCCAGGGTAAGACTATTGACTCTGTTTGGTAGTTTGTTCGTTTTCAAACTACCAAACTAGACCGACCGCAAGCCCTGATTCTCTGGAACTGTTTTGGGCATGGGACCATGCCTGCGGTCAGTCAAATAAATGACTTCCATAAAATTCAATGAACCCCTGAACTGATCTGGGTGATTTTTAGATATTTTGCTCACCCAGATCAGGGCTATCAAGGGATAACATTGGAGATATTAGGTGTTTTGGGGTACTTTTGGGACTTTAAAGAAATGTGTTTTTCTTCTGCCTGGAGATAATTGTGTAAATACAGTATCTGACTCAATTATCTCCCAGGCAGAGGGGAGGGATTGTATGCTATGTGTGGGAGTGTTGTGCATTGGAATACCATTCTGATTGGTCTGTGAACATTGTAAATTAGTCTGCCATCAGGTCTATGTGGGCGTACCCCTTGCATGGGGATTGTCATATAAGGCCAAGTGTGGCACCATTAAAATCAGTCTTACTTTCACCCTCAACACTGAGTTTTGTCTCTTGTTGTAGGGAACAGCTATACCCAGCTATATCAGCTATAATCCCTGCTCCTGGGATTGCTCTTTTGAATACTATATTGACTATAATCACTAGCTCCTTTAAGAGCTACACAGCCAGACCTGCAATACTCTCTGGTGGAGGAGAGGTCCACTTGAAGCTGGATCCTTGTCTTAGGTCTAGGGTGGGTGTAAGACATCGAGACCCCAGCCAAGCTGTGGTGGCTAGGGGGGCTACCGTGCTGATGGTGTCCGGTACAGTGCTTATGGTCCTCAGCATCAGCTAGGAAGCATCGATTAATGGAGGCACCCGGTCGGGGTGCCAGGCGGTTCGTTACAAGATTATTATAGGTTTATTTACTAAGTTCTGAATGTGCCTCTGAGAAAAATTCCTGAGTTTATTCTAACATTTAAATTTCATCATTCACTAAATGAAAACTTTACAGGCAAATGCAAAGACTGCTTACAAATGTACCCACACAATATTCACCTCTTTTCTAACAAGGGAGGTATTGCAAAACGTCAGGAAGTGATGTTATGTTTTGACATTTTTTTTCCCAGGTCCACCCAACATTACATTATAAGCTTCTGATTGTTTTTTTTTTCACAGTGAAGAGACTGAGTCTCTTCAGGGTAAAAAGGGGAGGACTTCCTAAGACTGCAGTTAATAAGATCAAGCTCTTTTAAGATATGAAAAATATATGCATGTATTTATTGGTAGTATATTTACTAACAAAATTGGGAAGTGGATTGTTTCTTTGATATCAATGTGGAATTTATTGTACATGGGATGTGTATGCCTTCACCATAAGAAATCTTTTATTTCTTCAGATTTTTTTTTTCCAATCTTTCTTTTATTATGGCATATAATTCACTGGTTACAGAATAGAAAGAGGTGTTGGAGCATTTAAACCTAGAAATATGTATATCAACAATCAACAGAATAAACTCCTAAACTAGGCTGCCATATTTTTATAATAATAAATGACAGGGAGAAACATGCTAGATATGCGAGATACACTTGATATAGAGTTTACACACTAGAGACATGGTATATCGGGCAAGGTAGGCTTTAAATATTCAAAACAAGAGGCTGGCTTCATGGAATATCAGGCTAGAGTTGCAGGAAAAGCGTATCATAGGATAGACAAGTTATGCTATTTTTACAAGCGTGTCCAGTAAGATACAATATGCATTTGTCAATTCAACTGATATATCCGAGAGGAACAAAATTAAAAGAAAATTGTAACCCATTTCTGATTTTATTATGAATCAGGTGCCAGGTTCACATAACTCGCTAAACGTACTCTATGCACGATTAGGCTATGGAGCTAGTAAGGGTATTAGCGTGTCATAGAGCAGGCAGGGTTATATTATACCACTGAGGCCAGTAAGATTGCCAGGCCAACTTGGGCTATTTGGTTCGGGGGCATGGCTGCCTTACTTAGCTTCATTAAGGTGGGCACTTATTGTCATGGTGGTGTCATAGCTTGTGTTAACTAAAATAAAAGGCAACAGGCCACAAGAAAACATAAATACAGGCTTATGTAGCAATCAATGTGTGCGGGTGCTGCTGAGGTTCAACTAGTCAGTGTCCCCTTGGGCCTGCCAGACATTCAGCTGATTCCCTTGTGTGGCCTTCCCGTCAGGTAGTTTGACAGTCCATGCAATGGGTGATAAGACACATCTCCTCTAGCCTTGCCTTTCCAGATTCTAGTTCTGTATGATCCGGGCACCATTGCTTGCTGCCAGGTGGTGGATCCGCGAGGTCTCCGTACCTTGCCACTTCGGCCCAAAGCCTTTGTGGAAGATCTTTCCTTAAGTCCATTGATCCCTTCATCAGGATTGCGGGCCCTTGGGTCTTCCGAATTGTGAATAGACCCCTGGTTGTACGGACCTGGGGACCGGGATATCCCCCACCGGTTTGGGGGGAGATTGGGGTATGTGGCAGATCCCACGTGCACTGTACCGTGTAGTCCTGGCTATCGGCCATTTCACCTGTCTGTCAGCGACGGTAGGCCTCAACGGGTTCTCCGTGTGGAATCACAGCAGGTGAGTGTCTCTGGTTTGCGTGGGCTTCCCCCTGGGCTTCAGTTAATATTGTTGTTACAAATCGCTATTTGTAACTGGCCCTTTAAATGAAAAATTGCCCTGCTTCCCTGGATTGTGGAGAAGCCTATTTGCCAGCCTCCTTCCTTATGACTATGGCCCTGTGTGAGCGGTGATACCCCAGATGGCTATGCCATGGAGCCTATTCATATAATGAAAGACTATGGGAAAGACTTTAGCTCCGTGGCAATTGAACTGTGTGAATAGGATCTGCGCGCTATTCAGTAGTTTTGTGCGCTCAGATCCTAGCTATCTGGGGATATGTGAAATGTCTGTGTGTTATGTGTAAAATGTGACTTTATGTATTTTAAAGTGTTTTATGTTGTTTTGCAACCATGTGGTTAATGGAGTCTGTCTCTAGTCCTGGATAATTGAATTACTTCCCCCCATTGTCTCCAGGATAGAGGGCCCTGTAAAACCATGCTTCCAGAAGGTCAAATGCACATTTTTACTAACTTCTGAACCCCTGGTCCAATTCGTATGATTTTTGAGTATGTTGTTCCCCTGAATGGATTGATTGTGAATATGTATTTTTATGCGAATGTGATGTATATTTTGGGAGTTATGAATGTTGTGAAAAAACTGTATTTTTACTGTCTGTGATAATTATGTTAATCCCTTGTGTAGCATAATTATATCACAGACATAGGGGAGGATTTTGTGTGTAATTACTGGGAGTGGTTTTAATGATGTACGTGTATGATTGGTTGTTTTGTCCCGCCCTGTGGGTGGTCCTGTATTTTCAAAATGGTAATAAAAACCAGGCTGGGTGTTCCAGCACCTCAGACCTCTTCTGACCCTCTAACTTGTAGCCTCGACTCATGTTTGTAGGGGACAGCTATAATCACTACAGGGATTGCTATGCTCTTCATACTCCCTTAGCTGTTGAGCTCTTGTAAGAGCTCTGGTTCCTGATCCTGCTTCGCTCGACAGAAGGAAGAGGTTCGCCTATTGGAACCTGGAGCCTGGTCGTAGGTCCAGGGCGCAGAGCAGACGGCGAGATACCAGCCCAGCAGCGGTGGTTCGTGGAGTCTGCAGTGATTATGGTGGCTGCGGTGCTGATGGTCATTTGGTGAGCGCTAGGAGCATCCTTTTCTACGGTCCAACTTCCAGCCAGCCTGGAGGCAACCGTAACATTTGGTGGCAGCGGTGGGATGGCGTCCTAGCGCAAGGAGCAGCACCCCAACAGCACTGGTATCGTATGAGAGTTATTGAGGGCAACGCTAGCCACTGCGCAGCGTCCCTACCTTGAGCAGCATGGAGCCAGCCAGTCCGTGCACAGCAGCCGAAATGGAGGAGAGGTTCCTCAACAGATTGCATGGCTTCCTATCCTGGAGAGATGGGGAAGTCTCAGAAGAGGAGATGTGTGGGTACAGACATGAGGCCAGATTTGAGCTGTGGGAAGAAGCCCTACAGGAAGTTCAACGTTGGCGAGGAGATCGTAGTATCAGCCGAGAGCAGCAAATCCAGGCTCGAATGGCAGAGCGGATGCCCTTCCTGGGCAAACAACCCCTTCCAGTGTGGGTAGCTAAACTAGAGAAACTAGTATACAACGAACTGTGGCTCGACACCGCATACCAGGCGCTACAGTGGTACGCAACTCAGCTCGCTCCAGAGATGGCTGAGTATGAATTCCCAGAGTGTGGGGATTACGATGGCCCTGATCTATTCTGGGAGAATATGGACGATGATGACTTTGGTAGGGCTACAGATTCACGCTTCTGGGACCTGTTTGATGACCGGGAAGACAAGCTGGGCCTCCCTAGAACTATTAACCTAGAGGCAGATCTGCGGTACCTAGTCACCAACGAATGTGACCTTGAGTGGAAGTACCAGCACCTCATCGATGGGTCCCGGGAAGAGACACCCGGTCCCCTTCCTCCACAGCATCCAGAGGTACCCCAGGAGAGCACAGCAGCAGAGCCAGGTCGAGAGCCCTTCAGCTGGCAGGACATCGTAGGGGTATACTGGGAGGAACCTCCGATGGCAGGTGGAGATGGGACCGCAGTCTCTCTACCGGCCCTACAGGGATGCTGGGCAGGCGGCCCAGATCCCCAACCCCAGGGTGAGTTACAGGGAGAGGAGAGCAACGACCTCCCTCCCCAGCGGCAGCGTGAGTTAAAGGGAGAGGAGAGCAGCGACCTCCCTCCCCAGCGGCAGTGCACTGTACAGAGGGAAGAGACAACCGGTCTCCTTCCCCAACCACAACCAGAGGTACCCGAGGCAGCAGGCCTCAAAGACTGGTCCTGGGAGGACCCCCAGCAGGCAGGTGGAGATGGGACCGCAGTCTCTCTACCGGCCCTACAGGGATGCTGGGCAGGCGGCCCAGATCCCCAGCGGCAGCCTGAGTTACAGGGAGAGGAGAGCAGCGACCTCCCTCCCCAGCGGCAGTGCACCGTGCAGAGGGAAGAGACAACCGGTCTCCTTCCCCAACCCCAACCAGAGATACCCGAGGCAGCAGGCCTCATAGAATGGTCCTGGGAGGACCCCCAGCAGGCAGGTGGAGATGGGACCGCAGTCTCTCTACCGGCCCTACAGGGATGCTGGGCAGGCGGCCCAGATCCCCAGCGGCAGACCCAGCTACAGGGAGGGGAGAGCATCGACCACCCTCCCCAGCCGGAGTATGCCTTCCAGGGAGAGGAGACAACCGGTCTCTCTCCCCAGCCGCAGCATGTTCCACAAGAAGCGGAGAGCATCGACCTCCCTTCTCAACGGCCGCAGGAGTATCAGGAGGAGGAGGTAAGCCAATTCCCCCCTCCTCAGCTAACTTCTAACCTGGGCCCAGGGTTAACAGTTCCCTTTGCCCCCGGGCAGGACTATGCCCCAATTCCCCCAGCAGAAGCGCTGGCACCAGGGCAGAGTGCCGCTGGCCTCTGCCCCCCAAGTACTACCAGCTATTTGCCCAGCTGCACCCGGAAGGCAGCGAGTGCTGCATGTTTACCCTACAACCTGGGACCTACAGGCCAGTACTATTTATTGTGGGGGGGCTTCTCTGCCAATGTTTATTTGTGGGTGGGCTGCGAGACTAACTTAGGCACTGACCGACAGAAGGTCAGGTGCCTGGTTAGTCTCCCTCCAAAAGGGGAGATGTGTTACAAATCGCTATTTGTAACTGGCCCTTTAAATGAAAAATTGCCCTGCTTCCCTGGATTGTGGAGAAGCCTATTTGCCAGCCTCCTTCCTTATGACTATGGCCCTGTGTGAGCGGTGATACCCCAGATGGCTATGCCATGGAGCCTATTCATATAATGAAAGACTATGGGAAAGACTTTAGCTCCGTGGCAATTGAACTGTGTGAATAGGATCTGCGCGCTATTCAGTAGTTTTGTGCGCTCAGATCCTAGCTATCTGGGGATATGTGAAATGTCTGTGTGTTATGTGTAAAATGTGACTTTATGTATTTTAAAGTGTTTTATGTTGTTTTGCAACCATGTGGTTAATGGAGTCTGTCTCTAGTCCTGGATAATTGAATTACTTCCCCCCATTGTCTCCAGGATAGAGGGCCCTGTAAAACCATGCTTCCAGAAGGTCAAATGCACATTTTTACTAACTTCTGAACCCCTGGTCCAATTCGTATGATTTTTGAGTATGTTGTTCCCCTGAATGGATTGATTGTGAATATGTATTTTTATGCGAATGTGATGTATATTTTGGGAGTTATGAATGTTGTGAAAAAAACTGTATTTTTACTGTCTGTGATAATTATGTTAATCCCTTGTGTAGCATAATTATATCACAGACATAGGGGAGGATTTTGTGTGTAATTACTGGGAGTGGTTTTAATGATGTACGTGTATGATTGGTTGTTTTGTCCCGCCCTGTGGGTGGTCCTGTATTTTCAAAATGGTAATAAAAACCAGGCTGGGTGTTCCAGCACCTCAGACCTCTTCTGACCCTCTAACTTGTAGCCTCGACTCATGTTTGTAGGGGACAGCTATAATCACTACAGGGATTGCTATGCTCTTCATACTCCCTTAGCTGTTGAGCTCTTGTAAGAGCTCTGGTTCCTGATCCTGCTTCGCTCGACAGAAGGAAGAGGTTCGCCTATTGGAACCTGGAGCCTGGTCGTAGGTCCAGGGCGCAGAGCAGACGGCGAGATACCAGCCCAGCAGCGGTGGTTCGTGGAGTCTGCAGTGATTATGGTGGCTGCGGTGCTGATGGTCATTTGGTGAGCGCTAGGAGCATCCTTTTCTACGGTCCAACTTCCAGCCAGCCTGGAGGCAACCGTAACAATTGTGCAGCTGGGTCAAGTTATTGGTGCGATCTGGCTGACGTTTTTTCAGGCTAATTAGGTGAGTGGGTGCAGAAGCTCACTTGATGTGCAGCCAGCTGCCATAATGCCCAGGCCCCGCCAATGTTTCTCATTGCTCATAAACCTACAAAGTCTAGTTCTCCCTTTTACACCAGCAAGAAGTTACTTCCAGCACATGCAAAGTCTGCACTTATATTAGTATCCAACATCAACCCACTAAACACTGGATAGAGCTCTTTAAAACTGACAAGCAAATAATAGACAAAGTTTAGTGCAGGGACAATACTATATATATATATATATATATATATATATATATATATATATATATATATATATATATATATATAGTATACAGTGTTACCCAGCACACACACTCAAAATTATGAAAAAATGCCGGGTGCTTAAAAAGCCAAAGCCAAAAATATAATAAGTAATAAATGAAGGCTTGCACTCACGGTCTGTAGATAAGTAAAAATCTTTCTTGTTTATTTCAATTCATTTTAAAATATGATTGCTGCCATCATCAACGTTTCAGCCACTTCTGTGGCTTTCATCAGGATCAATTCAGCATACAAAACATTCCATATACAAATTTCTGCTTATATATAGCTAACCTGATTTAAACATAAAATTAGCAATGCTTACCACCTGTGTTTTCGAACACCCGGCGTCTATCCCGATCCTGTGCGCATGTGCGAGCACGTCAAACCGGAAGTGACGTGTTCGCGTCATCGACCCGTTGCCGTGGTTACCCGAAACATAAACAGATACCACGGCAACGGTGTCGTACTACATAATTTTTTCATAATTTTGAGTGTGTGTGCTGGGTAACACTGTATACAATATAACAAGGAAGCTTATTGATAGCCAGATTCCTAACCCAAGCACCAACAAATGATATATCACCTAAACTGCTAATTTTGAAGCAGAGCTAACAGGTTGATTTAAACCAATAAGGAACTTTTTTTGTTCACCATGGATCATACAGATGATTTTATGCTACAAGCAGGGGGTTATGCTGAGCAAGCAGAAACCCTGCATTTTACACAAGAAGAAGCTGAGGCCATACTTTGGGTACAATCCAGTAATGAATTTCCTTGCAATATAACAACTAAGGATGTATATTTTCAACTGTTGAGATTACAACGTAAACGCATAGATTTGGATTTACATGGACTGTTTTTGTCTGACTATTATAAAGCAAAAAGAATTCCTAGATGCTTTCGTATTATGAATGTACCTACAATAGGGAGACTAAAAGCGAAGTTATGTCGAGACTGGATAGGAGTGCTCAATAAAGCATCATTAGATTTGATGCTCATTATAATTCAGGATGTGAGGACAGAAATGGAAGTGGTTACACGTAAAATAATGGAGATTGAGACTGAACATGCGGTCTTATTGGCCACCCCAGAAGGTACTAAGATGTTGGATAAATTAAAGGAGGAAATGCTCAAGTACAAAAACGACCTGATCAGATTCAAGAAACAGAAGTTTGAGTATGTACAACAAGATTATATGGAGCATCGGGTCTACAAATGGTTGAGCGGGGCGCACCAACAGAAACCAAGGAGATTCCGTAAGAGAATTGTACGACCAAAAGTATACACCATGGATGTTACTTCTGGAGAGTCGGCTTCAGACACAGATACACATGTTGAAAGTGGGAATTTTTTAGAGACAACACCTTCAGGTACGACAACGAGAAGCAGGGGCAGAGACGCAAGCGGCGCAGAACAAGGAGAGGCAACAAGGGGAAAATTCGTTGTCCGTGGGAGACCTCCACTGAGACGATAGTACCTGTATTTAATCTATCCCAGAGAACACTGCTGAAGGAAGAAATTGAAATCCTTCAACTAGGATTAACATTTGTTCCTGGGACGAACCCTAACCTGTTTTCCTGGAATGTGGAGCTCTTTAAGTTTGGAAGAACGATGCGTTTGAAAGACCACTTTAATAAACCATTTATTCAACATGCCAATCCAGAACACGCGACAATGAAATTTAGACCAAAATCTAATTTTGATCCACAGAGTAACCAAGCCAATATTAAAACATTTTTGTCGACAGTACAGGCGGAATCTGTGAAACTCCTGCAACAACCACATCCGACGTATAATAATTTCAGCAAGAAACAGCACTCACTTACGAGAAATCTGGCACAGGACTCATCCATAGTTATACGTCCCGCCGACAAAGGCGGGGGTATAGTTATAATGGACTATGATAAGTATGCTAATGAAATTAAGAAACAACTGAGAGACAGGAACACATACAAAGAACTTGAAGGGGATCCTACCTCTATGGTACAAGCCAGAATAGAGGAGGTATTGAATATGGGATTAAGAGCCAATTACATAGATCTAAAGTTGTATGCATATCTCATACAAAAATCACCAAGGACCCCAGTCATATACACAATACCCAAAATTCACAAGGACCAAACTGCACCACCGGGAAGACCGATAGTATCGGCGGTTGGTGGGGTACTTGAACCTCTAGGCAAATGGCTGGATGCCCAATTCAAGGAAACAGTAGTGAACCTACATACATGTGTTAAGGACACACTTTTGGAATCTTTACGACATCTGCAAATCGATGTACAGAATCCTGTTTTGATAACTATGGATGTGAGTAGCCTCTATACCATCATCCCTCATGATGATGGTATAGAGGCTATGAGACAAGTCCTATGTACCTCATCCGTCTACAGAGGTCCGCCGGTTGAGTACACATTGGAGATACTAGAAACGGTACTGAAGAATAATTACTTCAGATTTGAGCAACAGTGGTTTATGCAAATCTCAGGAACCTCGATGGGTGCGCCTATGGCGCCCATGTATGCGAACACATACATGTATATGTTTGAGGAAGAGTATATATTGAAACCATACCGACATAATATCATTAAATATTACCGTTTCATCGATGATGTTACCTACGCCTGTACGGATGACGGCGGATATCAGTATGGAAAAAGTCAATTTTTTGGATGTAGAACTCTCTATTGTAAATCAGCAAGTTCAATTTAGTTTGTATTCGAAACCCACGGATCGTAACACTATTCTACATTACACCAGCGCACACCCCAGAAATCTGAAGAATTCCATCCCTCAAGCACAATTCCTCAGAGTTATAAGAAACAACTCGACAGATGAAGTCAGACAAAGACAATTGATACAAATGAGAGATACATTTTTGCAACGTGGATATGACAGGAGAGTCCTAGATTGGGCATTGGAAAAAGCACGAGATAATGCGACCAAGCCACAGGACCCTATAGAAGGACCAAGACTGGTCTTCCCTATCACATTCCACAATAAAGCTCAGAAAATATCAAATATTGTCAAAAAGAATTGGAATATGTTGGCACTTGAGGAATCGTTACCCAGTGAATTCAGACAGCCCCCAAAAATTTGTTTTCGCAGAAACAAAAACCTCAAAGATATGTTAATACGAACAGATCCTGTACAAAGTTACACCATATCACAGAAGGTGCAGATACGAGGGAGTGTGCGCTGCCTTGGATGTGTGACGTGTGGCCATATGGTACCGGCACGCACATTCACACATCCACACAGTAATAAGACTTACAAGATAAGGTATACTATCACCTGTAGATCCACGTTTATCATATACAAACTATCATGCCCTTGCGGACTGTGTTATATTGGAAAGACGGAAACCCAACTTTGTGAGCGAATCAGAGGACACAGGTCCAACATCAGAACGGCTTTCAGAGATGGAACCACAGATAAACCTGTTGCCAAACATTTTTTGGACAATGGACATGCCCTAACCACCCTTAAATTCGTGGCAATCGACCACGTTCCCTTACCAACAAGAGGCGGTAATAGGGGCAATATGTTGGTACGCAAGGAAGTCTTCTGGATTTGTGAACTGGATACGGTTGCACCAAGGGGTTTGAACGAGCAGTTATCATACGCCCCCTTTATTTGAATAAGGCTATAGATGCTTACAATCTTCTTGAGTAAAGCTATATTTTAATTTAAAGGTTTATCCTGGATGGCAACGTAGTATAGGCACATGATTAGGCACATAGAAACACGGAGCCTCACTTTATTAATTATAGAAGGCACTTTAGTGTATATAAATGCAATGAGTATCACTTTAATGTACATATAATTAATAAGTATCACTTTAATAAAAGATACTGGTAGATAGATAGCGGCAGATAATTACGAGACGTTTGCAGTAAGCACTTTGTTGTATATAAAAACACGGTGTTTCACTTTATTGATTATAGAGAGCACTTTAGTGTATATAAATGCAATGAGTATCACTTTTATGTATCTAAAAGCAATGAGTATCACTTTAATAAGAGATATTGGCAGACAGCATATTGTTGCCCACGAATAACACTGAGTTTCACTTTATTAACTACAGCGAGCACTTTAATGTATATATATGCAATTAGTATCACTTTAATGTATATAAATGCAATCAGTATCACTTTAATGTATATAAAGGCAGGTAGTATCACTTTAATGTATATAAATGCAATAGGTATCACTTTAAATAATATATAAGAGTATTGGACTTGGTAGTATTTGGATAGGTTGTTAGCACTCTAATATAATACACTGGAAGGCACTCCAGTGTATGTAGTAACATTAATTGACCCTAGGGAGCACTTTTTAGTATAATGAACTTATTGTTATAATATACAATTTTAGTGTATAATTTTTGTGTTTTTAAAACAATTTTGTGTTTTAATTGACATAGGTATAGACAGTGATTCACACTGATCTGTTATATAGGAATCACGTTACGTGATACATATCTGCCCTATGATTAATAGATGGTATGTAAAGAGTATTGACATATAGAAGTGAGAGATTTCAGTGTAAAGTCTATATGAAATGTGAGATGTAATGTGATGTCTATAGGGAATAGGGTATCACGATAGATATGCCCCCCCGTTACATATAGCTCATAACTGCTGAGAGCTAGTGCGTTATGTGAGTAAGGTTGCCACATGAAGGGATAATCTGAGTAGTGATTGTATGTTTTTATGATGAAATTGTCCCCCCGTATGAACGCCCTGGCGCTGTGTAGTACGACATCGTTGCCGTGGTATCTGTTTATGTTTCGGGTAACCACGGCAACGGGTCGATGACGCGAACACGTCACTTCCGGTTTGACGTGCTCGCACATGCGCACAGGATCGGGATAGACGCCGGGTGTTCGAAAACACAGGTGGTAAGCATTGCTAATTTTATGTTTAAATCAGGTTAGCTATATATAAGCAGAAATTTGTATATGGAATGTTTTGTATGCTGAATTGATCCTGATGAAAGCCACAGAAGTGGCTGAAACGTTGATGATGGCAGCAATCATATTTTAAAATGAATTGAAATAAACAAGAAAGATTTTTACTTATCTACAGACCGTGAGTGCAAGCCTTCATTTATTACTTTTTATATATATATATATATATATATAATTATTACACTACAGTTAGGATAAGGATGCAGTACACAATGCTATAATCAACAATCAACCTGATGGAAGACTGCAATCAGACAGTGGGTACCAATCAGAGTGCTGGGCATCTACACACACAATATGTCTAGGCTATGCTGAGAAAATTGCTAGGGGGCAGTCAATTCCTAAATATTTAGAGAGAATAATCTAACCAGAGGGAAACAAACTCAATCTACCTCAGTCTGAAAGGCACTCTCGGAAACCTCACCACCTAAGATACTTACCTTGCAAAAGATAACAACTGAGGTCTTCAGGGGCGGGATAAGATATACTAAAACATATCCAAGCTAGTAAGTACCGTATTTATCGGCGTATAACACGCACTTTTTTCCCCTGAAAATAGGGGAAAAATCGTGGGTGCGTGTTATACGCCGATATCCCATAATTACTTACCTGTCCTGAAGCGTGGGCCGGCTTCACAGCTTGCACCGCGGTACAGGAACTTTAATTTCATGTTCCGGTTTCCGGCAGGACTGAAAGGAAGTGTGCACAATAGTGTGCACACTTCCTTTCAGTCCCGCCGGAAACCGGAACATGAAATTAAAGTTCCTGTACCGCGGTGCAAGCTGTGAAGCCGGCCCACGCTTCAGGACAGGTAAGTAATTATGGGAGGGAAAGTACACTATGGGAGGGGAGGGGAGGGGGGGGGAAGTACACTATGGGAGGGGAGGGGGGAGTACACTATGGGAGGGGAGGGGGGAGTACACTATGGGAGGGGAGGGGAGGGGAGAAGTACACTATGGGAGGGGAGGGGAGGGGAGAAGTACACTATGGGAGGGGAGGGGAGGGGGGGGAAGTACACTATGGGAGGGGGGGAGAATACTATGGGAGGGGGGGAGAATGGGAGGGGAGGGGGAGAATACTATGGGAGGGGAGGGGGAGAATACTATGGGAGGGGAGGGGGAGAATACTATGGGAGGGGAGGGGGGAGAATACTATGGGAGGGGAGGGGGGGAGAATACTATGGGAGGGGAGGGGGAGAGTACTATGGGAGGGGAGGGGGAGAGTACTATGGGAGGGGGATAAATACGGTAGTTAAGTATTTTGATGTATTTAAGTATTTTGATGTAACTGTGCTTAAACCCAATTTTGGGTTAGGGTTGTAAAAATCTAGTAAATAGAATTGTATGGCAAAATATAGAATCTGCTTACATAATCTAAATATTGGTGTTGGGGAGGGGGGGGGGGGGCGAGGCCTGACTGCCATGCTTGCTGGCTGCATATGAAGTGAGCTCTGTGTGCTAAACTTTAAACTTGACAATTTCTATGTTTCTTTCTCTAAAGAAACTCTCAAAATTTGTAACTGAGACAAGCCAGGGGCTCCTCAGCTAAATTCTGCTGCTTTTAGGCAATTGCCGGCATTAACCTGAAGAAACTCTGCGGCATATCTGGAAGTGTGTGCGGTGGAGGGGAGGCCGCTCTCCACGCTGCTACTCCCTGTGGCATTTAAGATGGCAGACGAGCTCCTGCTTCCCCTTCCCGCCGGTGAGGGGTATCCCGGTGCCAGCTAATCAGCTAGGTCAACCTGCTGTTGAAGACAACCGAGCCCTAACAACAACACCGCAGTGACAAGCGAACCGCAATACTGCTTCTGCCAAGATGGTGACCATACCGCATTCCCCCACTACATGAGGTCCGCTGGAGTCTAGCTTGGTGTGGCTCGACCAAATATAAGCTGACTTCTGGCTGAAGTTAAGCCATGCATGCCATCCGGACGTGGAAACAAGATGCCGCAGAAGAACACCGCAACCTATTGTTATCCAGCAAATTGAGCCCACAACTGTCAAATGACCCCCAACCCCTCACACCTGCCCTAAGAAGCAGAAGAAGGCGATACGGACCTCAGTTAGAGGGCTGCCTTCCAGGTCCATCACTACTCGCAATCGATACCCCGGGTGGAGGCCCTTGAGAGTACAAGCCCCGGCGCAAGACTCACACACCAGGAGGGTGAATACATGCCCTGCCGGGACTTGAATTGCGACACCGAAAGAGACTGGATCATACATGTGGGCTCTCTCTGGGGCCTTGGGTCATGCATGTGGGCTCTCTCTGGGTGGGCCTTGGGTCATCAAAATGGCCAGCACTGGAAGTCTGGGACTCAGTGTGCCTCTGGGCCACTCACGACAAGCATGGGAATTGGGTGAATTAAGGGTCTTGGGAGCGGTGTGCATTGAATTAGGCTCAGTACATTAGCCGTTATTAGCACTTCTGTACGACAGGGCTCGTTGCTCACCAGTCAGCGACATGTATTTACATAGCACCATTGTTATGTTTTGTGCCCATTTTTCTTGTTTTCACTAGAGTTACTAAATCACCCAAACAGGACATAGGTGGTTAATCTTACTTAACCGACTAGTCTACGTTTGTAACCTCATCTTTATTAAGGACGTATTCTCTGCAGTATTCACTCTTGTTTTTCTTATTAATATAAAAATGTTCATTGTTATTAAGTGTCATGGCAATGTCCCCACTTGCATATTTGAAAAACGCTTGTATATGCTGTTGTGGCATCTCAAACATTCTTGTTCTTCCTTGCACAATCTAAATAAAGAATGTAAAAAAAAAATGTATTGGTGTTTATTCACCATTAACAATACCAGTAATTATAGAGAACTGACAAGTGAATGACAAATGTTTTCTCAAACTAGCCTGGAAAAAATCTTCAACTGTTTTTCAGATTGGCTATTTGTAACCTAAAATTTTCGATTCCTTTCTCAATTCACTGTTTAGCAAATGTGCCTTTCGCTATCATCTTTTCTTTGAACCTATTGGATTTTTAAAATAGACAAGTGAAGTGTCATGATAGAATAATATAACAAAAAATTGTAATTCAAGAGAAATCTGTATGGCTTTTTCAGAATGTGACACTTAAAAAAGAAATATAAAGTACTCAATGTACACATTTAAAATAGCTTTGTTTAAAATTTGTTTCTGATAGACAGTTTGCACAAAGAATAAAAGTTCCTTATCTCATGCCGCCCATGCATATGTGTATAGTAAAAATAAATAAAGGAGGAGGTGAATAAAGGTGAATGCTATGTTTATGTCTTAATTTTTTTATACTGTTAAAGGGACACTCCAGGCACCCAGACCACTTCTGCCCATTGGAGTGGTCTGGGTGCCAACTCCCACTACGCTTAACCCTGCAAGTGTAATTATTGCATTTTTTTATTTGCTAGAGCATCGCTGGACATCCTCACGCTGTGTGAGGACCTCCAGCATCGCTCATTTCCCCATAGGAGCGCTAATGCCAACGGAGTCAGTAGGAGGAGCGGCGCGGAGGAGGAGACAGCGACGAGGGACATCGTCGCTGCCTCAGGTAAGTGACTGAAGGGGCTATTCAGTGAGTAACTGTACAATTTAAGTGTTCATAGATGGCATAAAACTAGCTACAATTCAGCATTGTTAAAGTATATAAAAATCTGAGAATTCCAGATTTAACGTCAAAATAGACAAACTGGAAAAATTCTCTAAACCAGCTACGCTTTGAGTTTAGCTACTTTATCCTAACTTTTTAAGTTAGTGAATAACCCAGTAGTTTTTATACTTGTCAATGGGCAGGCTGTCTAAGTCAAGCTGGTATTTGAATTAAGATCATACATAAAACAGGCCAATAGAGCTGGCATTCAAGGGACACTCTGGGCACCATGAAACTTCATTGCAAGTTGTTATGGTGTCAGGAGGTCCCAGTTGCTGTGTACTTTAAGAACAGTTTAACACTAGACTTTAAAAGAACACTCTCAGCGGCAACCAGTCTTATTGAGGTCCTTCAAGTACCTTGGCAGAACGATCAGACACTGTCTTCTAAAGTTTGGGGTTACACTATTTGTTAGTGATTTAGACCCTTAAAGTAAAATGGGACCTGGTACCTCCTAGCACCTTAACAAAATATATATACCCCTGACAAAGTTCCACATTTTTCAACAGCACTAAATAAATTGTTTAAACTGTGGACTTCATAGCAACAGAAAAGGTCTGTAAACTAATGGATTGTAGGCACAATTATCTAGTCTGGAAAGTTGTTTTTTTTAGCTTATTCATACTGATAGGGGACCACAAAATGCACAGCCCAATAACATTAGTCACAACTAACTGTGCTACCAATAACATAGAAAGGAATGTATTCGGTATAATAAACGCAGTTTCAATCCAAAACAAAAATAAATTACTACAAAAATTGATTGGTTGCTTTTAGCAATACTTCTGCCTAGTTTGTTCCCTACAATTCAAAATGCCCCTCTCTTGAATAGGAACTACATTGATAAATTGACAAATTGAGGGTGATCATGGTCGGGGGGGGGGGGACTGCCGGAGCCCCTAGAAGTCCCCCTGCAGCAGCTCCGGCCACCCCTGCCCTCCAGGGCCATGTGATCACCATGATCACATCGCCGCAAAAGGAGTCTAGGAGTTGCAAGCAGGGGGACTGTCTGAGCTGTCATGTATTATGCCTACAAATGCTTATTCTGGTGTGGCAGAACAACTGTGTCTTTACTATGCAAAATTGCATTAAAAATAAAGAATACAAATTAAAAAAAAGCGAAGAACATGTTAACATCGGGCATTTCTAAACTCAGGACAAAATGTAGAAACTATATAGCACGGGTATTTTTTGGTGGTTGTAGATGCTTAACAGATTTTAGGGGTCAAAGTTAGAAAAGGTTTTTTTTTTTGTTTTTTCATCATATTTTGTAAAAACATTTATAAAAACATTTATAGTAACTTATAAAAACTGTATATAATATGTGTGGGTACAGTAAATGAGTAAGAGAAAAATTACAGATAAACACAAACACTGCAGAAATGTAAAAAGAGCCCTGGTCCTTAACAGTAAGAAAATTGAAAAACGGTCTAATCACTAAGGGTTAAAGGGCCCTCTTTTAGCTGTTAGCTCTGCCACTGGTTAAAAGGGTAATCCAGACGTAGACCCTATGCTCACTGTGCCTGGAGGGGCATCAGCTACACCTTGCTTATGAGGCTAAAATATGGCAGAAATAATCGACTGGGGTTGCTGTTTCTCTTGTGCAGAGATTACTTTTTTGTTTCTGTACTGCCTTATGAATGAAATCAGTCTAATATGCAAATTGTATGGGTTCTCTTTGTAATAGCTTAAGTGAGCCAAAACATTTTGAGACCCGAGTGCGGACTAACCAAAGAGACCTGAGTGTGGACTAACCAAAGAGCAATCTACTTTCTTTAAACTTTTGCCCTTTCTTAGAGTTATCATATTCTCTGTTTTAATAATAGTAATTTAGACAGAATTCTAAATTCACAGGCTCGTTGTTCTGAATAGACATCTCTCAATATTGAACTGTTTCTAGCAGGCTCACATAGGAGCCAGAGAGTTCTCCTTCAACTTCACAGAGGGTGCAAAAGTAATTGGTAGCTTTTTTTAGTGTTTAGGAGTGTTGCAAATACAAATTACTGTACATAATATTCTTGCCTGCAGGAGCACTGGGAAAATATACCTGGACATTTCGGAGGTCAGTCTCTACCCCATTAACACATTTACCAAATTGTTTAAGCTTGGAAATGTATACACAAACTGTTTGCCTGTCCTCGGAAAAAAAATCATGCAGTAGCCTTGATTCAGCTCTTGAAGTGGATTTGTGACTGTGCAAAATATAGAGCCCCACCTGGGGCAAAGAATTCTGTGAACATGTTACTTTCTATTATTTTCTCATAGTCAAATGCTTGTACTGGTTGTAAAAGATGCTATCACTGTTGCTGTACCAGAAATCCTTCAGACTGTTTGGCCATCCTTTCTCGTATGTCAGGGTTTTAGCAAAATAAATTGCAACAATGGTACAGGCTTGCATCAATGATTTTGCAGCAACAATTGAAGTAGAAAGCAAGTACTCAGCAATCTATTAACTATAACAAAAGCCGTAATGTGTATCTACCAAGTACCTACATTTTGAATGTGTTTCTGTATGATCTTTTAGCAGCATTGGAACCTACTTTTTCTGGCCAATTTGATATTAAAAAAGAACAATCAGAGTTCGGGACTGATCACAAGCGAAAGGGCAACAGTAAACATTTAGAAAGTTGGCTTGTATTGTCTTAGATTAAAAAGATGCATTGATTTTTTTTTATTTCATGATTAATATGTTTGTTTTGATTTAAAATTGGTGTTTCACATACATAATTACATTAAAATTATTAATTTTAAAGTATTAATAGTACAAAACCTATTTTTTTTTAAAAAAGCAGTGTTCTTCTGTTTAATATTAATGTCTGTAACATTTTAGAAAAGTTGCCCAGGTGTCCATAAGACATTTCACAGCTATTAAATAATTAGCGCATTTTATACAAACACAATCAATTTTGTTATTTGCACATTTCTGTGATGTTGATTTAAGAGCTGTCATTTCTACAATTGTTAAGAAGTTCTAAGTTCCAAATGTTTAACACCAAAATTGGCGAAGCAAAAGAGCACACAGGAAGCATGAAGAAGCACTTTGAATCTAAATTCAGTCACTAGTGTAGCATATAACGCTGACTAATGATCCTAATTTTAAAGATTTATATCTTTTCATTAGTAGGGTTTATAACATTTCACAAGTTCCACTTCTCTTAAGGTGTACATTAAGATTTATTGACCCTACATGTTAAAACTGCCTGGGTAAACATTTCCCTAAGTAAACATTAATCATGATATGCCATGAAAAAGAAGTAAATACTTTTCTGACTTTAGGCATGAGCCACAATCTTTATTTTGCCAGACTGAAATGTTATGCTGAACCAATAACTCTGTCATTTCTATTTCAAACTGCAAAAATTAGCAGAAAAAATAAACATTTTTATTGATATTTTTTTACTTTAAATGTCACTGTAGGTCAGTAATGCCCTCTAAAATGGCTTTATAAGTAATAAAAAATACATCTACTGCTCATAGCATTCAAAAAAGAAATAATACATCTGTTAAAGTGCTAAATAATTTAGATAACATATTGAATATAAATATATTGAACATATGTGTATCTATAAAAATATATATGTATATAAAATGTACATCCCATGTACATCAAGATTTATGTTATTGTAGTACTTCTGAATACTGTTAAATCAGTTTATTAATAATAATAATAATAATAATAAAGTATTTAATCAGGAAAGTTACATTCAGATTGCACTGGTTTTCAAGTATGTCCTGGGGATGTTACTTTAGCCCAACCCGATTGCATGGTAAAGATCATCAAAAATCTCCAATACTACATTTAATTTCAGTGGATCAGTCATATGGGTTTAGATGTACACCATGGGACTTGGTTTTGAGCTTGATATGGGTGAATGTAATCTATACATAAAAATCAATGCATTTACGTGTCATCTCTTTATTTGCGTGCAATTTTTAAAGTATGTACTACCAGGCCCGGACTGGCCATCGGGCACACCGGGCAAATGCCCGGTGGGCCGCGATGGCCGCGGGGCCGAGGCCGGCAGGGGAAGGTCCCAGGACTTCCCCTGCCGGTTTATGCAGGGCCGGCACTATCCGAGCGCCGGCCCCGCTGTATTCCATGTCGGGCCGGTGGGGAGATCAAAGATCTCCCTCACCGGCCCACATGCTATCCAATGCGGCCGCCGGCGGGGAGAGAGGGAGGGAGACAGCCTGCCCGGAGAGAGGACCCGGCGGAGCTCTAACTTGCAGCTCCGCCGGGTTCCTCTCGTGAGATCCGGAGCGTTGCCATGGCAACGACCGGATCTCGCGAGAGTGAGCTCTAGCCCGCAGGCTAGAGTTCACTCACCACGAGGACCACCAGGGAACACTGCCACTCTGCCTCCCAGTCCCAGGAACCAGTCCCCCCCTCCCAGGCTAAAGGTAAGAAGGGAGGGGGGGACATAATGCCTGTTATTTTATTTGTTTACCCCCCCCCCTACACACAAAATCCATTCTAACATTTATACATCACTCACACCCATCACACTCAGCACTCTCACACCCATCACACTCAGCACTCTCACACCCATCACACTCAGCACTCTCACACCCAGCACTCTCACACCCAGCACTCTCACACCCATCACCGCCAGCACTCTCACCCACAGCACTCTCACCCACAGCATACACAGCACTCTCACACCCATCACACACAGCACTCTCACACCCATCACACACAGCACTCTCACCCACATCATACACAGCACTCTCACACCCATCACACACAGCACTCTCACACCCATCACACACAGCACTCTCACACACAGCACTCACACCCATCACACTCAGCACTCACACCCATCACACTCAGCACTCTTACACTCAGCACTCTCACCCACATAACACACATCACTCTCACACCCATCACACTCAGCACTCTCACACCCATCACACTCAGCACTCTCACACCATCACACTCAGCACTCTCACACCCATCACACTCAGCACTCTCACACCCATCACACTCAGCACACTCACCCACATCACACACAGTACTCTTACACACATCACACTCAGCACTCGCACATTCAGCACTCTCACACACAGCACTATCACACTCGGCACTCTCACACCCATCACACACAGCACTCTCACACCCATCACACACAGCACTCTCACACCCATCACACACAGCACTCTCACACCCATCACACTCAGCACTCACACCCATCACACTCAGCACTCACTCAGCACTCTCACCCACATAACACACAGCACTCTCACAACTATCACACACAGCACTCTCACACACAGCACTCTCTAACCCATCACACACAGCACTCTCACACCCATCACACAAAGCATTCTCACACACATCACTCTCACACACATCATACACAGCACTCTCACACACAGCACTCTCTAACCCATCACACACAGCACTCTCACACACATCGTACACAGTACTCTTACACACATCACACTTAGCACTCTCACACACAGCACTATCACACTCAGCACTCTCACACCCATCATACACAGCACTATCATACACAGCACTCTCACACACATTACAAACAGCACTGTCACACACAGCACTCTCACACACCACATTCTTACACACATCACACACAGCATTCTCACACACACCACTTACCGCACCCTCACATACCACTTACCGCACCCTCACACACAGCACCCCTCACACGCAGCATCCATCACGCACACATACTGCACCCCTCACATACACACAGAACCCCCCCAACACACTGCACCACACACATACACAATAGTTCCAAACACACACATATATATACATACACACACACACACAGCACCCCTCACACATACTGCACCCCTAAACACATTACATTCCAGACACACACTAGATCCCTTACCCAACTCTGGATCATCTACACACATATAAACACTAGATCCCTATATACACTCTGAATCCGTTATAAACACACACTCACTAGATCTCCTACACATTCTGGGTCCTTCAAACACACACTAGACTCCTATACACATACACACACACACACACTACACTCTTAACATATACACTCTGAATCCCCTATACACACACACACACACACACACACTAGATTCCTTGTAAGCAAACACATACTACACCCCTAAACACACACTTTCTACAAACACTACATCACCTATACACACACTCTATAGCCTGTTTGCACACATGCTACATCCCCTTTACATACATTCTCTACAGCCCCTAGCCACATATGCATCACATTACACCACAGGCACAACATGTCTAAAACTAACCTTATTACACAATACCACACCACAATCAGCTCACTCTACACACACGCAATACCACAAGCAGACTCCAAACACATGCACAATACTCTTTCCTGGCATTTTTGTCTCCTGGTATCCAGTTATAGAGACACCAGAGACAAGTTGCAAGGAAACACAGTGCAAGCATGTTATTAAATTTGCTTGCACTGTGCAGAACAAATACAGTTTTTTTTTTCTCATGCTAGAGCTCTTCAGCAGAGCTCTGCGCATGGTCTGCCCTGGAAGAGCATTGAACCAACATGCTCACTTTGAGAGGGGGTGTGCTTGTCATTAGTGATGACAAAACACACCTCCTCTGACCCGCCCCCTTCTTAGTGGGCCGCTGGGATAAAAAAATGCCCGGGCCGAATTTTTCTCCCAGTCCGGCCCTGTGTACTACAATAACAATGTCTTAGGGGGTTATGCACTAAACACCTAATTGTAGTTAAAGTGTGAATTGTGAAATGCAAGCAAACATAGCCATGAAAACTATAGTCATGGCTTTGTTATTTAAGCTTAAATTTGTAATTAATTTCAGTTCCATTACAATGAACCCTATGATATTTTGATCTCAAGTCCTCATAATATTACAGAAATAATTACAGCTATCAGTGCAAAACAACAGTTTTGCGGTTTTGTGTGTGTATATACATAAATATGTGTGTGTATGTGTGTGGGTGTGTGTATGTTTATATATATATAGTGCCCTCTACTAATATTGGTACCCTTGGTAAATATGAGCAAAGAAGGCTGTGAAAAATGAATAAAAAAAAAAAATCTTTGTGAAATATATGTGTCGCACACTTATTGGCACGTTTTTTTTTTTTTTTTTGTCAATAATTTGTGCTACCTTTCTCTGCCAAGAGCTCTGAGTCTCCTCCAATAATGCCTGATGAGGTTGGAGAATACATGGCAAGGGATCAGCGACCATTCCTCCATACAAAACCTCTCCTGATCCTACAAATTTTGAGGTTATTTATAGGGTTCAAGTCATGGGACTGGTGTGGCCATGACAGGACTTTGATTTTGTGGTTAGAAAGCCATTTTTGTCTTGATTTCGATGTATGTTTTAGATAATTGTCATGCTGGAATATACAACCATGACCTATTTTAAGTTTCTGGCAGATGCAGTCAGTTGTTCATTTAATATATGTTAATATTTTATAGAGTCCATAATGTCATGTATCCTAACAAACTGTCAATTTACTCTGGCAGAAAAACATACAAGAGAGAGTCCCAAAGAGCCACCACCATATTTAACCATGGGAATTAGGTACTTTTCCATATGGCTAGCTCTCTGTGTGTGCCAAACCAATCTCTAGTGTTTATTACCAAAAAACTCTATTTTTGTTTCATTTGACCATAGAACCTCACCCCATGTGGAGTACTAGTAGTGTCTGACAAACTCAAGATGCCTAAGTTTATTTTTGGATGAGAGTAGAGACTTTTCTCTTGAAACCCTTCCAAACAACTTGCAGTGGTGTAGGTGATGTCTGATTGTAGTTTTGGAGACTTTCTGAGGAAACTAACTTCTACAATTCTCCAGCTGTGATCCTTGGGGATTTTTTGGCCATTTTACCCCCTCCCAGTGCATTGATTCATAACATTTCCAGTTGACTGGGGCTTCTTAATTACTGCCCTGATGGTGGAAATGGGCATGTTCAATACGACTATCTTCTCATAGCCACTTCCCATTGTGTGAAATTCAAAATTCTATATTTCTTGATCTTACCACTTGTTATAAATGACTATGGGCATTTTGCCTATATGTTTCCTCATATTTATACCCCTGTGAAACAAGACGTTATGGATGAACAATGTCCTGTTCCTAGTCACCCAGGTGTACTAAACAAATGTAAAATATCAATGGGAATATATTGCGCTGCACATATATTTAGGAATCCAAGGGACTGCACTCACCTGAACAGCTGCTGGAGTTAATTCATACAACATACAAGATCCAGTGCACTCGCTCATTTACTAAACAGCAATATCAAGTCTCACAGAATTTAATAGTTTAAATTTAAAAAAGTCTCACCTAGGAAAAAAATAATGGGGGTTTAGTTACAGTATATGATAATACATTGCATAAGCCTGTCACAACGTAAATGCACCCCATTCTTGTCACGTCCTATCCTAGCAGCCTAATGCTTGCTCTTATGAGATTAATCCACTTACTTGGGAAATGCATCCTCCTGGGACTCTCTGCAAGTCAAGGTTAAAAAGGGTCCTGGAATAAGTACCAAGGAAGGTGCACTCACAGGACTATGTAGATAAATCTTGAAGCTTTATTGTGGAATCATACACATCATGGTCTTGAGAAAAGTCCCAAAGAGGAGTGAAACGTCAACACATTTTTCTGGTGTATGATTACACAATAAAGCCTCATGATTTTTCTACATAGTCCTGTGAGTGCACCTTCCTTGATACTTATATTTTGGCATAATTGATTTGCACCCAGGCAAGGACAAAAGGACAAGACCGAGAGAGTGAGTGCTGGATCCACATGTGTATATAAGTTCCAAGGATTCCTTGCACTCTAGGCTCCACGCTATTATGCCAGGTGCTGTAAGCCAAAGGCTTCAATACCCAGATAGTTCTCACAGTCTTTCACACCGTAATCACCGTAAACCCCATGAACCGCTGCAGCTTGGTTGGGGTCTCGCCATCCTCCACCCAAGACCAGGATCCAGCTTCCAGTGGGTAGACCTCTCCTAGTCCAGAGAGTGTAGCAGGAACAGCTCTTAGAAGAGCTAGTGATTATAGTCAGTGGAGTATTGTGATATAGCAATCCCCTGAGTGTATGTAGTTCTCCAATCCCCCAAACATGAGCCAAGACTTCATGAAGGGGTAAAGCATTCTGTTTAATGGCAGCCACCACTGGCCTTATATGCAAGTCCCCATGCAAGGAGCACTCCCACCTGGACCTTGTGGGGAACTGCAGCACCAAGTCACAGACCAATAACAACAATGGTTAAATGCATGACACTCCCATATACAAACACACAATCCCTCCCCTCTGCCTTGGAGATAATTGAATCAGGAACTGTACTTATCTAATCCAATTATCTCCAAGCACAGAAAACACACACTGTTTTTAAAACACCCCAAAAGAACCCTAAAAATACATAAAACCCCACAAATGTTAAATCCCCTGATAGTCCCTATCTGGGTGACCAACATATCCAAAAATCACTCAGATCAGTTCAGGGGTTCAGGAATTTACTGGAAGTCTTATTTTTGACCGATCATGCCCCACGCTCAAAACAGTTCCAGAGAATTAGGGCTAACAGTCGGTCTCTCTGTCTGGAGTACAAAAGTACATACTTCACATGAACAGAGCCTTTTAAAGTGCATTGGGCAAGGTATATTGCAGGGCCCATAGTCCTGAGGCAAGAGACTGGCCAGCAGGCCCCTCCAAGAACCTGTGACGCGGTTCAGTAGTCACAGGGTGTTTTTGTTATGCATGTCCTGGACCTGAGAATTAATGTAATTATTTGTGTACGTTTACTGTAGTCCCCTCTCAGGTCCAGTAGGGAATTTTCCTGGAATATGTAAGCAGAAACCCCTTGCATGGGGACTTAAATATAAGGCCAATTTTGGCTTCCAATAAATCAGATCCTGCTTACCCTCACACGTTTGTAGGGAACATCTATACCACCTATACCGTGCTTAGATTATCATGCTTTGGATTATGATAGCATCACTCTGAATAGGGGGAAAGAACATCCTTGGCGGCGAGACCCCTCTTCCTCTTGGGGTGGCCGCCACACTGCCTAATGTCTGCAAATCCTGAAATGTACACATGTACGCAGATGACACAGTAATCTATGCAAGCAAATCCGATCTACCACAGCTTGAGGCTATGCTCCATGACCAGTACACAGAGGTAAAAGTAAAAGTGGATGACAAAAATCTAACTCTTTTTAAACACTGACAAAACTGTCACAATGCTCTTTGGAACCGTACCTAAATTACACAAATTACAAAATTCCCATCTGTGCATCAGTGCAAAATCAAATAGTACTCTGACCGCAGTCCACTCTTTCAAATACTTGGGTATGTTGTTCTATCTTTTGGCCTCCACATAGAAAAATTTGCATCAAAACTTTATCCAAAAGTAGGTGCCCTGTACAGAAACAAATACTGCCTAAGCCCTACGGTAAAGTAAAATGTTGGTACAGCAAATGCTAATGCCAATCATTGATTATGGGGTTGTAGTATATGCACCTGCACCGCAAACCCACCTTAATAAAATAATACATTGTAAAACTCATTCTGCAGCTTTGTGCTACAATGTAATTACATTACCCACCATTGTGACATGCTAAAAGGACTAAACTGGCTGTCACTGGAATCCAGACGCATCCTTCATCTTTCCAGCCTTGTGTTTAAGAGCTTTACTGGGAAGCTCCCATCCTACCTGAGCAGAATGCTCTCCTCGGCTGTTCCCACCTCCCATAACCTCTGATCCAGTACCAGCACTTTATTTAGTCTACCTCAATACAAAAAGAAAGCAGCTCGATACTCTTTTTTCTACAGAGCACCGCAATTATGGAATGACCTCCCGCACACTTTTAACCTGTTAAGGACGGTGGACGTGCTATGCCATCCTTAGGGAACCGGCTCTGAACGACGGGGGCGGCATAGCACGTCCTGCCGTCCTTTCTAATTACCCGGTCGCAAGCAATCCCACACCGGCGATCACGGTATGGGGACTTACCTGGGAGCCCAGGGAGTCCCCCTCCTTCCTCTTCGGCCCACAAGGGCCATGTGATCGCGAGGTCCTTGCGAGCACCTCGCAATCACATGGACGGCATAGCCATCCCAGGAAGTGCCAGCAGGGGGAGTTGTAAAAAAATATAAAGGTGGTCAGCGCTAATAATAAAAGTTAATAGGCAGCAGCCTGGCAGAGGGTAACCCTCTAACCCTCTAGAATAAGAATGGAAAACAACAACAACAGTAATGCAAGGCTTCGCCAAAATATATAAATGTGGACTATAGATAGTAAATAGCATATAAATGAGACATTTATAAAGTGTAAGGGTCAATATATGTGAGAAAAAGATAAATATATTCGACTCACATTTAAAAGATCTATAGCCAGATCAGGTATAACAGGCATACAGTGGAATGGGATATATGGGTGATTGTCCTATAGAGGAAATGATGTCCAACTCTCAAGAAAGGGATATATATAAACAGCTAAGAGAGCTCACTGTTTAAAAGGGTTAAAATTGTTATAAAAGTGAAAATGTACTTACAAATATAGTGCAGGCCAACTGCACTATGGTAACAGTGTTGGTGGTATGATCCCCACCTCGGATAAACTTGTAAGCACGCTATAAAATCCATAAGATGCCAGGTAAAAATAGAAAATGTGTGGGGCGGGGCCTAACCATTATGGCGACCAGACGTGTCTCTCAAGAGCTCCCGCTCAACTATAGCAGAACAAGCGACATAAGGCTGAACCCGGCGAAACAAACAGCGGTATCACACACTCATGAGCACCCCACGACAGAGGGAGTGCAGCGGAGGGATGAGAGACCCGCTCGAGACCAGCCTACAACACAACCGACAGTGCGGCCTAGTGCACGACGGGCGGGGGAGGCGGCTGCTCCCCCGACCTGGAGGCACTCGGACGATGCCTATAACGCATGTAAGTCCCGTTTCCCCCCCCCCCTTTGGACTGGTGGGGGAGATCCCGGTCCACTCAGCGGAGGCTACCCTGAGGCATCAAGCTGAGGCATCAAGGGCCGCCTCATGGGCAGAGAGTGAGTGCAGAGTCTCAGCCAAGATGGCGGAAACTGCAGGTGCCGAGAGCCCCAATGATGCCGCACATGACGTTCTGGTGAGGTTGAACAGGCACTTTGAGAGATTCTGGAGGAAGCTGGAGCGTAAGCTACATCAACCTACCCTGACACAGAGCACTACCCTTACTGAGCAGACACCGCGACTAAACCGTCGGCTACCAGCGCAACGCACCGACAAACGACCAGCACCGGAGAGGGGCGAGGGGCCTCTGGGGAAGCCAAGGACCCACAGCCGACACGGATCACAGCCCACGCTGAGACCTAAAACACCTCCGGGTCACCCACATACATGGCCCAGACAAGTCACCCGCAAGCAACAGCACCCTAATCCTAGTCCTCTGGCGAACTACCTAAAGTTACAACAGAAACTCACCCCAGGGTCATCTCCTCACCGCTCCTCTCCCAAGCATATAGCCTCATCTGGGAGACAGCATCGCACCAGAGGGCCATGCACTCTCAAGCAAGCTGCACCCAGTAACACGTGGCGAACGGTCACCTCTGCAGTGTGGAGGGAACACCGAAAGAAGAAAAATAAAGAATCTTAAAAACAAAAAAAGAGCGCCAATCCCCAAGCGGGACCCCCGAACAGGGGACCAGAGGCACGAAGCACAAAATGGCCGCGGAACACACTGCGGCATTCAACAGTACCCTGCACCCACCACAAACAGCAACTGCCTACCTGGGCCAGAGGACACCGGGAGACTAGTCCTCCGCCACCGACCACACAAGCGGAGTGTCCCATTCCTACGACACTGCAAGATCGTGATCCAGCTCTACTCTCCCGTTGAAGGAAAGGACTTTGAATGGGTCCCAAGTTAGTAGCTCAGAGATGCAGACCTCAACATGGGCATGGGACTATGGGACTGTTACACCTCACACCCACCCAAGTGTCTCGACCACAGCTCCTCAGTACGTCCCGAACACGGGAATCGGCTGAGCCGGGACTTACTCTGCCAAATAACACTGGCCTACCATGCCCCCTGGACACCAGATTTGTACTCCCACTGAATGCAGACAGCATATCACCTACGATTGCAAACACTTAATATTAAGCTACGTAATTTGTTAACTCATATTGTTCCATATATACCTATCTCAATGCAGCCTTGTTTGAAAGTTATGTCAAAATCAAAGTGTAGATTTCCCTCATATACTGAGTTGACAGTATGCCACATACTTAGCGTGTACCCTCCTTCTTGATAATATGGTTGCCATACACCACTCCTGACAGGTATACTCTGTGCCATAGTATCCATAGCTTTGTGTCACCTAGCATGCCCACCGAGATTTGTTAGTAATGTTATGCCTAGGGATATCCATTTTATTTTATTTTTTACTCTTAACTCACACAAATAGGATATGCCTCAGCTGATCAAGCTGGTGACATTAGCACCTCACAATAAGTCAGTCTGTTAACCGGAATCCGTACCTCGCTTGCCTTACCTTTCAACTAACATTGTTGATTTAATTATTGTTGAAACTAATTTAAAATATAAAATGTGCAATGTTCAGATAAGCCATACAATTGTCTGTAAATGTAGACCTAAAAACTGGCAATAGCTGTTGTGGCTTTGCTTGCATCGTTGTATTTTTTATGCACAACAAAATAAAGAATTAAAAAAAAAAAAAAAATAGAAAATGTGTAAAAAGATAGTTGGCACAGATAGTAACCAAAAAAACCTTTTAATTTTTTAATCAATAATGGCTCTGATTCTATTGGCTACTGATAAAATGACGTTTTGTTGGCGCCAATTTTTAACTTACTATGTACCTATATATACTCCTATCAGCCAGGTATTTAATGTTATCCCATTTTGAAAAAGCCCTAGTGGCGAAACACATAAATGGTTTTACTATTTGTTTATTTAATATAATTAAAAGTTTTTTTGGTTACTATCTGTCTCAAAGGCAACGTGACTAATCTGGCGAATTTCAATGTAAAAAAACAGAAAAATGTAACATGCTATATTTGACCCTGTGACTTCCCAAAACACCATAAAACCTGTACATAAGGGGTACTGTTTTACATGTGAGACATCGCTGAATACAAATATGTGTATTTTATTGCAGTAAAAGCAAACAGTATTATGACATTTACAGTTAAAATGTCACCTAGAAATAAACGTTTTTCTTTTTAATTCTTATTTTCTCCCGTTTTTTTTTACATTTTATTCATATTAAATTATGCTATATACCTAAATATTTGATGCTAAATGAAAGCCCTGTTTCCCCTGAATAAAATGATATATAATAAGTGTGTGTGTGCATAATATGAAATCGTGAATTACACCTGAACAGACATATAGCGCAATTTCAAGTTTTTGTTTATGTTTTGTTTTGATCACAACGTGTACATTTGGCTCAGTCCTTAACCCTTTAAGTCCGGAGGACGTACTATTACGCCACGCAGAAACCGGCTCTAAACACCGGCGGGCGTAATAGTACGTCCTCGCTTTTATTGCCGCCCACGTGGCCGGCGGTATTCTCCCGCTGCAGATCGCGGTCGGGGGGGATGCCTGGCCCCCCCGGGCAACCCCCCCTGTGGCCGGTGACCGCGATCTGCAGTCTCTGATCGCAGTGACAGGCTGTCACTGCGACCAGTATTCAGCATGTGTCAGCCGATTTCAAATCGGCTGACACATGCGGCCGGCGGCTTTCCCCTTGTGCAGATCGCGGTCGGGGGACTTACCTGGCCCCCCAGGCAGTCCCCCTGGGGTCAGTGACCGCGATCTGCTAAGTCTGATCGCAGTGACAGGCTGTCACTGCGATCTCAGAGCGCTCTGATCGCAGTGACAGCCTGTCACTGCGATCAGTGTTACATGTGTCAGCCTATTGGCTGACACATGTAACTGGCACAATGATCCCCCTGCAGATTGGAAGGGGGGAGTGCTTGTACCACCCAGGCACTCCCCCCTGTGGTCAATTACCCAATCTGCAGGAGGTGATCACAGTGACAGGCAGTCACTGTGATCACTGATCCTGTGTGTCAGCCAGTGATGTGAAATCACTGGCTGACACTGTCTCTGCCCCCTGTCCTGTAAAAAAAATAAAATATTAGTTCAAAAAATAAATTAAAAAAATTACAGTTTCAAATAAAATATACTTAGATCATATATATTATATATATATGATCTAAGTATATATATATACACATACACACACACACACATTTACACATACACGACGTGTATTTAAATATTAATAAATATATATATATATATATATATATATATATATATATATTAATATCAAATTACACGTAGACTGATACTGATTAAATATATATATAATTATTGTTATATATATATTTATATATAATATAAAAAATATATATGTAAATACGTAAAAAAATAAAATAAAAAAAATATTTAAAAATAAATAATTAAAAAATATATAGATGTGTGTTATTTCGTTCTAACTGTATTGTGATAATAATATATATATATATTTATATCAAAATACACATAGAACAAAATAATATATATCATAATATATATATCTATATACATAAATATATACGTATATATCACTATATATACCTATATATAAATAAAAGTATTTAAAAAAAAATTATATATATATATACGTATATATACACATATGTATATATATACATATATTAATTCTACACATATATTTATGTAATAATTTTACATAATTAGGTATCCTAATTAATTACAATTAGCGGGACCTGCCTGACAACCCATGCCGAAAGTAAAGGGAATTTAATTTGCTAGCACTATATTTAACCCTATAACTTTCCAAGACACCATAAAACCTGTACATGGGGGGTACTGTTTTACTCGGAAGACTTCGCTGAACACAAATATTAGTTTTTCAAAACAGTAAAATGTATTACAACGATGATATCGCCAGTAAAAGTGAAGTTTTTTGCATTTTTCACGCACAAACAGCACTTACACGGACGATATTATTGCTGCAATACTTTTTACTGTTTTGAAATACAAATATTTGTGTTGAGCGAAGTCTCCCGAGTACAACAGTACCCCACATGTACAGGTTTTATGGTGTTTTCAAAAGTTACAGCGTCAAATATAAGGCTTGTGTTTCATTTTTTTCACATTAAAATTCGCCAGATTGCTTACGTTGCCTTTGTGACCCTATGGTAGCCCAAGAATGAAAATTACCCCTATGATGGCATACCATTTGCAATAGTAGACAACCCAAGGTATTGCAAATGGGGTTTGTCCAGACTTTTTTAGTAGCCACTTAGTCACAAACACTGGCCAAAATTGGCGTTTTTTGCATTTTTCACACACAAACAAATACTAACGCTAACTTTGGCCAGTGTTTGTGACCAAATGGCTACTAAAAAAGACTGGACATACCCCATTTGCAATACCTTGGGTCGTCTACTATTGCAAATGGTATGCCATTATGGGTGTAAATTTAATTCCTGGGCTACTATACAGTCTCAAAGGCAACGTAACCAATCTGGCGAATTTCAATTTCAAATGTAACACGCTATATTTGACCCTGTAACTTCCCAAAACACCATAAAACCTGTACATAGGGGGTACTGTTTTACACGTGAGACATCGCTGAATACAAATATGTGTATTGTATTGCAGTAAAAGCAAACAGTATTTTGACATCCACAGTTAAAATGTCACATAGAACTAAAAAAAATTAAAAAAATATTTTTTTCTCCCATTTTTTAATATATTTTTTATATTAAATTATGTTTAATACCTAAATATTTGATGTTAAATGAAAGCCCTGTTTCCCCTGAATAAAATGATATATAATAAGGGGGGATGCATTTCATATGAAAGAGGTGAATTACGGTTGGACAGACATATAGCGCAAATGCCAGGTTTTGTTTACGTTTTGTTCTGTTCACAACTTGTATATTTGGCTGCGGTGTTAAGGGGTTAAATCTTCCCCAAGTCTAGAATTATTTAAGATACCTATCTCTACATATCTCAAAATAGAATGCACCTGTCATGGTTGATTATATGTTTCTTACCATGTTAATTTTTTTTATATATTGTGTATTAAAATAGTTTTTGCATTTTATTGTACCCTATTATATCAATGCAATGTTTTGTAAACCCAAGACATACTTGAAAACGAGAGAAATCTCAATGTATCCTTCCTGGTAAAATATTTTATAAATAATAATATTATTGATGGTGCACAATGGTGCATATACTGCACTATGAAAGCAATGCGTTCATCATGAGACAATTACTAAAGATATGCCTAAGGTCCCATGAGTCTGCCCAGAGCACCTTGGAACTAGGACATCATCCACAAAGTAGAAAGAAGCATATTTTATGCATATTATATATTGTATGTGTACTTTTTATGTAAATTAATCCTTCCAAAAGATTTGATAAACTGCTAATTTTAGAGAAGTTACAATTATTTTTAAAGTTAAATTACACAGTAATTAAATAATATTTTTAATCAAAGGAGAAATGAGACACATAAATATATATTATAAAATATCATATATCTTTAAAAAATCTGCTGAAGAAAAGTCACCTGCATACATGTGTATTTTTTTAACAATTCTCATTTTAGTTTGCTGAACAACAGTAACTGCCAAAAAATGTCTTGGTTTTTAAGAAAATCTTGACTGTTTTATAAAGAGACATGCTAAAATCTAAAAAGACATGGTACAGGGGAAAAGCCAATCAGCTCATGCAGAAGCATGTCCCGCTGGCATTCTGCAGGCCTTCACAGTGGAGACAGCTGCTTTCATGCCCTTTTGGCTAAAACATGTTGGAAAATTGCTCACCACAGATGGGAAGGAGGTAGCAATAAAACAAAAATGTGTAGTGACTGACATTTGTTTACACGACCTAAAGAATGTGATTTTGCATAGTTTTCACATAAATGAAATTCTGTCAATATATTAGACAACTTGTTCTTTAAACATATTAAAACAGCATGATGTATTTTTCCAAAAGCGTAGAAATTTTTTATTTTCACATACATATGTATATATTTTCAAATAAATATGCTTAACCTAACAATGAAAAGAAAAACATTTTTCCTTTTTGCATTTATATTTCAATATTCTATAGTTTTAGATAGCCTCTCGGATATGATTAACTATTCTAGCTTTACAGTTAAAATGAACATTGATATTAAGATTCAGAAGAGACAGTTTTCTTTGCTATTCGGCCAATATCACTGGAGGCTTATAACCACCTGCAACATAACATGACAGCAATGTGATTCACTCCATTTAAATCAATACATTATTGCCACTTCTCCACTATATTCATGGATGGGATGAATAGTTTCTAGTATTAGTAGCAGCTATCCTAAAATAAAAAAATAGTATTGTCCACAATCTTATTTAAGTACTTTCTAATGATCAGGTTCCATTGAAGTAAATATGTCTTACTATTTTATTGTTATACATATCTTACTTACTCAAGGAACGGGAGGAACGAGGCCTTTGAGGACACTCGTTACACTATGGAGATCTTTGTAGGTTGCAATGGTTCTCACTTTTATAATAGAATGCTTCTCATTCCTTGTGCTGGTGAATGAGACCTTACAATGAATTACTAGACTTGGAGATTAGTTTCCTGTATTTGGACCAATCAGGAGAACATATGAATTTCTACACAAAGCTGAAATCCAGCCCAATTACACATTCAACAAAATGCACAATGGACAAGTTTGTTTGTTGGATTTGTGATTCAGAAGTATGCCTGTGGTGCCAAAAAAAAATACATTATTGATAAGGAAAAAAAAGATGAATGATGGCTCTAGGACAGCCCCTAAATGTTGATTGTATTCACAGATCAAGTAAGATGATGGAGGAGCAGTAAAAAAAATAAAATCTATATTTATATACCACATATTTTTTGCAAGACACTGATTCGCTCAATTTTGCTCCCTTTTGGTTCATCTGCTTATTTTTTTTTTATTAATAAAATTCGGATAAGCTGAACCGTTACATAGTCAAAATTTGACCATCCTGAAAGGTTTTTTTTTATTTTAAACTAAATGTTTTACTTTGCACAAGTCTATTAATTTCTATTAATTTCTTTTAGGATCTAGAAGACCAAATATATACAAAATTGGAGGACCTACCTTATGGAACCCTACGCCTTACCTATGTAGGATTTGTATGGAGTAAATAATAATAAAGCATATGGGTTCCAACTTTTCTTGCCACCAGCAGTTCATTCCAGACAGTCTTTTTACCCTCTTGCAGCAAAGACTGTAGATCTGCAAGTTAATTATTATTTTTGATGACAGGATAAGCGCTTAGAAATCAATTAATATAAACAGTGAAATAAGTTGCAAACACTGAATGTAAGGAATACCCCCAACAGCTTACTGACAAAAAGCAAAACAATACAAAACAAAAAATAGGATGCACGGAATACTGTGTGCATTAAGTCCAATAAAACAATTCTTTGGCATCGTCCAGGATTTGCTAGAGCTATAGACCAGCTCTGAGTAAAACAATGTATAGCAGTCTAGTCCCTGATGGTGGATATGTAGCTCTTTAGGGGTAAGTAGTATTTATTTATCTGGATGCTGTGAGACTTACCCCTAAAGTGCTACATATCCACCAATACGGATTATACCGCTGTACACTGTTTTACTCAGAGCTGGTCTACAGCTCTAACAAATCCTTGATGATTCCAAGCCAGGACCTTCTCCAGAACTGTTTTATTAGACTTAATATACACAGTATTCAGAGCAACTTTTTTTTTTGTGTTTTGTATCATTTGTATAACAGGCACAAGGTAGACTGGTAATATTTTTATTCATCATATATGAAATAAGAAGAATATATTGCTACTCTTAATTTATTGAATCTATTTACAATTTGCCTTGCCTTGTTTTGCATTTCAACTTTATGATTAAACAAGGTTTTATGAGTAACCCGTTAACGGCGTTACGGCGTTCTATGCCGTCCCGCATTAAGTGGGCTTTAAAGCCGTTGCGGCAGCATAGAACGCCGTAACGACTTGCAGCCCCTGGAGATCGAAGGTACTTACCTCCGCCGCGATCCTCTTCTGGAGGGCTGCCTGACAGCCCAGGAAGCCCTCCCCCGGCAAATGAGGCGCCCGGGGGCCATGTGATCGCTCTCAAAGAGCGATCACATGGCCCCCTATAGCTGGCTGTGGATCTGCCAGCAGGAGACTGTCTGAAATGTCAGACAGTCTCCCTGCTGGTGGGAAGTATAAAAAAAAATCATTAAACATGTTATAAAATAAAATAGAAATATATACATATTATATATATGTAACGTCATACAAAGTGTATTTTAATATTAATATTAAAATTTTTATAAAGTACATATATTAGTATTAACCCCTTCAGGACGGAGTCAATAGTGCACGTTCTGATCAAAACAAAACGTAAACAAAAACTGGGATTTGCGCTATATGTCTGTTCAACCGTAATTCACAGCTGTCACATTAAGTGCACCCACACTTATTATATATCATTTTGTTCAGGAGAAACAGGGCTTTAATTTATCAATAACTATTCATATATGGAACATAATTTATTATGAATAAAATGTATAAAAATGTGAGAAAATAAGATTTAAAAAAAAAAAAAATTTTTTACATTTGTATTTCCGTCTGCCATTTTAGCTGTGAATGTCATAATACTGCACATATTTGTAATCAGCGATGTCTCACAAGTACAACAGTACCCCCCATTAACAGGTTTTATGGTGTTTTGGAAAGTTACAGGGTCAAATATAGAACGTCCATTTTCAAATTGAAATTTGCCAGATTAGTAATGTTACCTTTGAGACGGTGTGGTAGCCCAGGAAAGCGAATTACCCCCATAATGGCATACCATTTGAAAAAGTAGACAAGCCAAGGTATTGAAAGTGGGGTATGTTTAGTCTTTTTTTAGTAGCCACTTAGTCACAAACACTGGCCGAAGTTAGCGTTCATATTTGTTTTTGTGTGAAAAAGGCAAAAAACGAATATTTGGCCAGTGTTTGTGAATAAGTGGCTACTAAGAAAGACTGGACATACCCCACTAGCAAAAAACTTCACTTTTACTTAAAATATCATCGTTGTAATTCAATTTACCAGTTTGAAACACTAATATTTGAGTTCAGCAAAGTCTCCCGAGTAAAACAGTACCCCCTATGTACAGGTTTTATGGTGTCTTGGAGAGTTACAGGGTCAAATATAGTGCTTGCAAATTAAATTCTCTGCACTTTCTCCCTGTGTTGTCAGGCATGTCAATCAAATTTTAATAAATCAAATCACATAATTATGTTAAAAGATTACTTAAATATACATGTAAAATTTTAATATATATATACATATATATGTATTTAAATTCTACGTGTATACTAATGTAATCTTTTATGTAATTATATGTATTTATCTATATATATATCTGCGGTTATTTGTATTTTATATATAGATATATATATATAGAATATATGTAGATCTATTAGTATATATATACTTATATATACTTATATTAGTATTAAAATACACTTTGTATGACGTTACATATATATAATATGTATATATTATATATATATAATATATATACATATATTATATATATAAAAATGCATTTAATTTATTTTATAATATGTTTAATATTATTTTTTTTACACTACCTACCAGCAGGGGGACTGTCTGATATTTTAGACAGTCCCCCTGCTGGCAGATCCACAGCCAGCTATAGGGGGCCATGTGATCGCTCTTTGAGAGCGATCACATGGCCCCCGGGGGCCTCATTTGCCGGAGGGGGGCTGCCTGGGCTGTCAGGCAGCCCCCCAGAAGAGGATTGCGGCGGAGGTGAGTAGTTGCTGGCTCCTGGGGGCGTTCCATGCCGCCGCAACGGCTTTAAAGCCCATTTAAAGCGCGACGGCATGGAACGCCGTAATGGCGTTAAGGGGTTAAAATACACTTAGAATGACGTTACATATATATATATATATATATACGTATAATTACAATAATAAATAAATAAAATAATATGAATAAAATATTGAAACAAAATTTAATATAAATTATATATTCATATGTAATTTCATTCTAACTGTATTTTGTTATTAATATATATATATATTGGTAACAAAATACACTTATAGTGACATTCTATATATATCTATCTATATATAAAATACAAATAACCGCAAATATATATATATATATATATACATATATATATATATATATATATATATATATATATTATATAATTACATTATATAATTACATAAAAGATTACATTAGTATACACATATAATTTAAATACCTATAAATGCAAATATAGTAAGGATAATATTAGGGAAGTAGATTGGTAGAATAGTTTTCACTGAAGACTTAGTGTGTTTTTTTTTTTTTTTAAATGACAGTTGCAGGAGAGGAATCGGTTAGGAGCTATTAACAGTTTAATTGATACGCTTTTTTGAAAAAGTAAGTTTTAAATGATTTTTTTGAAGGAGTGGAGACTGGGTGAGCATCTAATGGAAAAGGGAAGGGAGTTCCACAGGAACGGTGCAGCCCTAGAGAAGTCTTGAAGGCGAGCATCAGAGGTGGGAGCACGGACAGTGGATACACATAGGTCTTCAGCAGAGCGTAGAGGCCTAAATAGGGGATAGAGGTAGGATAAATAGGTGGGAGCAGCATTATGTAGAGATTTGAAAGCAAGATCCAGAATTTTAAATTGAGCCCTATATCTTACAGGAAGCCAATGCAGGGACTGACATAGGGGGGAGGTGTGGGAGGTGCGGGCGGACAGAAAGATGATCCTCACCACTGCATTCGTTATAGACGGCAATGGGGAAAGTTAGGAGCACATAAGACAACTGAGAAGTGGATTGCAGTTGTCAAGGGGAGAGAGGACAGTGGCATGGATAGATTGTTGGGTACTTTGGTCAGAGCCATTTCCTCAGATTGCTGAGTGTGGAAACCAGACTGAAGTGGGTCGAGCAGAGAGATGGACTCAAGGAAGTCTATCAATCTCACATACCCAAGTCTTTCAAGGATCTTGGATGCAAAAGACAATAGCGAGATAGGGTAGTTTTTGGATGGGGAGTTAGGGCCAAGGATGAGCTTTTTGAAAATTGGGGTTACAGTTGCATGTTTGAAGGGTTATGGAAATATGCCAGAGGAAAAAAAGAGATTGAGAATTTTAGTGAGAGTACATAATGAAGTACTAACATCAAGGCTCAAAATTGTTGTACTAGCCAGATTAGACTTGGAAATTCATTCTGTGTCAAATAGAAATTCATCCAAATTCAGGCCAAAATAGCACTAACCCATTTGTCAACATAAACACCTATTTTTGCTGCATAATACACAATTACACAATACACAATCATTCATATCCCAATTTTTTTGTAATGAGAAAAACAAACATAATCCATTAAGGAGACAGTAGTAAGGAGTGCAATGTCACCTAGCAACTTCCCATGGGAGTTTTAGCATTCAATCTTTGCTGACTTGTCTATGTTCACCATTGAGTTAAGGCAAGAGTTTGCTGGGATAAATTCAGCCCTCAAATCATAAAGCGTCCCCAAATACCCATGATTATAACACACTTTATTGCTTTTATGATTGCACTTTTGTATGCACTTCAACAAGGAATATTATGGATTACATTTTGTTTGCTTTTTATATTCTCATTTAGACATATTGTAACCATGTATGCAATGTTTGTATGATTAAGTAGAGCTGATGTATCATTTTCATTATTTTTCTGACACTTGATTGCCTTCTAAACGCGTATTGGTAGCTAAAGGTTGTGACTTGGGAAGAAGGAGGCCTTTTTTTAAATGAATATTGTGATATTTTTCCACTCTCATCGTGTACTTTATGATGACAAATACACCAATATTTTTTTGCGTGCACCTTATAATGTTTGTCAATTTATATTATTTGACATTTTCTCATAATTAATTTGTTGTGCTGTATTTTATTGTATTTAGTTTAATATCCTTATTTAGTAGGTTAGATTGCTATGACCTTCTTAGTGTTGTTAAGATCTTTTATTTAACGTTTATAGCTCACTAATACTATATGATGAATTGACAAGTTAGGTTCTTTTATTATTACCATTTGATACTATGGATAACAGTTTTTCATTGCATTTATATTTGCAGCCTTATAATATATGATCTGTATCGTTTTGATTATTTTCTATAGTGCCTTATCTTTCCCCTCTTTTTCGACCATACACTACTTGACCTCAATCCTGGTCAGACCACAGCATCTAAATGAGTTCCTTCTTTCGGATACTAAAGTTAGGCAGGACATAGAGAACGCTTAAACTGACTACTTTGCATCTAACTATTCTCCATATATAGACCCTTATGTCCTTGTGGATTGCCAAAATGCAGTATTCTGAGGCAGACTGATTCACAAAGTAGTTAGTTGTAGTTAAGACAACAGAAACGTAACCTGTTAAAAATATAAGGCAATTACCTTATATTTCATAGGATGATCCAAGTTAACTAGCCTTTTAGGAACCACAGATGTATAAAATAGAGCAATGTTCAAAGAGGCTAAAATATGTTTATTATGCACCATCTAACAAAACAGTCAAGTTTCTAGAAAGATGGTTGAGGGATAGGGTGTGACGAAACCAACCTCGCCACTGGGCCCTGGAGAAGCCTGTTTGCCCGCCTCCTGCCTGCTGACTATGGCCCCTGGGTTATTTGGGGCATGTTGTATTTTGTTGTGCGACTGCTGGCCCTTTAAGCACAGTGAATGGTATTTTATTGTACTGCTGCTGGCCCTTTAAGAACTGTCTGGGGACATATTGAGACTTTGGGTAACAATACCCTTTAAGACTATGGCCCCTGAAAACGTATGGACTTGTATTGGGTGTGTATGGCCCTTTAAGAACCGTCTGGGGACATCTTGTAACTTTGCTGAACAATGTCCCTTTAAGACTATGTCCCCAGACCTGTAAAATAACTTGTTCCTGGCTTTCCCCCACTTGGTTCAGTAAATAGGGCTTACTGAACCAAGTACCACACAGGCGGACCACCCAGAAGCTAAAGTGTGCAGGCAATTTACCTCCCAGGCTGTGAGGTTACTGCAGGTTAATTGCCGAGCGCTGGGTGGCCTCAGTTCGTGCAAACGAACACGTGGCGGCGGCCATCTTTGTTCATTCAGATGCGGTCAGCGGTGTATGCTAAAGATTCTGTGGAACTGAATTCGGCTACACATTTTGCCGAACACCGCTGACCCTTACCTTCTCCCATACTAAACTTGCAGCTCCAGAGACTAAGTCCCGTTCGAAATGGGACTTAGCCGTTTTTCTGCATGGAATTGACCGACCGCACAGCCCAAATCTATGGAACTGTTTTGGGCAGGAAATTGTGCTTGCGGTCGGTCATAAAGGACTTCCACCTAACTTTTGATTCACTGGAGGGATCGGTGTGATTTTTGGAAGGGTTTATGTTTAAAGTGTGCTGATTCTAAATATGCATTTTTAGGAAGATTGGATGTATGGATTTAAAGTTATAGCACATGTATAAAAACTGTAGTTTTCCTGGCTGTATAATTATGTTAACTGGTTATCTGAGGGGAGTGAACTGTTATTCTATTGGCTGTTATGCTATTGGCTGTTATGCTATTGGCTGTTATGCTATTGGCTGTTTTACCCCGCCCCTGTGGGCGGTCTTTTATGTGTAAGATGGAAATAAAAGCAGACTGGGTGTGCTAGCACCTCAGATCATCTTGTACCCTTCCTGAAGTCTCAACTCATGTTTGGGGGATTGGAGAACTACACTCTGGGGATTGCTATAATCACTATACTCCCCAGGGTTTTATTGCTGAGCTCTGCTAAGAGCTGTTCCTGTGCCTGCTCTTTGGAATTCTGAGAGGTCCATCTACTGGAAGCTAGACCCTGGTCTTGGGTCCAGAGTGGGTAGCGTGGCGAGACCCCAACCAAGCTGCGGCGGTTCGTGGGAGTCTACAGTGGTTATGGTGTCTGGTGGAGTGCTGGGAGTCCTCAGGAGCGCTAGGAGCATCCTTTAACGGAGGTACCCAGTCGGGGTGCCAGGTGATCCGTTACATAGGGTGGCAGTTAATACAGTGTTCTATATAAACTCTAGCTCTGGCCATAAGATTCTCAAACTTGCCAGGACAACAGATGAGTTTGCCTTCTTTTATGCTTCTTTATGCTATTTTAATAAAAAAGGCCTCAATCGCTCAACCAACTTCCTCCTGCTCCAATTACTTCCTAGACAAGTTGAGAATTCCTTGCCTAACTCCTGATAAGGCCCATACTCTCATATCTATTGAGAAGGTAGTGATGGTTATGCAACATCTGCCTAAAGACAAAAGTCCCAGCCGTGATGGGTTTACACATCTACTACCATACCTTCAAACTCTACCCTCTCTTAACCAACTTTATCAAACACGTCACATCTTCATAGGTAATTCCAGATAAGTACATTCATGCACACATCACTACTGTATCAAAACCTTGAAAAAAAACTAGGGTATGTCAGAATTTCCACCCTATTGCATTTTTGAATGTTGATATGAAACTATACAAGGAAATTCTGGCAAACAGACTAGCTATCCCTTCTCCCCTGCCTCCTGGATATTGACTAAGTTGACTTTGTTTTGGCACAACAAGTTTCAGATTATAACCTGTAAACAAGTTCTAAATCATACAACATGCACATGCATTCAACTCCCTGGTACTTATCATTGGACATTGGATGTATAAAAAGCATTTGCATGAGTGCATTAGCCTTGCACAAATTCAGCCTTCAAGCCATGTTTCATAATAGCTAGAAATTGTAGCTACACTTCTTGCAGTGTAGTAGGAGGAAGGGTAGCATTTACAATCTCCCTGCTGAAAAACAGGCTGAATATAGGACTTTTTCAATGCTGAATATAGGTGGTAGGGGACATAAAAGGGTCATAAAGGAATACATATAGTTTTTATTGCTTTCCATACATGAGATTTGCTAAAGTTCCTATTTTATGTAAACTGACTTCATCACAGGAGACACTAAGGAGGACAGAGGCATTGCACCCAGACCACTCCATATCATTGAAGTGGTCTGGGTGCAATGTACCTGTCTCCCTTAGTCCTGCAATGTAAATCATTGCAGTTTGAGGAACTGTAATGATTATATTACAGTACTAAGACTTACTCTAGTTGCTGTCAATCAGACAGCCAGTAGAGGCACTTCCTGGTGATTAAGCAATTTTTGGTCACCTAACTGGTGCTGGACATCCTCAAGCATCAGTAAAAACCCATAGGAAAGCCGCCCTGTTGAATGAAATCAGAGGAGGAGGAGGACCCAGCGCAGAGGGACCACGGTGCTGTAGTCGGATAACTGTTAAAAGGGTTTTTAAAACCCTTTCTGTGTAAGGGTGCAGGAGGGAAGAGGGCAGCAGAAGGGAACTGTTGTGTATGGAATACAACTTTGTATTTGTAACAGAGATCCCCGTCCTCCGACCGAGTACCCTCCGTTGATGGACGCTTCCTAACTTGCGCAGAGGACCACAAGCACCGCACCGGACACCGCAACCGCCGTAGCTTGACTGGAGTCTCGCCGACTTCCTTCCACCCTCGATCAGCTTCTGTCCTCCAGGACCGTTTGGGAAAGACCTCTTCCTTCCACCCTGTATGAACCTCCAGCATCCAGGACTGTGTGGGGAAGACCTCTCCTCCAAGGAGAGCGTAACAGGAACAGCTCTTAAAAGAGCTAAGTGATATACATTATCTTCCCATAGCCAGTAACCTGTGTTTATTATACATTATCCCCCATAGCCAGTAACCTGTGTTTATTATACATTAACCCTCCCATAGCCAGTAACCTGTGTTTATTATACATTATCCCCCCAGAGCCAGTAACCTGTGCTTATTATACATTATCCTCCCATAGCCAGTAACCTGTGTTTATTATACATTATCCCCCATAGCCAGTAACCTGTGTTTATTATACATTATCCCCCATAGCCAGTAACCTGTGTTTATTATACATTATCCCCCCCATAGCCAGTAACCTGTGTTTATTATACATTATCCTCCCTATAGCCAGTAACCTGTGTTTATTATACATTATCCTACCATAGCCAGTAACCTGTGTTTATTATACATTATCCTCCCATAGCCAGTAACCTGTGTTTATTATACATTATCCCTCCATAGCCGGTAACCTGTGTTTATTATACAGTATCCCCCCATAGCCAGTAACCTGTGTTTATTATACATTATCCCCCCCCATAGCCAGTAGCCTGTGTTTATTATACATTATCCTCCCATAGCCAGTAACCTGTGCTTATTATACATTATCCTCCCATAGCCAGTGACCTGTGTTTATTATACATTATCCTCCCCATAGCCAGTAACCTGTGTTTATTATACATTATCCTCCCATAGCCAGTAACCTGTGTTTATTATACATTATCCCCCATAGTCATTTATCGTTGGACCTAGGCAGCATGATGTCTTAGGTCGGCCCAGAGAGTGAGTGAGTGAGTGAGTGAATAATATAATATATATGTTCAGAAACACATTAGTAATGTAAATCGGGTTCATGCAAAGAGGGTGAAAAGGTATTAAAGAAAAACACACTTATTGCATCAAATTTACAAAGCCAAACTTTTATAAGCTTTCCTCATTTCTTTCTCGGGATGAGGAATATATCGGTTGTAGACTGAGGATTTCCATCTGCCCAATCTTTTAATAATATGCACTGGAGTGTCAGTGTTGAAGGAGACCGAAGCTGCCCCTATTCTAAATGAAAGACCCGAGACATGGATACAACCCAATCTTAGGAGTAGTTTTCTGATGTAGAAGATGAATTTAGCCGTAGTCAGAGGGATTCAGGGAGAGTAGTGGTGAAATGTGTGTGGCATGACTGAGTGTGGGTAAGTAAGAGTCAATTATTTTAACTGGGCACTAGTTCTAGGTGGGATAAAGTGGTATAGCGGATGGATGAGTAGTTTGCTTCGTTTTAGAGGTCTGTAGAGAAAGTATATAGTGATCATGATTTTTTGCGATATCCAATATTTTTAAGGTGGTCCCAGTGCCACCACTCATATCTGGTGTCACAATAGCTTGCATTTATAAAAATTTTTGACTGTAATATAATAGCAGTCAGTTTCCTTCACACATGTGCGTTTCAGGGCCTGCCAGGGCACAGTGTCACACCAGTGCAACTCATATCTGGTGTAACAGTAGTGTACATTTAAAAAAAAAAAACGAGAAATTTGACTGTGAAACAATAGCAGTCAGTTTCCTTCACACGTGTGCGTTTCAGGGCCTGCCAGGGCACAGTGTCACACCAGTGCAACTCATATCTGGTGTAACAGTAGTGTTCATTTTTAAAAAAAAAATACAGGGGGCTTGTTGTCACCTTTCGGGGACCCTTGGTGTTGTACGTGGCTGGGTGGAGGAAGAGACCTTCAATGACATCAGTGAGGACAAGGAACGGGACATGGCTAGCTTGGTATCCAACCTTGTGCAAATGGGGAGTTTGCGGTTGTGCAAATGGACTGTTTGCAGAGCTGGTGCAAGGATTTTTGCCGCCATAGGCAAAAGTAAAGTTTGCCGCCCCTCTCCCCCCCCCCATATGACATCACAATGCCCCACCCATATGATCTGCCGTTAACTAACGCAAGTGCTGCAGTACCGCCGTGTTTACATTAAAAGGCCTGCAGGGACAGGCTATAGACACCAGAACCACTACATTAAGCTGAAGTGGTTCTGGGAACTGTAGTGTTTCTTTAATGTGCGGTAAATTAGAGATTAGTGCCACGAATAATATACTAGATTGCCTACTTACAACAGATGAGGATGATGATGGGCTCTAGCTGTAGTCTGGCTCCACTGGTCTGGTGTAGAACACGCTGTTTGTAACTGTGGTCACAAAAATCAATGTTCTGGGAGAACGGGAAGCAGCTCCATTTTTTTAACGCCCAGATCAAGGTCTGGGTCCAGGGTCCACCTTCATGTTCCACCAATGAGTTTGTTCACAGGAGGTGGAGTAGGGGATGTCCTGATATGTGTGTAAGGAATGCATTGTGTGAATCTGTGTTTGTATGTGTAAGGGCTGCAAGGTGTGTTTCTGTGTATGTACGGGATGCAGTGTGTGCGTCTGTAAGGGGTGCATTGAGTGTGTGTAAGGAATGCATTGTGTGTAAGGGTTGCATTGCTTGTGTGAGTGTGTGTGTCTGTGTGTGTAATGCATTGTGTGTTTTTCTGTGTGCAAGGGGTGCATTGTCTTTTTGTGTAAGGGGTGCATTGTGTGTGTATCACTCTCTTCTCCCCCCCTTGTTCCTCTCTTCTCCCCCCTCCCTTGTCACTCTCGTCTCCCCCGTTGTCACTCTCTTCTCCCCTCTCCACTCTCATTCCCCCTCCCAACCCCGTCAATTCCCCTCCCTGTCAATTTCTCCCCCCACCCTGTCAATTTATTTCCCCTCCCTTTCAATGTATCCCCCCTTTCAATTTATTCTCCCCACCCTCCCTGTCAATTTATTCCCCCCCTCCCTGTCAATTTATTCCCCCACCCTGCCTGTCAATTTATTCCCCCCACCCTCCCTGTCAATTTATTCCCCCCTGTCCATTTATTCCCCCCCTTTCAATTTATTCCCCCCACCCTCCCTGTCAATTTATTCCCCCCACCCTCCCTGTCAATTTATCCCCCCCTCACTTTCAATTTATTCCCCTCTCCTCCCTGTCAATTTATTCCCCTCCCTGTCAATATTTTCCCCTCCCTCCCTGTCAATTTATTACCCCCTGTCAATTTATTCCCCTCCCTGTCAATTTATTCCCCTCCCTGTCAATATATTCCCCCTCCCTCCCTTTCCATTTATCCCCCCCCTTTCAATTTATTACCCCCCGTCAATTTATTCCCCTCCCTGTCAATATATTCCCCCTCCCTCCCTTTCCATTTATTCCCCCCTTTCAATTTATTACCCCCTATCAATTTATTCCCCCCTTTCCATTTATACCCCCTACCTTTCAATTTATTACCCCCTGTCAATTTATCCCCCCTTTCCATTTATTCCCCCCTTTCCATTTATTCCTCCCCCCTTTCAATTTATTTCCCCCCCTTTCCATTTATTCCTCCCCCCCACCCCTCCCACCTTTCAATTTATTTCCCCCCACCCTCCCCTACCTCTATTGTAGCGTGGCCGAGCCCTGTATAGGGCTACAGGGAGATTTTGGTACAGGGAGATTTTGTTTCCTGTACCCCGCCAGACTAAAAGGAAGTGCACACTGAGTGTGCACTTCCTGTTAGTCCGGTCGGGTACAGGAGACAGATGCTCCCTGTACCCGGCCGGACCATACAGGGCTCGGCCACGCTACAGTGAGGGAGGGACAGGAGGGAGCGCTGAGTGCTTCCCTCCTGTTAGTCCCCCTCCTCATGTTGCGCCCGGGCGGTGCGCCCTCATGGACGCACCAGCTCGGGCAGAGCTGCAGCCGCCTGAGGCTCTTTACAGAGCGCTCGGGCGGCTGCAGCATTAGGGGGACCGGCGCTCCTGGCGGCGCCCCTTCCCAAGGGCCGCCCTAGGTGGCTGCCTAGTACACCTAACAGGTAGCGCCGGCTCTGACTGTTTGCGGTTGTTTGCGGTGCGTTAAACGGGGAGTTTGGTCTGTCACTGTGAAGCGGGCGTAACCCTTATACTACCTGATCGATACAACATCATACCTGATGTTTTAAAGCAAGTTATTCCAAACTATTTAGGAATGTTAGGTGATTTATGCCCTTTATGGATTAAAACCAGACTCTGCATCAACTATGTAATTTTCCATGGGAGTTTTGCCATGGATCCCCCTCCGGCATGCCACAGTCCAGGTGTTAGTCCCCTTGAAATAACTTTTCCATCACTATTGTGGCCAGAAAGAGTCCCTGTGGGTTTTAAAATTCGCCTGCCTATTGAAGTCTATGGCAGTTTGCCCGGTTCGCCCATTCGCGAACATTTGCGGAAGTTCGCGTTCGCCATACGCGAACGGAAAATTTTATGTTCGCGACATCACTACTGTCTATGGGTGGTTCACTGGCTTTGCATCTTTTCCTATGTTGTGTTTCAAAGCTGCTGTATACAGCAAACGCAGACTCAAAGGAATCCATGTTTAAAATGGAATAAGGCAAAAATGTGATTCTTTGTTAAACTAGTTTGCATTCGCCCACCCAGAATCCTTTGCGGTAGTAACATCACTGCAGATTTGCATGTAAAAAAAAATGTTGGATGGGGTTAAATGAGAATTTTAAAATAGTGTTCTGATATTTATAATACAGCTAATACATAGGTTTTTTACATACAGTCTGTTTGATAGGGACTGTGATGCATTGGCTGCCATCATTCTTATTGGTTTGACATCCCAAAAAGCTAAATCAAGTATAAAGTAAATCATACTCCAAATAAGTCCACTCATCATAAGAATTTAATTATATACCCTGACAGGAGTGAAAGAATGCAAAGTAACTTTTGAGGCCGAGTAATATTTTCCAAGCTAATACAATTATGATATGTGCATGGAACCTGCCCGGCAACCTTAGTCAGTGCAATATTTCATATCTCCATTAATTCAGCTGAAAATGGGGTCTGTAATGCTAAGCTACCCAAAGGAGGGTCTATCTATATGTCATAATAGTGTTGGTACAGTATATATAGTATTAGTATTCTACTGCTATGGCCTGGAACATTTTAAGATAATCCTTATTTATGAAAAAAAACCTAAAAAACTAAATTATTTTACAATTATAACTAGTTAATTATATATATTATATATTATAATAAAAAAATGAAAATGAAATGACTCTTAAATTTTCAGCTTTCAAATAAATATATGAAAATAATTAATACGTTTTATACACTCATTATAGTGCAAAGTTATTTAAGTACAGGCTATCCTAGCTATAAGATAAGGCCAGGGACTAATGAAAGTATTTAGAAAATTGGGCAGACTAGATGGGCCGAATGGTTCTTATCTGCCGTCACATTCTATGTTTCTATGTATAAATATGCAAGAAATAACTCATTACAAAATGTACCTATTTCCAAATTAGTCCACGCAGACAGACATAATCAATTAATTTGATAGTAATGAGTGGAGATTTCCTAAATTTAGACAAATGAAATTCCAATACATGCCGCTGGCCATGTCTGCATCTTGCAGCTTTTTAGTAGATAACCCTCTAATTTTTTTCACTTGGGAGATTGCCATATTTAAGGCTACTAAATTAGGTAGATCTTTAGTAGATAGCTCATTTTTGGCATCCTTATGCAATCCCACAATAATTATAGAGCTATCTACTAAGAAGAACAAAATGATGAAAAGCCCTTTCTTTTCATAAGTTTGGTGTTTTAGACAACTTTACTAATACTAAGTAAAAAATATTTAGTATTGGTAAATAAAGGAGGTAAAATCCTCCCTCCTGCCCCTACCTGTGTTGCTGCTAATAGGGGCATGTCTACAGCCAGTGGCTGCTCTCTGTCATAAACATAGACTACTGACTTACCAATTTTCCAATATCAAAATAAATGTGGGGCATAGAGTCCCCTCCAGTCCCCACTTGTGGCCAAAGGTGGGAATAGTAAATACAATTAATAAGGGGATGTATTGTCCCCAAAGCCCCCCCACACAGGCGGCAGGTGTGTTCTCTAAAAATAAATCCGGGGGGACAGTGTCCTACAAGCCTCCACTCATTAGTGGCAGGAGTGGGCCCTAAATAACATGGGAGGTGGACTTATTGTCCTTCAACTATACTAAACTCTGTGGTAGAAACATTCTATTACTCAGTCATAATCGGTTTGAAAGGCATGCCTCCTTTTGAAGAGAATAATAAAAAATATGGCATAAAAGAAACACAATGCTACCCATATTTATGTATAGTACACTGTCTGAAGGAAAAATTATTCAAAACACACAACACCTTAGAACCAATGATTATTCTTCAAACTCAGCTGAACAAAATGTGCCATGTGGATCCGTTGGTTAAACACACTACATCTCTATGTTGTAATTACCTGTCTAGTTATTATTAAATGTGACTTTATTGTTCAATGGGAAAAACAAAAACCTTTGACTCCACATTCTGATATCAGAACTTAAATAACATGAGAGGTGTTACTAATTGCATGAATTATATAGAGAATCATGTCCAAATTGTTTACGGATAGTACTTGGGTCCCTCGTGGTTAGCTAAAATATACTGGGTGACCTCAGACTCCTGCTGTAGGGGTTTTGGTTAACTATGTAACATCACACTTGTGTGCTGGTTTTGCCCCATAATAAATTCATCTTAGGATTTCATAGATTAATTATTACAACTAATACTATCACTGAAGCGACCGTTGACCCACAGATACAGATTTTTTTAAATTGTCCCTCTGAGAATCCCAAAGAATACAAATTTGGTGATAATGCATATTCTTATTGTTGCTGAAACATTAATTCTGCGGTCAAATACATTTGTTAACATGCTATTGAAAGATAATTTAATATTGATATTAGTCCAAAACAAATAGTGTAAATTTGACAACTAGAGCTACTTATTCAGATGCAGCTGATCTGAGAAAAAATTGTATGTGGATACATTATTTGCATTATAACATTACCCCACTGCTGGAGTTTCGGCCACAAGTTTCATGTCAGAGAATTTTCTATTTACCCATGGAATAAGACAGGGTTATAAGACATATCCTCTCTTATTTATTTTGGTGATGGAAACCTTGGCCTAATTGATTAGTAATGAACCAATGATGAAGGGCGTTAAGATTGGTGATGTTAGTCACACTTGGACTTTTCGCTGACAATATCATTCTGTCTTTGCGAAATCCAACTACCTCTCTTGATTCAGTGCTGCATATCCTATAACAATTTGGTAAGGTAAAATTAGGATAATTAAAATAAGAGCCAAGGATCCCTTCAAATGGAATTAAACCTATGCTTGTACAAAACTACACTCATTTAATGAAATTACATTAAAAAAAAAAAAAAAAAATGATGACCCAGATAGGAAACAAATTATTTCACCGTGTTACTCCTTTGTAAATTCTAGGCCCAAAACCATATTAGACTTTCTGAAAGCGTTGGAGAGAGATCTCCAGACAGTATTTGAAGAGCATAATTCAATACTCAGGTCACTTAGAGAACCACTACAAAGTAATATATTAGGTTGGTAGTGTCTCAAACGTACCTTTACCCGGTGCCCGCAACACTCCTCTCCTCCGGCCACGCGGGTAGAACGCACCGTGTGACTGCAATGCCTCAGTCCTCGTGCCACACTGTCCGAATGCTCCACATGGCTGCGCAGCCTGAATATAATACTTACCTTCGGTCCCGCGAATGGCTCCCTCTGCTGGTTCGCGTGACGAACTGCAACCTCTAAAAATAAAATAAATAGCCATGTCATCATTACCTTAAAGGGACCAAGTCATCTAGGTGACCCAATGCTGTTTGGGCTCGCAGAAAATGCGTGGACCAATGGGAATTTTTTTGAGCCTATTTAAGGCTTGTTTTAGCCTCCATTCATTGCACTATCACGGTTTCTGTTTGGATCCTCGTTTAGTGCTCCTGGTAATTCCCTTGTGATTTCCTGTGTTTGACCTCGGCTTTGTATTTGACTTCTAATTTCTGGTATCCTGACCCCAGTCTCATATTTGACTTCTGATTTCTGGTATCCTGACCCCGACTTTGTCTTGACTCTGAGTTTTTCTGTGATTCCTGTCCTTGATTTATCTTGACCCCATTTCTTGTTGTAGTAATACGTAAAGTCAGGCCATTCTAAGGCTCGGTAACATGCCTTTTGGATTCATGTTTTGAGGATTTCCTCTTTCCTGTGTGTTGGGATATGAATGCCATGACAGGTACTTGACCCCGTCCAGAATTCAAAAAATGTATCCCAATTCTATCAACTTATGTTGGCGTGGCTGTGGACAAACTGGCACATATTCCCACATGTAATGGAAATGCCCTCATTTAAAATTGTTTTGGAAAAAATTATATACAATAATGCAAGATATTAATTCTTCTGTGGTAGACTTAACACCGGAAGTTTGTTTACTTAAAATGTTTCATGACAATTTTGCCAAGGTGAAGAAGATTATGGTAGGACATATTTGTGGCAACTACTGCTATTTCACTATACTTGAAATCTGATGTGATCCCTGTTATCAAAGAGGTGTTGCCAATGACATTAGAAAATGAGAGCTATGAGTTCAGGAAAAACTTAAACACACATTATTTTTCTTTTGTTTAACCCCTTAAAACCATAGGGCATACTTTTACGCCCTATTCTAAGCGGCTCTAAACACTGCAGGGCGTAATAGTACGCCCTCACGGTTTTTCTTACTTACCCGGTCGCCGGCAATCCCACGCCGGCGATCGCGGTCGGGGGACTTACCTGGGATCCTAGGGAGTCCCCCGCGGTGGATCCTGCCTCCTTTGGCCCTCTCCCGGCCATGTGAGAGTGATATATATATATAAATATTGTTATATATATATATATATATATATATATAATATAAAAAAATAAATATGTAAATACGTTAAAAAATAAAAATAACAAATACAAAAGAAATAATTCAAAAATATATAGATGTGTGTTATTTCGTTCTAACTGTATTGTGATATTAGTATATATATATATATAAAGTCCTATTGTCTCCTTGCACACACACTTCAATGTGAATTTTTGCCTGGTGCTGTTAAGCCAATGCCATAATATACACAAATATACGGAACAAGAGGCAAGCACTCATGGTCTTTTCGTTTCTTTAAAACGATTTTCCTTTTATTTCATTGCTTAAAACTTGATCAACGTTTCAGCCACAGTGCATGGCTTACATCAGGATCTTTTACAGCTGTGCACTGTGGTATGCCACAAATTTGAGGGTTGCAAGGGGATATTTCTTCTCCAAAAAATGTTTGTTGACCGGCTTATCAGAGGAGCCATCTCGATATGCTGTTCTGATGTTGGATCTGTGACCCCTAATACGATCGCACAGGGGAGTGATGGTTTTGCCAATATAGGCAAGTCCGCATGGGCAAGATATCTTGTAAATAACGTGTGTAGTCTTGCAGGTAATAGTATGACGAATATTATATCGTTTATTGTTGTGAGGGTCATTAAATGTGCGTGACGGGACCAAGTGACACAGCTAAGACATCTCACACTACCTCTGACTTGTATATATCACTATATATATGCCTATATTTAAATAAAAATATTTTACAAAAATTATATATATATATATATATATATACAAAGAAAAAAATACCGGCACTCCTGGGGTTTTCAAATACAATCTTCTTTATTCAGAGAAACCACATCAACGTTTCAGCTCCTATTAGGAGCTTTCATCAGGACACTCATATCACTAAGAATGAAGAAGCTTATATAGGGCATGCAATAAAAGTAATTAAAAATAATTACTTACCCACAGATGATAAGAATTTCCCTTTCCCGCCAGGTCCGTCCAGGTTGCCAGCGCACTCATCCAACACTTCCGGGTTCGTAGTCACATGGCTCGGAACTCCGGACCAAACGTGATGCTATTGGATGGCTGTAACATGTCGCTGGGGCAACCATAGACGCATAAGTCTCATTGGCTGCTCCCGCATGTATTGAAGCCGATCAGACTTAACATTATGCGAACGAGTGTGTTTAGAGAGCAAGTTGCTAGGCAACCTGGACGCACCGTGGGGCTGAAAGAGAAAAATATAAATTAAAAGTGTGCCATTGAGGAACCTCAGATTGTGAAACTAATAAAACATTAGTGTAGAGTCCTTAAGTGCTGAATATGTTCAAATAGAGTCCCAGAACTCCTGAGGACCTACTATCTAATTTGGCTAGTGTCTATTCTTGTCATAGAGAGTGGGGAATTTTTATAATGTGTGCTGTGTGTAAGGACATAATCCTCATAGAGACTAAAAGGAAATTAGCCAATTTGTATAATTCTATTAGGGGCTAATGGACAAAAGATAGTGAAAAAAGTGAATCAAAACATGTGAAAAAATAAATGATTTATGGAAACTAAGTTTAGAGCTGAGTGGTCCTATACATAAGAAATATTCTAAACAATAGCACCTATGGGTAAATCATCCGTGAGCAAGTATATACAAATATAATTCAATTTTTTTTTTTTTTTTAAAAAGCAACAGTCTATCTGGTAAATCAAAACAATAAACTAACCAAACATATATCCAATTGACATTAGGACCTTGAAAACAATGCTATACCAGCATAGCCAGTTTTTATCACTCTCATGTGAGAGGGAATATTCTACAACAGCAAGTCAGGTATCTAGTAGAGCTACAAAAACACTGTAAATGAGTTCTTCTCATTTAAGCCTTTGGGTGACAGGGTTCCCAGCTGGTGAATCCAAAAGGACTCTCTCTGTAAAAGGATTAAACCTCTGTTCCCCCCTCGGGCCGGAATGGGAACATGCTCAATAGCAATACATCTTAAGGTAGCGAGTTGGTGTTGAAACTCTAGAAAGTGTCTGGCCACTGGCTTGTCCGACTTGCGATCACGATAGGCTAGTCGGATACTGGACCTGTGGCCTCTGATTCTCTCACAGAGAGCCGTCTCTGTTTTGCCAATGTAATTGAGTCCACACGGACATGACAGTTTGTAGATAACAAAATCTGTGTGACAATGTATTCGTTGGTGGATCTTGTATATTTTGCCTGTGTGTGGGTGTGTGAAGGTTTTGGAGGGGATGATATGGCCGCACGTCACACATCCCAAACACCTCACACACCCTGCATTTATACTGCCCTTGTTCACTGGACTATAGCAATGCTGGGGATCTGTCTTGACTAATAAGTCCCTTAGGTTTTTATTGCGTCGGTAGCAAAACATTGGCTTGTGGCGAAAAGTCTCAGGCAGAGATGGGTCGAGTTCCAATGTATGCCAATTGGTGCGGATGGCTGACGTCAACTCCGAGTTTGCTGTATTGTAGAGTGTGACGAAGTGCCCTTCGCCACTTTGTCCTGGAGAGGCCTGCTTGCCTGCCTCCTCCCCTGCGACTATGGTCCTGGACTATATTGCACTGTAAACCCTGTATTCAGGCATATGGGCTTGTATTAGACTGTCTTTTTCCCTTTATCTATGCTGTAGGTTTGGACTACTAATATAACCTAACAGCCAGGAGATTTAGGCGAATATATTGCATAAGAATCACATTACTGGAGAATACAGCCGTTCGCATGATTTCATGCGAATTCTTTGTGCTCTGAATAGGTGGCCGCCATTTCGGGACTTTTCCACGTGTTCGCGGCCATCTTGCGTGCGAACAGCGGTGTTTGCCTGTGAACGCATGGAACTGAAATCGGAAGCGCAAACAGGCGAATACCGCTAAGACCTCCAGACATCCAGAATTACGCACGGAAACTACCGAACGACCGGCCGTTCGGTAGTTATGCTTAACTTAGTATGGGGATTCTAGCGACCACAAAGATGCGAATGGATGGCAAGAATTTCGTCTATTTTACCGTGCGAACGGAGACCGACCGCAAGGCCAAAACTCATGGAACTATTTTCGGCTAGTTGGTCTGTGCGGTCGGTCAAAACTTTGGAGCTCTGTATCTCCCGAACCATCCATCCGAATGGGCTGATTTTTGGACAGACTGTTCCCCTGAACAAGGGCTATTTGAGGATACCAGATTTAAAGCTGTACCCCCTGTTTTTGGGGTACATCCAGAACTTGGGTAAAATAATGTATGTTTTAATTGGGTTATGTGTTTATCTGAGGGGAGGAGACGTGGGGGTGTTACCATGCATGTGATTGGTCAATTTCATCCTCCCCCTGGGAGTGTCCTGTATGTACCTGATCCTAATAAAAAGCAGGCTGGGTGTTCCAGTCCTCAGACCTCTTCTGACCCTCAATACGTAGCCTCGTCTCGTTATTGGAGGGAACTGCTATATCACACTGGGGATTGCTATGCGCTGCATATTCCCCTGAGCTCTTAATCACTTAGCTCTTTTAAGAGCTTGTTCCTGTTACGCTCTCCTGGAGGAGAGGTCTTCCCCACACGGTCCTGGAGGACAGAAGCCGATCCAGGGTGGAAGGAAGACGGCGCGGCTCCAGTTAAGCTACGGCGGTTGTGGAGCCTGCGGTGGTTGTGGTGTCGTCTGCAGTGCTTGGAGTCCTCTGAGAGCGCTAGGAGCATCCATCAACGGAGGGTACTCGGTCGGGGTACACGGAGCTCCGTTACAGTGGTGGCAGCGGTGGGATGGCGTCCTAGTGCGAGGAGAAGCAGCTCAGAGACACTGGTAACGTTTGGAGTTACAATTGAGGGCAACGCTAGCCATTGGGCAGCGCCCCTGGCTACAACAGGATGGCTTCCCTAGGGCGAGGAACAGCATCCTGGGAACACCCAGCAAAACTGGACTATTGGTATAGTCACGTACAGTTTGACGCTATGCTGAAGCGGCGGTTGGATGTCTACGGGTCCCTTCTAACCGAGGAAATGGTACCAAGAATAAGGAGAGAACTGGCGGAGTATCTGCAGATGGAAGCAGAATATCGGGCAGTGAGGGCAAAGTATTCCGTCCCTGCGCCCCAGCAACAGCGTGAGTTACAGGGGGCCGAAGGGGTCGTCCTTTCCCCCCAGCAGCCGTGTGTCCTACAGAGAGCGGAGACAGTTGGTCCCTCTCTACAGCAACAGGACCATGGTAAGGGAGTGGAGACAGGCGGTCTCCCTCTCCAGCAGCAGTGTGTACCCCAGGGGGCCGAAGGTGCCGCCCTTCCCCCCCAGCAGCAGTGTGTCCTACAGAGAGCAGAGACAGTTGGTCCCTCTCTACAGCAACAGGACCATGGTAAGGGAGTGGAGACAGGCGGTCTCCCTCTCCAGCGGCAGCCTGTGTTTCCGGGAAAGGAGCACAGCACCCCCTCTCCCCAGCGGCAGCTTCCCCTAACAAGGGGAGACACTAATCCTCCAGACGGCGCAGATGGGACCGTGGTCTCTGTGCCTGACCTACAGGGATGCTGGACAGCCTTTCCAGATCCCCAACTACCCTCACCGGGACACCCAGAGGAGGGGGTAAGTACAAATTCCCCTCCCCAGCTAACTCCTAGCGTGGCACCAGGGTTAACGGAGGCGATGTTAACCCCTACTGACGTCCATGTTCCCTTGGCTACTGAGCCGGACTATGGTCTCAGTACCCCAGCAGACGAGCTGGCAGCTGGGCAGAGTGCAGTCGGCCTCTGCCCTACCTTTTTCCCTGGTCCAGAGCCCGATGTCCTGCAGGCTACCCCAGCAGAAGAGCTGGCAGCTGGGCAGAGTGCAGTCGGCCTCTGCCCTACCTTTGTCCCTGGTCCAGAGCCTGATGTCCTGCAGGCTACCCCAGTGGAAGAGCTGGCATCTGGGCAGAGTGCAGTCGGCCTCTGCCCTACCTTTTTCCCTGGTCCAGAGCCTGATGTCCTGCAGGCTACCCCAGCAGAAGAGCTGGCAGCTGGGCAGAGTGCAGTCGGCCTCTGCCCTACCTTTGTCCCTGGTCCAGAGCCTGATGTCCTGCAGGCTACCCCAGCAGAAGAGCTGGCATCTGGGCAGAGTGCAGTTGGCCTCTGCCCTTCAAGTACCCTCGGCATGTGGCCTCATTACCACAGCCAAATACCCAGGTGCAGTGACTGTGTGTTGCGGGTGGGCTGTTCCTGTACTTTGATGTTGTGGGGGGGCTACTCGGACATCTGTTTATTGTGGGTTGGTGGATCGACTAACGGAGGCACTGACCGACAGAAGGTCAGGTGCCTGGTTAGTCTTCCCCCCAAAGGGGAGATGTGTGACGAAGTGCCCTTCGCCACTTTGTCCTGGAGAGGCCTGCTTGCCTGCCTCCTCCCCTGCGACTATGGTCCTGGACTATATTGCACTGTAAACCCTGTATTCAGGCATATGGGCTTGTATTAGACTGTCTTTTTCCCTTTATCTATGCTGTAGGTTTGGACTACTAATATAACCTAACAGCCAGGAGATTTAGGCGAATATATTGCATAAGAATCACATTACTGGAGAATACAGCCGTTCGCATGATTTCATGCGAATTCTTTGTGCTCTGAATAGGTGGCCGCCATTTCGGGACTTTTCCACGTGTTCGCGGCCATCTTGCGTGCGAACAGCGGTGTTTGCCTGTGAACGCATGGAACTGAAATCGGAAGCGCAAACAGGCGAATACCGCTAAGACCTCCAGACATCCAGAATTACGCACGGAAACTACCGAACGACCGGCCGTTCGGTAGTTATGCTTAACTTAGTATGGGGATTCTAGCGACCACAAAGATGCGAATGGATGGCAAGAATTTCGTCTATTTTACCGTGCGAACGGAGACCGACCGCAAGGCCAAAACTCATGGAACTATTTTCGGCTAGTTGGTCTGTGCGGTCGGTCAAAACTTTGGAGCTCTGTATCTCCCGAACCATCCATCCGAATGGGCTGATTTTTGGACAGACTGTTCCCCTGAACAAGGGCTATTTGAGGATACCAGATTTAAAGCTGTACCCCCTGTTTTTGGGGTACATCCAGAACTTGGGTAAAATAATGTATGTTTTAATTGGGTTATGTGTTTATCTGAGGGGAGGAGACGTGGGGGTGTTACCATGCATGTGATTGGTCAATTTCATCCTCCCCCTGGGAGTGTCCTGTATGTACCTGATCCTAATAAAAAGCAGGCTGGGTGTTCCAGTCCTCAGACCTCTTCTGACCCTCAATACGTAGCCTCGTCTCGTTATTGGAGGGAACTGCTATATCACACTGGGGATTGCTATGCGCTGCATATTCCCCTGAGCTCTTAATCACTTAGCTCTTTTAAGAGCTTGTTCCTGTTACGCTCTCCTGGAGGAGAGGTCTTCCCCACACGGTCCTGGAGGACAGAAGCCGATCCAGGGTGGAAGGAAGACGGCGCGGCTCCAGTTAAGCTACGGCGGTTGTGGAGCCTGCGGTGGTTGTGGTGTCGTCTGCAGTGCTTGGAGTCCTCTGAGAGCGCTAGGAGCATCCATCAACGGAGGGTACTCGGTCGGGGTACACGGAGCTCCGTTACATAGAGCATTGGAAAGATAGACCTATTGGTCTTTTTTGTCACAGGTTTAGGCAAGGAAGAGGAAAAAGTTGTTTTAGCTCCAGATAACGCCTTCTCCAATATCGCTCGTGGGTAACCTCTGGAGTGAAATTTTTCATACATCAAGGGTAGCTGTTCTTCACATTGTTGGCTAAGCGAGTTATTTCTCATAACTCTCAAAAATTGGGAGTATGGTAGCGACTCTTTCAGGTGTCGAGGGTGGAAACTTTCAAAGTGTAAAGGGTATTGCGATCCGTCGTTTTCGTATAAAGCTTGTATTCAATTTTTTCGTTGATGACCATAATTTCTACGTCCAAGAATTGGACACTGTGTTGATCAATGGTAGCTGTCATCTTTACCGGTGTTGGGAACATACAGTGATAAAAAATTTAGCTGCTGACCCTACAATTGTGATTCGACCGGCAGATAAGGGAGGGGGGATAGTCATCCTCAATTACGACGCTGATGCAGATGAAATAAAACAGCAACTGAGTGACATAAACACATACAGACGTCTACAGGAAGAACCTACAAATAAGATTGCAAAAATCATAGAGGATACGCTAATGTTTGGCTTACAAGCTGGCCACATTAGTTTGGAGCTTTCTCAATTTCTTATAAAAAAACATCCACATACTCCAATATTGTACTCTCTTCCAAAGATTCACAAGAATCAGGAACATCCTCCCGGACGCCCAATTGTATCAGCATCCCAGGGCATATTGGAGCCAATTGCTAAATATCTTGATTTTTTGTTTAAGAGTCCTGTAACATCCTTAACCACCTGTATCAAAGATACTCCTGACCTTCTAGCACGTCTGAAGGAGGTTGGTCCCTTTAAGGGGACCCTTATCACCATGGACGTTGGCAGTCTTTATACAATCATCCCACATGAAACAGGGATACAAGCGATGAGGAATCTTTTGACTCATTCTCCACACTATCAGGGTCCACCGGTGGAATTTGTGTTGGATCTCTTGGGAATTGCACTACAAAATAACTATTTCCGATTTAAAACCGACTGGTATTTACAAATTGCGGGCACGTCCATGGGAGCAGCCATGGCCCCCATGTATGCGAATGCCTTTATGTACGAGTATGAAACAGAACACATACTCACACCTTTCAATCACCAGATCGTCAAGTATTTTCGTTTCATTGATGACATTCTGATTTTGTGGGGGGGGTCCAAAGATGAGGCCTTACAGTTTACCCAAGGTTTAAACCGTCTCCCAACACCGGTAAAGATGACAGCTACCATTGATCAACACAGTGTCCAATTCTTGGACGTAGAAATTATGGTCATCAACGAAAAAATCGAATACAAGCTTTATACGAAAACGACGGATCGCAATACCCTTCTACACTTTGAAAGTTTCCACCCTCGACACCTGAAAGAGTCACTACCATACTCCCAATTTTTGAGAGTTATGAGAAATAACTCGCTTAGCCAACAATGTGAAGAACAGCTACCCTTGATGTATGAAAAATTTCACTCCAGAGGTTACCCACGAGCGATATTGGAGAAGGCGTTATCTGGAGCTAAAACAACTTTTTCCTCTTCCTTGCCTAAACCTGTGACAAAAAAGACCAATAGGTCTATCTTTCCAATGCTCTACAATACAGCAAACTCAGAGTTGACGTCAGCCATCCGCGCCAATTGGCATACATTGGAACTCGACCCATCTCTGCCTGAGACTTTTCGCCACAAGCCAATGTTTTGCTACCGACGCAATAAAAACCTAAGGGACTTATTAGTCAAGACAGATCCCCAGCATTGCTATAGTCCAGTGAACAAGGGCAGTATAAATGCAGGGTGTATGAGGTGTTTGGGATGTGTGACGTGCGGCCATATCATCCCCTCCAAAACCTTCACACACCCACACACAGGCAAAAGATACAAGATCCACCAACGAATACATTGTCACACAGATTTTGTTATCTACAAACTGTCATGTCCGTGTGGACTCAATTACATTGGCAAAACAGAGACGGCTCTCTGTGAGAGAATCAGAGGCCACAGGTCCAGTATCCGACTAGCCTTTCGTGATCGCAAGTCGGACAAGCCAGTGGCCAGACACTTTCTAGAGTTTCAACACCAACTCGCTACCTTAAGATGTATTGCTATTGAGCATGTTCCCATTCCGGCCCGAGGGGGGAACAGAGGTGTAAACCTTTTACAGAGTCCTTTTGGATTCACCAGCTGGGAACCCTGTCACCCAAAGGCTTAAATGAGAAGAACTCATTTACAGTGTTTTTGTAGCTCTACTAGATACCTGACTTGCTGTTGTAGAATATTCCCTCTCCCATGAGAGTGATAAAAACCGGCTATGCTGGTATAGCATTGTTTTCAAGGTCCTAATGTCAATTGGATATATGTTTGGTTAGATTATTGTTTTGATTTACCAGATAGACTGTTGTTTTTTTTAAAAAAAAATTAATTATATTTGTATATACTTGCTCACGGATGATTTACCCATAGGTGCTATTGTTTAGAATATTTCTTATGTATAGGACCACTCAGCTCTAAACTTAGTTTCCATAAATCATTTATTTTTTCACATTTTTTGATTCACTTTTTTCACTATCTTTTGTCCATTAGCCCCTAATAGAATTATACAAATTGGCTAATTTCCTTTTAGTCTCTATGAGGATTATGTCCTTACACACAGCACACATTATAAAAATTCCCTACTCTCTATGACAAGAATAGACACTAGCCAAATTAGATAGTAGGTCCTCAGGAGTTCTTAGACTCTATTTGAACATATTCAGCACTTAAGGACTCTACACTAATGTTTTCCTCGGGAGACTTCGCTGAACACAAATATTAGTGTTTCAAAACAGTAAAATGTATTACAACGATGATATCACCAGTAAAAGTGACATTTTTTGCATTTTTCACACACAAACAGCACTTACACGGACAATATTATTGCTATGATACTTTTTACTGTTTTCAAATACAAATATTTGTATTCAGCAAAGTCTCCCGAGTACAACAGTACCCCTCATGTACAGGTTTTATGGTGATTTCAAAAGTTACAGCGTCAAATATAAGGCTTATGTTTCATTTTTTTCACATTAAAATTCGCCAGATCAGTTACGTTGCCTTTGAGACCCTATGGTAGCCCAAGAATGAAAATTACCCCTATGATGGCATACCATTTGCAATAGTAGACCACCCAATGTATTGCAAATGGGGTAAGTCCAGTCTTTTTAGTAGCCACTTAGTCACAAACACTGGCCAAAATTGGCGTTTTTTGTATTTTTCACACACAAACAAATATTAACGCTAACTTTGGCCAGTGTTTGTTACCAAATGGCTACTAAAAAAGACTGGACATACCCCATTTGCAATACCTTGGGTTGTCTACTATTGCAAATGGTATGCCATTATGGGTGTAAATTTCATTCCTGGGCTACTATACAGTCTCAAAGGCAACCAATCTGGCAAAATTAAATTTCAAATGACCTTGTAACTTCCCAAAACACTATTAAACCTGTACATAGGGGGTACTGTTTTACACGTGAGACTTTGCTGAATACAAATATGTGTATTTTACTGCAGTAAAAGCAAACAGTATTATGACATTGGCAGTTACAATGTCATGTAGAACTAACAAAATAACAAAATTTCTTATTTTCTCCCATTGTTTTCATATTAAATTATGTTTCATAGCTAAATATATGATATTAAATGAAAGCCCTGTTTCCCCTGAATAAAATTATATATAATAAGGGGGCGTGCATTTAATATGAAAGAGGTGAATTACAGTTGGACAGACATATAGCGCAAATGCCAGGTTTTGTTTACGTTTTGTTTTGTTCACAACTTGTACATTTGGCTCAGTACTTAAGGGGTTAAAGGAGCACTATAGTGCCAGGAAAACTCGTTTTCCTGGCACTATAGGGTCTTTAGGTCCCCCCAACCCTCAGGGTCCCACTCCCACTGGGCTGAAGGGGGCTGAATAGGTTAAACACTAACCTTTCTCCAGCGCCGGGCTCCTTCGGCACTGGGGAACTCTACTCCCTCTGCTGACGTCAGCGCCGAAGAGCCGCGCGCAAATTCAAACAGTTCATAGGAAAGCATTTCTCAATGCTTTCCTATGGACGTCCAGCGTCTTCTCACTGTGATTTTCACAGTGAGAAGCGCAGAAGCGCCTCTAGCGGCCGACAGTGAGACAGCCACTAGAGGCTGTATTAACCCTAGTGTAAACATAGCACTGAGAGAGCACTTCCTTTCAGTCCGGCCGGGTACAGGAAACACAAGCTCCTGTATCGCTGTCCGCACCGCCCTGCCATGCTACACCGAGTGATGGGGAAGCGGGAGCACTGTGTGCTTCCCTCCTGCCAGGTCACTCCAAACTTGCCCCCCCCCCCCCCTCGGGCCGGTGCGCCCTAGGCGATTGCCTTAGTTGCCTATAGGACGCGCCGGCCCTGGTTTTTAGAAAACTCATTAAACTTTACTTTGAAGAAAAAAAACACTTATATTATCCTGGCCCCTTCACCACCTTTACTGATCTGGAGCTAATAGTGAACTATTCAACTAATTTATCTTAAAATCTACTTTTAATGTATTTATTTTTTTCTTTTAAATATTAACCTTCAGCAAGACATTGATTAGAACTCAACAAAGTTTTAGGCTTAACATAGATTAATTCTCAAATGTTTAAGTGAGTAGACACGAGCAGATTTTTTTTACATTTCACTGGTGTATCGTCAAAAATCCTTGCAATAGCACCTTGCAAATTAGTTTATTACTAAAAGGTTAAGAGGATGACATAGTGTCTATAAAAAAAAAAAAAGATTCTCAGTCACAGTCAGTTAAAGGGACACTATAGTCACCAAAACAGTTTTGGTGTATAGAACATGTCCCTGCAGCCTCACTGCTCAATGCGCTGCCATGTAGGAGCTAAATCACTTTGGTTATGAACCCAAGTCACACCTCCCTGCATGTGACTTGCACAGCCTTCCTAAACACGTCCTGTAAAGAGCCATCTAAAGTGTATCCTTTCTTTATTGCAAGTTCTGTTTACTTCAGATTTTCTTATCCCCTGCTATGGTAATTGCTTGCTATTGTGATTAAAGTTCAATTTACATAGACAGAGATACAATTGTTTAAGGTAAGATTTTTTTTTTTTTCCATGCAGGCTGTGTCAATCATAGCCAGGGGAGGTGTGGCAAGGGCTGCATAAACAGAAACAAAGTGATTTAACTCCTAAATGGCACTGAATTGAGCAGTAAAACCTGATAGGTATTATCTATACACTAAACTTCTTCATTAAGCTAAAGTTGTTTAGGTGACTATAGTGTTCCTTTAACACTTGTTCAGAGATTTAAATGACTTAATCAGTATATCGATACTTGTAAGCATATAACTTCACTACAGAACTTACACATTTGAAATCCATTTATTTTGTCATTGGATATAATTTTTGAGAACAATTTTTAAATTACACTTTTTAACATTGTTTAAATTATTCTTTATGGGGCATACTATTTTTTACCTTTACAAGTGTCCCCACTAGGCTGTGATGCTCTTTATTTTATTTAACTTCATAACCGTATTATCATTATTACTTGAGAACAGATTAATTGTAAAAGGTGGCAATGAGTGAAACTGCAGCACATGTTCAGTGTTCCAGTCAGTAGAATATAGATTACAATACAATATTTGCAGCATACTTTTCAGTACAGCCTTTACCCCCCAAACACCCGTACATCCTCTATCCTCCCATCCACAAAAGTACAGCCCCGATTCCAAATCGATTCAGTACAGCCCCTATACCCCCTCCCCCACACACACAAACACACAGTACAGTAACTATACCCCACAGTACAATCAATATAGTTGCATCCTGTGTTTTTACTGCATTCAACTCTGTAAAATGATGCTGGACGTCCTCATGTAAGATGTCCAGCATCTTCAAAATCCCCATAAGAAAGCATTGATCCAATGCTTTCCTATGAGAAAGGTTTAATGTGTTCTCTGTGCGTGCACATTGGGTTCCTCCATCAGACCATTCCTCTACTTCCATAGTACCCTGAATGGTTAATGATACACATCTGTAGCCTTATTAGATATTCACCCTCCATAATGCTTGATTTTTAGTTGGGTGCACTGTGCAAAAAAAGAAAGGAAAGCAATGGTATGCAGAATCAGTGTTTCTACATGGCTTCAACTTGCATTCTATACGTAATATGTAATAATATGTATGAGCAGTGCTGAACATCTTACATTTATAAATATACTTATATAATTGTAAGGATCACTCCAACTCCTGACAGCACTTAATCAACCCTCAGATATCAAATCCTTACTGACATCAAGGCATTGTTTCAAGCAGACATGGCTGTAGTGAAGGAGAAAATAGCCACACTGACAGGCTGTGTCCAGGCTGTGGAAGAAGAGATAGGAGGTACACAATTGACACAATCTGCCACAGATGCAGCGCTCCTTATCCTGCAAAAGAAAAGTGTCGAAATGAGCCTGCGGCTGGCAAGTTTGCAGGACTGGGCCAAAGGCCGTAATATCAGGAAAAGAGGCATTCCCAAGTCTGTCTCACCAGAAGAATTGCGGCACTACATACGGTGTTTGCTAGCAATACTGCTGTCGCCAAAGCAAGCCATGCAAGCTGTTGCTGACCACTGTTATTGATTGCCCTAGGCTGCTAAGGCACCCCTGAAGCCCCTAGGGACATGCTCTTACAATTTCAAAGGGACTCTGACAAGTTTGCAGTCCTAGAAGCCACAAGAGTATCTCCCTCACTGTCTTTTTAGGGCTCACAGCTGTCTTTTTACAAAGATTTATCAAGATCAACCATACAAAAGAGGCAATTACTTCGCTCCACTACAAAGCTACTAACAGAGGCTGAGATGCTGTACAGATGGGGTCTCCACCGCCTACTGGCAGAGAAAAACATCAAGAAGTTGCCACTTACGCAATTCCAAGACGCACCTGCCTTTCTTCAAGCATTGGGAGTTTTGGCCGAAACTCTTCCATCAAAAAGTAGAAGAATATGTGCTGTTGATGAAATTTAACCATTTGTCCCAAGGGGAGCCTTGGTTGGGTCGGCGGTACCTCCTGCTTGAAATCGTCAGAAATTATTTTATGTTTCCTTCTTATTTTACTACACAGCTTTTGATTTCTGTATATCAAAGTCTTTTAAGTTTTTAAGTTTTTTATGTATAAACCTCATGTCACGTATACATACCTGATATTTTAGCTGTCACGCACTTCTGGCTAGTATTCTGACATATATGGCGCTTGTATTACATTGGGGTCTGCCTACCGCTATGTGGTGCCATTACACTGTACTTACGTGATAATAACAAAAATAAAGAATTTTAAAAAATAAATACAATTAAAAAAAGCATGTGAAAGCACTTAAGCAAGCTGCACTTTTACAAAGCTCCTAGATTGGACCTGACTGTTCACTCGAAGTAGATGTGGTTTTCTCACATAAAGAAGCATTTGATTATATCAGAAATATTGGATTGACTTGGAATTCATTACAAATGGAGCTAAGGTAAGAAGATCCTTTTGCCAGTAGGTCATTTGTGACCAATAGCTTTATATCTCATGAAAGATGAATACTATAAACATACTTAAGACCACTGCCATGTTATAAATAAATGTATTTCTTTTTTATTATTATTATTACTATTATTTTTAGAGTGCCAACAAGTTCCGTAGCGCTGTACAATGGGTGGACTAACAGACACGTATTTGTAACCAGACAAGTTTGACACACAGGAACAGAGGGATTGAGGGCCCTGCTCAATGAGCTTACATGCTAGAGGGAGTGGGGTATAGTGACACAAAAGGTAAGGGTAGGATAGAAAAGTAGTTCGCTAGGATATTATTCATTGAGGGAAAACTGCTTAGTGTAATCTTTCCCTCCCCGCACCCTGATTTCTCTCCTGAATCTGTAGTTTGTAGGGTGCGGGAGGGAAAGCTGTTCACTGTTTGATTGATATGCTTTGCTAAAGAAGTAAGTTTTCAAAGATTTTTTGAAGGAGTGTAGATTGGGTGAGAGTCTAACAGAGTCTAACATAGGAATGGTGCAGCCCTAGAGAAGTATTTAAGGTGAGCATCAGAGGTAGGAGTATGAACAGACGTTAGACTTGCTTGAGTGGTACTTTAATGTGCAGAATATATTTTAAAGGGACACCATAGTCACCAGAACAACTACAGATTACTGTAATTGTTAAGGTCTGTATAGTCAGGCCCAGCAGGATTTATGCTGTAAACACTTCCTTTTCAGAAAAAAGGCAGTGTTTACATTGTTACCTAGGGACATCTCCAGTAACCACTCCTCCGATGGCCACTATAGGTGCTTCCTGAAGCAGTGCTGCACAGCTCCACATGGAGACACTGAACTTTCCCCATAGAGATTTGTTGATTCAATGCATCTCTATCAGGAGATGATGACTGGCCAGCGGGGTGTTTAGCCCCGCCAACGACCCACCTCCTTGGCAATTTCAGCCAATCCAATGCTTTCCTATTGGATGATGAAGATGTCATCAAAGCAGGTGGCTCAAGGGCAGAGCCAAATGCCAGTGCTGGAAATAAGGTGTGTTTTTACCCTATTGAATATTTCAACTACATTGAACAGTTTCAGGAATACATGTTTGTGTTCCTGACCTTATGGTGTTTCTGTAAAGGGCTGTGCGTCTTCAGCTGGAAAAAAAAAAAAAGTATACTCATTTTACTCAATAGGTGTAAATACGTATATTGGACAGTGTTTATTTATCTTCATGTTGACTATCTGTGCTAAACTAATATCAGATAAAATACTAGGTTGAAGAATGAGTTGTAATCCCAATATAAACAAATTCCCTCCCAGCCTTCATCTGCATAGGTTTTCAGATCTATTACATATGCTTTGTGACATCAAAAACAAGAAGCCAGGTTAGTGAGAATGAGTACAGGGTCTCTATAATTTACATGATATATGCTCTCTGCAAAAAAGACAATCTCTTGTATCATCTTTTAATTTCAGTTTTTTTTTTCAGATTGTAGCATTCCAAGTAATGCAATCAATTTCTTACAAGTGCAAATTAGCAGAGTATTTAGCCATTTAACTATTTTTGACACATGAAAAAATTAGATTACTGCCCCTGTCAGAAATATTGCAAGTTAAGGAAACCATATAGAGAGAAAAACAAGTAGCAAGAGAAGTGAGAACGGACAACAGCTCAATTAGCCTACCCTTCGGTGGGTCCCTGCTCAGATCTCAAGCTGGTTTTAGTTCAGAGACAACATATCTAAAGCATATGGCCCATACGGGCAGTCCAGATCCAAAATGTCAGCAAGTTCCCTCTGCACGAGAGATACAGCAACCCCAGACGATCGTTTCAACCTTATAAGGCAGCGGTTCCCAAAGTGTGGGTCGCGATCCACTGGTGGGTCGCAGGGCGATTCCCAGTGGGTCGCGCTGACCCACACATCCAGGGCCGCCGAGGAGTCAGGCAAGCAGACTGATCAGGAGGGGGCCCGGCAGCTTGCCCTGTATACCGCCGGGCTCCCTCCAATAAGTCTGCCCAGCAGCTCCGGTCTGCAGCTCCGCCGGGTGCAGAGATTCAGACCGTGTGATAGAAGTCTCACGAGCTCCCAGAGCGTTACCATGGCAACACACTAGGAGCTCGCAAGACTTTTATTACATGGTCTGCAGCTCTGCACCCAGTGCAGCTGCAGACCGGAGAGTTATACCACTGGACACCAGGGACACTGGACCACCAGGGATGTTTAAAGAAGGTAGGGCACAGAGCCCAAACAATGCCCCCCCACCCCAATGTAACCCCTTCTCTGCCTGCCCCCCACTGTAACCCCTTCTCTGCCTACCCCCCACTGTAACCCCTTCTCTGATTGTAGTCCTCCCCCCACTGTAACCCCTTCTCTGCCTACCCGCCCCACTGTAACCACTTCCCTGCCTACCCCCACTGTTACCCCTTCTCTGCCTGCCCTCCTGCCCCCACTGTAACCCATTCTCTGCCTGCCCCCCACTGTTACCCCTTCTCTGCCTGCCCTCCTGCCCCCACTGTAACCCCTTCTCTGCCTACCCCCCCACTGTAACCCCTTATCTGCCTACCCCCACTGTAACCCCTTCTAAGCCTGCCCTCCCCACTGTAACCCCTTCTCTGCCTGCCCTCCTGCCCCCACTGTAACCCCTTCTCTGCCTACCCCCCCACTGTAACCCCTTATCTGCCTACCCCCACTGTAACCCCTTCTAAGCCTGCCCTCCCCACTGTAACCCCTTCTCTGCCTACCCCCACTGTAATCCCTTCTCTGCCTACCTCCACTGTAACCCCTTCCCTGCCTACCCCCCTTCTCTGCCTACCCGCCCCACTGTAACCACTTCCCTGCCTACCCCCACTGTTACCCCTTCTCTGCCTGCCCTCCTGCCCCCACTGTAACCCATTCTCTGCCTTCCCCCCACTTTTACCCCTTCTCTGCCTGCCCTCCTGCCCCCACTGTAACCCATTCTCTGCCTACCCCCACTGTAACCTCTTCCCTGCCTGCCCTCCTCCCCCCACTGTAACCCCTTCTCTGCCTACCCCCCCACTGTAACCCCTTATCTGCCTACCCCCACTGTAACCCCTTCTATGCCTGCCCTCCCCACTGTAACCCCTTCCCTGCCTACCCCCCTTCTCTGCCTACCCCCCACTGTAACCCCTTCTCTGCCTACCCCCACTGTAACCCCTTCTATGCCTACCCTCCCCACTGTAACCCCTTCTCTGCCTATCCCCACTGTAATCCCTTCTCTGCCTACCCCCACTGTAACCCCTTCTCTGCCTATCCCACTGTAACCCCTTCTCTGCCTACCCCCCACTGTAACCCCTTCTCTGCCTACCCCCACTGTAACCCCTTATCTGCATACCCCCACTGTAACCCCTTCTTTGCCTACCCTCCCCACTGTAACCCCTTCTTTGCTTACCCTCCCCACTGTAATCCCTTCTCTGCTTACCCCCCCCACTGTAACCCCTTCTATACCTGCCCTCTCCCCCCACTGTAACCCCTTCTCTGCCTACCCCCACTGTAGCCCCTTCTCTGCCTACCCCCCACTGTAATCCCTTCTCTGCCTACCTCCACTGTAACCCCTTCCCTGCCTACCCCCCTTCTCTGCCTACCCGCCCCACTGTAACCACTTCCCTGCCTACCCCCACTGTTACCCCTTCTCTGCCTGCCCTCCTGCCCCCACTGTAACCCATTCTCTGCCTTCCCCCCACTTTTACCCCTTCTCTGCCTGCCCTCCTGCCCCCACTGTAACCCATTCTCTGCCTACCCCCACTGTAACCTCTTCCCTGCCTGCCCTCCTCCCCCCACTGTAACCCCTTCTCTGCCTACCCCCCCACTGTAACCCCTTATCTGCCTACCCCCACTGTAACCCCTTCTATGCCTGCCCTCCCCAATGTAACCCCTTCCCTGCCTACCCCCCTTCTCTGCCTACCCCCCACTGTAACCCCTTCTCTGCCTACCCCCACTGTAACCCCTTCTATGCCTACCCTCCCCACTGTAACCCCTTCTCTGCCTATCCCCACTGTAATCCCTTCTCTGCCTACCCCCACTGTAACCCCTTCTCTGCCTATCCCACTGTAACCCCTTCTCTGCCTACCCCCCACTGTAACCCCTTCTCTGCCTACCCCCACTGTAACCCCTTATCTGCATACCCCCACTGTAACCCCTTCTTTGCCTACCCTCCCCACTGTAACCCCTTCTTTGCTTACCCTCCCCACTGTAATCCCTTCTCTGCTTACCCCCCCACTGTAACCCCTTCTATACCTGCCCTCTCCCCCCACTGTAACCCCTTCTCTGCCTACCCCCACTGTAGCCCCTTCTCTGCCTACCCCCCACTGTAACCCCTTTTCTGCCTACCCTCCCCACTGTAACCCCTTCTATGCCTGCCCCTCCCCCCCCCACTGTAACCCCTTCTGTGCCTGCGCCCTCCCCCCCACTGTAACCCATTCTCTGCCGGCCCTCCACCCCACTGTAACCCCTTCTCTGCCTCCCCCCACTGTAACCCCTTCTCTGCCTACCCCCCCACTGTAATCCCTTCTCTGCCTACCCTTCCCACTGTAACCCCTTCTCTGCCTACCCCCACTGTAACTCATTATTTGCCTACCCTCCCCACTGTAACCCCTACTCTGCCTACCCCCCCACTGTAACCCCTTCTCTGCCTTCCCCCCCACTGTAACCCCTACTCTGCCTACCCCCCCACTGTAACCCCTTCTCTGCCTTCCCCCTCCCCCCACTGTAACTCCTTCTCTGCCTATCCCCCACTGTAACTCATTATTTGCCTACCCTCCCCACTGTAACCCCTACTCTGCCTACCCCCCCACTGTAACCCCTACTCTGCCTACCCCCCCCACTGTAACCCCTACTCTGCCTACCCCCCCACTGTAACCCCTTCTCTGCCTTCCCCCTCCCCCACTGTAACTCCTTCTCTGCCTATCCCCCACTGTAACCCTTTCTCTGCCTACCCTCCCCACTGTAACCCCTTCTCTTCCTACCCCCCACTGTAACCCCTTCTCTGCCTACCCTCCCCACTGTAACCCCTTCTCTGCCTGCCCCCCTCCCCCCACTGTAACCCCTTCTTTCCCTGTCCCCTCCCCCCCACTGTAACCCCTTCTCTGCCTACCCTCCCCACTGTAACCCCTTCTCTCCCTGCTCCCCTCCCCCCACTGTAACCCCTTCTCTGCCTACCCACCACTGTAACCCCTTCTCTCCCTGCCCCTCTCCCCACACTGTAACCTTTTTTCCCCCTGCCCCCCCCACACTGTAATCCTTTCTCCCCCTGCCCGCCTACTGGAACCCTTTCTCCCCCTGCCTGCCCACTGGAACCCTTTCTCCCCCTGCTCACCCACTGTAACCCTTTCTCACACTCCCCCCCCCACACTGTTACCAGTACACACACTCCCTCCCACACTGTCACCCTCACCTCCTGTCTCTGCGTGTCCTTTTGTGTCAGTCTGTGTGTGTGTATTTGTGTGTCTGTGTGTATCTGTGTACATGAGTGTCTGTGTATCTTTGTGTGTATCGCTGTGTCAATGTGTGTATTTGTGTGTCTGTGTGTGTTTGTATACACTGCACACATACTCCATACAAAAAAAACATGATTACATTGAAACACACATTGTGTATATGTATATTTTATAAACACAATATACACACACTGCACCCACTACACACACACACACTGCAATCAAACGCAAACATTACATTCAAACACACCCCTGCATTAAAACACTAAAATGATCTACAAACACCCCTTCATTCAAACACCAACACTACACACAAAAAGCACACCTGCATTTAAAGTCCTACGCTACATATACAAACACCCTTGCATTCCGATGCAAACATTACAAACAAGTACACCACTACATTCCAATAGCAACAGTACATACAAATACACCCATACATGCACACATATACTTAATACAAAACATGCTTACAGTCAAACACTGCTCAGAAATATAACCCTGCAATGATGTGCAATGATCTCCATCTGGCATATTATTGTTGAAGTTCTCCGACAGATGGAGATCTACCTTTTGGCCACACTTTCACTAGATGGGGGCCCAGAAAACATACTTGCACCAGGGTCCTCTCTACATTAGTTCCACCACTAGGATAATCAACGTGAGGTGCCTGGATGAAAGAGCAGGACAACAGCATTTCTGATTCTGAGTCTGTGAGTAAGCAGTTGTATGTCTCTAAATCTGATTGCCATGATGTGTAAAGATTCTGCCTCTAAAACTGCCATGATATATCAAAAGTATAAAGAGAAAATGAGAACTGAAATAAAGAAAACAATCCCACTCGGTGGGTGTAATCCAATCTCGTTCTCAATAATATACCTCCAATTTGTAAGTGTCACATATAGAAAAAGGGGAGAGGGGAAAAAGAGGGGGGGGGGAGGGGATTCTGTTTAAGCCTTTATTAAAGTATATTAAAAATTAGCAACTAGTTTCCCAGTACGTAGTAAAACACCTAAATGGTAGGTAGATTGAGTATAATTACCGTATTTGGTTCGTGGAACAACAAGTATATCCAGGATACAAATACCTGGGTAGATAGTGAATGGGGAGAACAGTAAAAGGAGGGGAGAGGTAATTATACTCAATCTACCTACCATTTAGGTGTTTTACTACGTACTGGTAAACTAGTTGCTAATTTTTAATATACTTTAATAAAGGCTTAAACAGAATCCCCTTCCCCCCCCCCCCCTCTTTTTCCCCTCTCCCCTTTTTCTATATGTGACACTTACAAATTGGAGGTATATTATTGAGAACGAGATTGGATTACACCCACCGAGTGGGATTGTTTTCTTTATTTCAGTTCTCATTTTCTCTTTTTGCTTTTGACTGTACTTGGGGTTAAGCCCCTTATATACCCCCGGTAACCTACCTGGAGCGTGTGAGGCTAGCTAGTCTAATCTCACTCCCTCCTTCTCTTGATCTATTTCTATATCTAAAAGGTTTCAGTACCTAAAGGTTACCCTATTATCACACATTACCTATACAAATTAAACCATGACGGGTTTTCTATCTAACAAACAGGACTTTAGCACATGGTGTAAAGACGCTGAAAACGTCTTCTCAAATGAGAGACTAGAAAATGAACAGTCGTCTTTAGATATCAATCAATCATTTAATGCAACTACTAAACTATATAAACAACAGATCAGGACATGCTGGGAAATTTCATCCTTAGAAAACTATATCAAGAAGGAGATGATCCCTAGGGGTCTAAGAGTACGTAACATTCCAACAGCTTATTCAGACAACCCTGAATTTATGAAGGAGTGGGAATTATCAGCTGGTACCTGCTCTAGGAGATTCATGGAAATTATCTGCACCTTTGAAAAAACCAAATTAGACACCACAAATAAAAAATTGGGGGAAGAAATTGAAAAATTAAATAATTTCAAGGGTGAATCAAGTTTCCCTAGTTTGGAAAACAAACTAAAACTTAACCTAGACAGATATCAAGAATCTATTAAGTTCCGGAAACATCAAAAATTCATTAGGGATTCCCGTGACTATCAGACAGGCAATATCTATAATTTCCCGAACCGCCGACTGAGACGCAATTCCGAGAATTACATTACCTCGGAGTACGACTCATCGGATACAGACTCTAGCACTGTACCCCCTGACTCTCAAACCCCAACAACCTCTGGTACCAGTAACCCCCGTGGCATCCTCAAAAAAGGAGTGGCTTTTTTAGAAATGAGCCACCAGGAGGAGTACCCAAACTATCTAACACGATATCAATCAAGGAACCGAGGAGGGAGAGCAGGGAGAAGGGGGGAAGGAGGGAGAAAAAGACGATATTAACTAATAAATCAGTCCCTCAATCCACAGACACTCCCAGACTACAGGTTATTAATCTATCTTCTTTTCAGCTCAATACCTTTCACCATAAAATTCTGGAAAAGGGGTTATCTTTTGTCCCTACTCCTCCCTTTGACAGGTTCATATGGACAAAAGACCTACATCTCTTTGTGAGAAAACTTGCACTCCACAAATTCCACGAACGAAATAAGGAGAAGAGGGCAAGATCCCTGGGTCTTTCCAGTGGTGATATTGATTGTCTTAATAACCTGGTGTCTTTACTCGATGATAATGAAACTAGATCCTCATCCAAACACACAGACCTTAAACCCAAGAGTCGCTTTACCCCAAACTTTTCAGCATTCAGAAACATCGATTTATTTCTGGAAGCTGTCAAGAATGAGATCGACTGCATTGAAACTAAAAACCTTAGCTCATATCCCAATGAGAATTTGTCTCATAAAGAGCAGAGAGCGTTGAAAGAGCTAAAGGAGAACGATGCTATTATCATAAAACAAGCTGACAAGGGGGGGAACGTGGTAGTTATGGACATAGCTAAATATGAGAGGATGGTCCAAGATGTTCTGGACAATAGAGGCACTTATACGGTGTTACAGTCGGATCCCACTAATATGTTCTTGGGTAAATATAAGGAGATCCTAGATGAGGGCCGCAGTAGAGGGTTGCTATCTAATGAGGAATACTCTTTTATCCTCAACCCGTGTAAACGAATAGCAACCTTCTACTGCCTGCCGAAAGTCCACAAAAGTCTGGAGGATCCACCTGGTCGTCCCATAGTATCTGGGATAGAAAACCTGACCCAAAATGGGAGTCTATATATTGACCGGATCCTCAGACCTTTTGTGGAAAACCTCCCCTCGTATATCAGGGATACCAAACAGGCTCTGCATCTCCTCTCGAACCTTCACGTCCAGCCTACATCCAATCTATGTAGTTTGGACGTGGAGGCCCTGTACTCTTCTATCCCGCACCAAAGGGGAACTGATCACATCCGGTTTTTCTTGACCAAAAGAAGCACTGAACACCAGGCACATACTGATTTCACGATCAAACTACTGAGATTCATACTATCACATAATTTCTTCCTATTCCATAACAAATTCTACCACCAGGTGAGAGGGACGGCTATGGGCACGGCGTGTGCGCCATCATATGCCAACCTCCACCTGGGTTGGTGGGAGGAACAAATTAAGACTTGTGATGCACTAGCGCCCTTTATGTCTAAGGTCACATCCTGGTATAGATTCATCGACGATGTCATCCTGGTTTGGCAAGGGGACAGGAACGAATTTGACCAATTTGTCTTTCTCCTCAACAATAACGAGGAGAACCTTAGATTCACCGCGGAATTTGGTGGCAGCTCCCTAAATTTCCTGGACTTAACCATCTCAATCTGTAAGGATGGCTCACTTAAAACAACTCTATTTAGGAAGCCATCAGCATCTAACTCCCTTCTAAAATGGGAGAGTCACCACCCCAGAGCTCTGAAGCAAGGAATCCCAACCGGCCAATATCTTAGACTCCGACGAAATTGCTCTGATTTACAGGATTTCCAGTTAAAAGCTAAACTCTTGAGGTTACAATTTAAGGAGAAGGGATATCCCAATAAATGCCTGAAAAAGGCTTATAAAAGGGCCCTTCTCACCAAGAGGGAGGATCTCCTTTCAGAACCGTCCGACTCTACTACTACCCCGAACAAAACCATCAGAATGATTGGAACATTCGATACCGGTTGGGAGGAAGTAAAAGGGTCGTTTCAAAAATTTTGGCCCATTCTACTTAAAGACACTCACCTAAAAACAGTACTGTCTCCACAGGTCACAATCACGGCCCGAAGGGGGAAAAACCTACGTGACATCTTGGTACCTAGCCACTTTGTAGCCAAACAAAATCCTCAATCTACATGGCTTAGTGGCACGATCCCAGTCGGCACTTATAAATGCGGTAGGTGTGTGGCTTGTAAGTTTATTCTGAGGAATTCTAAGACAGTCCAGGATAGTGAGGGAAAGCAGTCCTTCACAATAAAGCATTTTTTTAATTGTAACTCCATGGGTGTGATTTATCTTCTCACATGCAGCTGCAAATTAATGTATGTGGGGAAGACCTTTCGAGCTTTTAAGGAGCGCATAAAAGAACATGCGAGGTGTACCAAGAACCGAATGGAGACACCCATCTCCAGACACCTTAAAGAAAAACATGGGGGTCTATCCAGGGATATACGGTTCTGCGGGCTAGAACTGGTTAAACGAGAACAGAGACGGGGGGATTTTGATAAAATCCTGCGTCAAAAGGAATGCAGGTGGATTCACAAACTGAAGACCCTCAATCCGAAGGGTCTCAATGAGGGCTTTTCATTCTCTCCTTTTATCTGAATGATAAGCCCCCTAGTATAATATATTTTACTATACATGTCCCCTGTTATCTACACGAGTCCTATGCATTAAATGCACATATTTTATTTGGTATTTAATATCCCTCCATCTCTAACTGAATGGTTATAATGAGGATATAATACCTTGTTAAAGTGATGAATCTGTGCCTATTTGAAATAGACACCCTACTTTCTATATAATATAGAATACCCGTCTAATGAATATAGAGTATTTGTGTGAATTTATGTACACATAATACACTTCCCCCCCCCCCCCTTTCCCCCTCCCTTTCTTTGTTCAGCACCGATGACTGATTCTGCCCATGGGCCCCCTATCCCCACGTTTTGAGAATATTTTCTATCGTTGAGAGCCCTCAAATATATATATATATATATATATAAAATATAAAAAATATAAAAATATGGAATTAATAATAATAAATAATAATAAAACAAAATAAAACTTTTAAAAAATATATTTATTTATTATTAGGGAATACAATTTTTTACTGTTAATGCACTAGGCTATCAATCTAAATCTCAGTATGTTGTACATATCTCCCTTCTCCTGGTCTGCCAGACAATATACATACTGTACAAAATATATACAGTCAGACCACGCAGACCATTACAAGTCACCTTTTGAGTGAGAGAACTATCTGTACGGGTATTAACCACCTCTATCTGATGAAAAAGGAGTTGTATATGGAAAAATATTTTTTCTTAAATACTTTCTCTTTGATACTTTAGCCTATTATGCATATATGATATATTTATATTTTGTTTGGGGTGACTAGCATAATCACATCGATATGCTATTTATATACACCATATATGATATTTTTATATTTTGTTTAGGGTGACTAGCATAATCACATCGATATGCTATTTATATACACCAGCTCCCCTATACAATATATAAACCGAGGCTGTCACGATCTACCCACAATGGGTTACGATCTCCCAATACGGCACACAAAGGGTGACCACTCCCCTTCCCCCCCTGATTGGATGGCAATAGGTGGGAGGAGCCCACGGGTCCCTCGTGGTCGCCGGGAACAGCCCCTGCACACAGATTGGTGGCTGTCCCGTAATGGGAGGTCCTTTCCCCTCTGATTGGACGGCATTAGGTGGGAGGAGCTCGCGGGTCCTTCGCGATCGCCGGGAGCAGCACCTGCACACAGATTGGTGGCTGCCCCGTAATGGGAGGTCCCTCTACCCTACATAAACGGTAATCAGCTCAGTCCCTGCTCAGCTCTTGACAAAGGCGCATTTAAACGCCGAAACGCGCGTCGAGCTAATTTTGAGCCGATGCTATTTATTTTGTAGTTTCCCACTTTGATTTATTCACCTTTTTTTTGGTTGATTGGTTAATTCATTTTTTCTTTGGTGTTCGCGTAACTATTTGTTTAAGTGGATGGGGAATACCCCCATTTAGTACTCTGGGGGTGTTATTTGTATGGGGAGATAGGGACAGGTGAGGCTGCCTTAAAGTAGCGGTTTAATCTTTGTCTCACTGCTGTGAGTTTTGACAGTTAGTCCAGGGCATTTTTAGGACTTTTGTGTGGCACCTATGTGAGCAAAGGGTTATGGCTTTGTAACATTAGCCGGAATATCCCCTGATACCAGAGCAATACTTTTTTTACCTGCACAAGTTGTATGCAGGAATACCAGGGAATACCAAGTGTATTTCCCTATACATATAAGCTCTATACTCTCTCAGGTTAAGTGCACCATTGGGTTCCTTATACAGTGATTCCCTGAGCTACCCCTACCGCTACCAGGCACCTCACTATATTTTGGTATATTGATACCCCCCCCCCCCTGTTTCCTCCCTCTCCCCTCCTTTTACTGTTCTCCCCATTCACTATCTACCCAGGTATTTGTATCCTGGATATACTTGTTGTTCCACGAACCAAATACGGTAATTATACTCAATCTACCTACCATTTAGGTGTTTTACTACGTACTGGGAAACTAGTTGCTAATTTTTAATATACTTTAATAAAGGCTTAAACAGAATCCCCTTCCCCCCCCCCCTCTTTTTCCCCTCTCCCCCCTTTTTCTATATGTGACACTTACAAATTGGAGGTATATTATTGAGAACGAGATTGGATTACACCCACTGAGTGGGATTGTTTTCTTTATTTCAGTTCTCATTTTCTCTTTTTGCTTTTGACTGTACTTGGGGTTAAGCCCCTTATATACCCCCGGTAACCTACCTGGAGCGTGTGAGGCTAGCTAGTCTAATCTCACTCCCTCCTTCTCTTGATCTATTTATATATCAAAAGTATGCCTCTAAAACTGCCATGTTATGCCAATTTTATGCATCTGACTGTTTGCCATGGTGTGCCAATTGTATGCTTCTGAAGGTGATTGCCATGATGTGCCAAGTTTATGCATCTAAAAGTGATAGCCATGATATGCCAAGTTTATGCATCCAAAGCTGATTGCCATGGTGTGCCAAGTTTCTGTATTTAAAGCTGCCATGATGTTCCAATTGTATGTCTCTAAAACTGATTGCCATGATGTACCAATGTTATGCATCTAAAGCTGATTGCCATGGTATGCCAATTGTATGCATCTAAAGCGGATTTCCACGGTGTGCCAATTGTATGCATCTAAAGCGGATTGCTATAGTTTGCCAATTGTATGCATCTAAAGCGGATTGCCATGGTGTGCCAATTGTATGCATCTAAAGTGGATTTCCACGGTGTGCCAATTGTATGCATCTAAAGCGGATTGCTATAGTTTGCCAATTGTATGCCTCTAAAGCGGTTTGCCATGGTGTGCCAATTGTATGCCTCTGAAGCTGATTGCCATGGTGTTCACTTTTTAAAATACGCATTAAAAGCAAGTGGGTCTTGAATAATTACCGTTTTGAAAAGTGGGTCTCAGCCCATAAAAGTTTGGGAAGCCCTGTTATAAGGTATCATCAGTGAGGTATAGCCAATATACCTTTAGGCAACGGGAAGAAACCATATAAAATATCAAAAACTAGTATCCCTAATTTTACTGTAAAAGATGAAAAAATAAATGAAAAAATATTCTTCTTTCAATGTTCATAATTTTTTATAATTAGTGTTTTACACTATGTTTATAAGCTAGCTATGTGTCACATTTCAAATAAATATCATAATGCTTAATAAAAAAGAACTGTGGAAGTAAAGACGTTAAATATTTGAAAATATATTTTTTTCAGGCAAGCAAACAATATTTATATAAAATGGCTATAAAATAAAACTAATTAAATCAACAAAATGTGTACTTCACTTAGATGTATATATTTAAAATATTCATAAATAATATTTATATCCTTGACCCATAGATACAAATGGAAAATGGAAGGATTATATATATTCAGATACTTGTTTCCTTACTGGTTTTTGCCCTCTATTATTGTAGCAAATACACAGATAACAGGAAATTTGATATTCAAAGATAGGTGGAAAAAGGCCCTTCTAAAATAACAAAATGTATTGGGTTCTTGCTTACCACCAGCCAGTGCTTTTTGCAATCTTCTATTGTCCAGTTGTTCATTAGCTAAATATTATTAAAAAAAATAGTTTCCTTTTTATTTTTGTGTTTTTCAGGATTTGAAACCTAATCAGCAGGGGAAAGAAATATAAAGAGAAAAATAAAGAAAGAGTGAATCAATTAAAATTAAAAACCTAAAATATATAATGAAAGCAGCACAAGAGAATTAACATTTAACCCCTTAAGGACACATGACATGTGTGACATGTCATGATTCCCTTTTATTCCAGAAGTTTGGTCCTTAAGGGGTTAAATAGCATAAAAAGGTTTTCTTTTTAGCTAACATTGTGACTTTTGAACATGTTCTTAAATCCTGGAATATTTTCACAATCACAAGCATGTTCCCTATTATGTCTTGCTTTAATATTTTCTGTAATATTTTGCAGAGCTTTCATAGTATTGATTAATTCTGTTTACAACAAATTAAGGGGATTACAATCAATTGTATGTATTTATGTCCCAAGGAGTATAAAACAAGATAATAAATGATGTAATTTGGATTTGTAAGGGCAAACAGCATTTCCCTTCATGTCACAATAGATTAATAAAGCCTGACCTTTTATAGTATAATATGATGGTTGTATTAACCTTGTCTAGGTTATAGTATGGATTAAACTATGGGTCAGCACATTTCAAGTGAGTACATTTATTTTGTGCAAATTACAAACTATAATAATGAAATTGGACAAATGTGTTTCTTTTTCTCTGCCACTGATGACTCTTATTTCAAAGAATGTATTTTTAGTAGTGAGGTGTACTTCACATGCTTAAACTCTGTGTCTTATATGGAATCCATAACATAGCATTAACAGTTCTAACAGCTGTGTTCGTTGAAAAACAGAACAGGTAACTAATACACAAGAAGAATACAGAGATTGCTGGAGTAAATAATTGAAGGGAGTTAAAAAACCATGAACACACGAACAGGAGGAACCATGAAATAGATTCTAGAATTGTAACCTCAATATAAGAAATAATGAGGATTATTTAAGCAGAATACATTGAAACAAGAAGGAAGAGACAGGGAATGAAAGATAAGATGACAGACCAAAGATAGCTAAAGCTAAGCTGGATAGGAAGTCTGGATATGAAGTCAAAATTAAAAGGAGCACTACATTTATTATCACCCCCACCCCCCCAATATAGTAAAAACTTACCTTTATTCCAGTTGGCTGCTACTGGCTCTGCCCCTGATCTACCTGATCAAGCTGATATGATCAGAAGTGAGGATCTCAACCAATCATAATGCTTCATAATAGGAAAGTATTGGATTGGCTGAGATTGTCAATTTTGATGATCTCAGCCAAGGAGGCAGAACAGTAGGGGGGAACCAGGAGCCACCCTGGCCAATCAGCGTCTCCTCATAGGAATGCACTGAATCAATGCATCTCTATGAAGAAAGTTCAGTGTCTCCATGCAGAGGGTGGAGACACTGAATGACAGTGCTGCACATTGTGCAGCACTGCCCCAGAAGGCACCTCAGTAGTCATTTGAGGAATGGCCACTGAAGGTGTCCCTAAGCTGTAATGTAAACAATGTTTGCAGCAAAAAGCCTGCAGGGACATAGTATACTCATCAGAACAACTACATAAAGCTGTAGTTGTTCTGGTGACTATAGTGTCCCTTGAATGACAGAATAAATTAGGCAGTCTACGGTAGCATAATGATAATAGCATACTGTAGTGCCTTAGGGTCTAACATGTTTACAACGTACTTGAGTCCCCTGGGTTCTGTTCTGATATATGAAAAGTTGATATGTAGTTGCCTTTTGGATCTTATTTGGGTCTTATTTGGATAGAATCCATTGGATGTGGATGCTCTTGAACCAGTGACTTCTGTTCAACACTGTTAGAACTAACATCACTAAAATAGGAAAGGAGAGAGGCTGGAGACAACATTGGAACCTCATAAGTGTTTCTAAAAGGTTTGATTTCTTACTGTGGAACAGTCTACCATAACCCCTACAACGTGTAGTTTTTTTTTTAGTTTTTTTTTGTTATTTATTTTATTGCAGCTTCATCATGGTATAATTGGTATTTGTGTTATAAAAAAACGTTTTTTAAACTTAAGAAAACAGAAGATCTTTTAAAAATTAAATGCTTTATTTGTTATTTTCATTAGGTTTTACTGCTCCCTAACACTTATAATTAATCAATTAGAGGGTAGTTGTGGCTCTCTCATTTGTAAGTATGTTATTTTGGGTGGTGGGTTGGAGGATTTCTTAAGCATCAGTGCAGTTTATTTCTTTCACAGGGAGGAGGATCAGGTCATTGAAAAGGACTTTTTTTGTATAATAAAATTCTGACTTTTGCTATTATATATATTCTATATCTTTAGCCTATATATTATATATATTTTTTATCTTTAGCTTAACATAGTGTAGGATCTCCTTTTTAGAATTTCCTATTATTCTTTTTTGGTTTATTTTATCATTGTTCTATTTATGTTTTTACTTTAGGAAACTAAGTTTAATTTGTTATGCATAAGTATGTATTAATATGTTTTTACCCATCCCTTTCCCTCCCCTTCTTCTCCCTTTATCATGAGGTGTATTTGGACTAATGATTATGGACTTTGAAATATAGCCTTCTATGCCCTTCAGAGCGAGGTTGGTCTCTCCTCCTCCTGAATGACGCGAACCGGACGTGACGTTTTTTTTTTTTGTTTCTTTTTTCACATGACGAAAACGGATATGACGCGAACTGGAAGTGACGAAACCGGAAATGACGTTCCAGCCAAATACCGGAAGTCACGAAACCGAATGGAAAACATCCAAATAGGACAACCATCTTGAGAAGGTCACCCAATATGGACTTTTTAATACAAGGACTCCATTTTGGGAGGGGAATGGGAACCGGAATTCCCATATATGGGCTTGGGAGGGTGGAGTTTGAACATTTCACATGTGTGTGTTATTTTTTAATTTTGTAAGGTATAAAAGCATGCTATATGTTTGTACTAGTATTTTTAAGGCTCACTTGAATAATACGTTTAAATTTGGAACACAACTGCAGATATCTGATGGTTCTTTAATGAATTAGTTTGGGGTTGAAGCAAATAATAATACTGGTACTGTAGCTTTAAATATCAGCTTAGTTAGACGAAGCAAGTAGAAGCAGGTTGCAATTGAAGTAAGTAATAATACTGATACTGTAGCTTTAAATATCAGCGTAGTTTAGACGAAGCAAGCAGAAGCAGTTTGCAATTTGAAGAAAATAATAATACTGATACTGTAGCTTTAAATATCAGAGTAGTTAGACGAAGCAAGCAGAAGCAGTTTGCAAATGGTAGAAAGCAATTAGTTAGTCCATGAAAAATGACTGGCTTCCTGGGAGTAACAGTCCGACAAGTTGCAGGAAGGATTGTTAGTTGTAGCAATAGAAAGTAAAACAGTCTTGCATGTAGACAGAATCCGAATTAGAACTGAAGATACTACTTAGCTTTTGATGAGAATAGTTCCAGCTTGCTTTTAGCTTTTCGCCATGCTGGGAAGGTTCTTGAGCATGGAGGGGTTGTCCGTGATACAATCCGAGGTCGTTGTGAGGAGAGAGGGAGTCAGCGAAATCCAGTCCGGGTCCGGTACACGTGGAAGAGAGTGAAGAAACTTCAGCCGGGTATGTGATTGCGGTCGTAACCTTTTTCAATAATCCAGCAATTTGGATCTGGCGCGGTCTCCCTTAGTAGCGCGGGAGGACCGTGTCAGAGAAAGGGGGCGTGGCAAGGCTCCAGCTACCTGGAAGTGTCAGGGTATTGGTGATACCAGCAATTAAGCTATGACAGTATTGCACCTGAGGAAGACCCAATTGAGTGGTTGAAACGCGTTGTGCTTATTCAGTTTTTATTTCTAAATAAAATACTTTATTTATATTTTATTTTGGTTCCTGATTGTATCCAAACAGAATTTGATTCTTGTTCCTGGGGGACCATTCAAACCACAGAGTATTCTACATGCTACTACAGTAGAGAGCCGACTTATATGGCTCTCTAAAGTGTGACTGCTCTTAATCATTTTTTATACCAGTTATTGGTTTATGCATATTGCCCTATGTTAGCTGTCTATGTTACAGATTATCTCATCAATCATCCACTGTGTGCACAAAACCACCTTCTCCTGTATCCATTTGTACTAATGTAAGTGTTTTTAGGGTGACTAAAATGCTGGTTTGGTTTTAGACACACTGGGATTTGTTATTCTATTTATATATTGTTTAGCGCCACTTACCCGATCGTTTGTGCTTGTAACCATTTTCTATTGCTCCATTGTCCACTTCTGAAGCACATGTCCTCATTGAATGTGCTTTCAGTGGTGGACAAAGGTCATCATGGGCATTCTAGCCGGTCTACAGCTATGCAGTCCAAAATGAAGCAAACAGCAATGCATTGTGTCTTCCGACACCTTTCTGTTGTGGCCAACAATACATTTTTCAGCAAATTCAGAACTGATTCAAAGCCTGGCGCAGCACCAGGAAAGCGGTTCATTGCATCAACTTACATGAGCAATTTTTTAGCTTACTCACCGCTGGTGTTTGCTTCCATCCTGATTGTTTAAATTCCTATTCAGACTCAGTTCAGAAATAACCCCACAAATATTTCTTCTTCACTTAGATATTCCAACTCTTAATAAACACCCGACCTTCCTGCTTACGTCTTGCTCTCATTTAAGATTTGTCTGGCAAGATTTTGCAAGCTGAAAGACCTTTCTTCATGGCTAGAGATTAAAGCCCAAATTTATCTTCAGTCCAATTCTGAGAAATACTTTTATAACGACGATGAGTCAAAAAATAACCTATACAATAAAATTTGGAATCCATGGTTGACTCTCACTTCGAAAATCTGCCTCGACACCTCTCCCCCCTCTTTATTTAATGTTTCAGTATTGCCCTTTTTCTATGCATCTATTGGTTATGGACTGGATGTGTTCGTAATGTGTACTGTGTATTTCCTTTTAAAATTTGTAAAAATATCCTAAATCAATATTAACAATACATTTATTTTATACACTTGTCTTATTTGTCACACATTCCCTAAAAGTAAAACCTTGTAACAGGGCTGTATTTTCAAAGTCACACAGATCTTTTTGCTTGCCCTTTTTTCATGCTTCCAACAAATGAATTTCAGAAACTTCCTGTACACTTACTGCCTAATATATTCTACCCTTTGACAGGTGCTATTGTAATTTTATAATCAATGTTATTTACTTCACCTGTCAGAGTTTTTAATCCCTTAAGGACGGTGGGCATTCTATGTTTTATTTGGGGACCCGGCTCTAAATGCGGGCTGAAGGCATAAAACGCCCAAGCCGTCCTCTGTACTTACCCGGTCGCTGGAGATCCCACGCTGGCTCTGGCGGTGTGGGGACTCACCTGGGAGCCCAGGAAGTCCCCCTCCTTTCTCTCCGGCCCACCTTGCGAGGACCTCGCGATCACATGGACGGCATAGCCGTCCATAGCAATGCCAGCAGGGGGAGTCCTGTTATGACAGGTACTCCCCCTGCTGCCTGAAAATTGTAAAAAATAAGTTAGTTACAGTATAAAATAAAATATAAACTTAGATCATATATATATATATACACACACACATATACATACATACACATACACTGTCTAAGTATATTTTAATATTAATATATATAATTATAAATATATATTAATATCAAAATACAAGTACAGGTTTTATGGTGTTTTCAAAAGTTACAGAGTCAACTATAAGGCTTGCGTTTTCAGTTTTTTCACATTAAAATTTGCCAGATTGGTTATGTTGCCTTTGAGACCGTACGGTAGCCCAGGAATGAAAATTACCCCCATGATGGCATACCATTTGCAATAGTAGACAACCCAAGGTATTGCAAATAGGGTTATGGCCAGTCTTTTTAGTAGCCACTTAGTCACAAACACTGTCCAAAATTGGTGTTTTTTGCATATTAATTTATGTTTTATAGCTACATATTTGATGTTAAATGAATGCCTTATTTCTCCTGAATAAAATGATATATAATAAGTGTGGGTGCACATAATATGAAAGAGGTGAATTACAGTTGAACAGACATATAGTCAAATTCCAAGTTTTGTTTACATGTTATTTTGATCAAAACGTGTCTTTGCCAATTGTCACCTCTTCTTCTGCTCAATTCACAAACTATATTTCTTTTTCACAAGAGCTAATATTAGATATCATATGCCATGTAATAAAACCGGGATTAAATTATTCATACTGCTGTCTGCTGTTTTGCAATTCAGTTGAGATGCCTGAGCATCAATTTTCATTTTTGTCATATTGAAGAAGCATACAAATGGTGCTGTTATTTCACTCAAACTGTAGGGCACAAAAGTTTACATTTTAGTTTATATTGTGTTATGCTATAATAGGTAGTTACAAATTGAAATGCTTTTTTATGGGAAATCAAATATTTGTAATTTATTTTAATACAGGAAGGAGGCAAGGTTTGATTTTGTGCTCTACTGAGTCGGAGTCCACAACAACCACATAGACTGAAACTACAAATAGTGTATTGCTGCTCTTGTAACAGTCACATGGCTCTAATCTTAGCCTTTTTCTTCCCTGTCCCGTAATTTGACAGTTCAACTGATTTAATTGATCTTCATGACTTTTTGTAAGCTTTGACCAGCCCATCCTTGAGGAAATTACATTGTTCAACTGTTATGTTTATTGTGACGGGAACAGGGTTGACTGGTTCTTGACTTGAGAACTTCTCAAGAGATTTCTGCCTGCTCCCAATACCATCTTTATAAAGACACTTTTTGTCTTTTTGGGTAGGCTCTTTCCTTACAGGTCTTAAAAGTCTGTAGCAGATCCAAACTATTAGCCAGAAGAAAAAAAAGCTCTTAGGTTCTTTCACTGGATAACACTTAGACATCTATTCCAAAAACAGCTCTGTGATTTCTTTAATTTTACATCGGGGCTACATTTCAACAATCCTATTATGGTTTTAGATTCAGAACAGTGCATAAAATGTAAAGTAAAATACGAAAGTAACAATGAACTATAATTAAATATAATTACAATGTAAATACCAAAGCATTCTGTCTGGATTTCACAAAATATGCAAATTATAGAGGCGATGCACATATTCGGTCTCTTAAATTGTCAGATGCAGTGTAATCCTTAGGATTAGGAGATATCGGATTACATTTATATTTCACCACTGTTGGGAGTATAGGATATGTGTAATGTGACAAGCTACTGGTAACAAATTGTACATTAAGTCTATTTGAGAAGTAGGCTTAGGGAACACATTCAGCCAGAGGGAAAGCTACAGTTAAGATTGTTTTGCTATCATAACACTTAGCCCTTTAGTAGGAATACATAGTTACAAAGCTGAAAAGAGACACACATTCATCAAGTTCAGCCTCACATCTGTTTTTGTTGTTGATCCAGAAGAAGGGGGAAAAAAAAAACAATTTGAAGTACTTCCAATTTTGAAAGAAACTAGGGAAAAAAATTCTTCTTGACCCCAGAATGGCAATCAGATATCTCCTTGGATTAAGAGCCTGTTACATCACTAATTAAACTGATATCCCTGAATATTATGTTTTTGCAAGCATTCATCCAATTGCTGTTTAAACAGTTGTACAGACTCTGGTAAAACCACCACTTTTAAAAAAAAAAAATAAAAAAAAATGTCTTGCTGACCTAGGTTATGGACTCATGGTTATGCACCCCTCTATAAATTTGTTGCAGCTTTCACACATCCATAAAAATAAAGAAAGTTCTTTACTCCAATAAAATCCTAAATTATTTGTGACAATGATTTAATGTGGTGGTTGATTCTGTCCCTGTTGACATCACAAGTGTACTTTGTTGGCTTGTGCCCTAGTGACTGTGAAGGTCATCAGAGCACACTAACCTTAATGTCATGTCCATGGAGTCAGCTTTAAATATCATATGCTTTGTGATATGACACGTTATACTCCTAGACATAGTCATTAGAAAATGGATAGATTGTTGAACCCCCAACATGAAAACTCTTAAAGAAAAAGTTATCATAATATCATACTGCTAACTATGAAAAAAAAGGTAAAAAAAAAAAAAACATTCTCAAAAAAGAAAAAGTGCATATAGAACAATAGAGATGTCCCGAACAGTTCGCCGGGAACTGTTCGCTGGCGAACATAGCTTGTTTGCGGTCGCCACGGCGGGCGAACATAGGCGATATTCGGTCCGCCCCCTATTCGTCATCATTGAGTAAACTTTGACCCTGTACCTCACAGTCAGCAGACACATTCCAGACAATCAGCAGCAGACCCTCCCTCCCAGACCCTTCCACCTCCATGACGAATAGGGGCGGACCGAACATCGCATATGTTTGCCTGCCGCGGCGACCGCGAACAAGCTATGTTCGCCGGCGAACAGTTCCCGGCGAACTGTTCGGGACATCTCTATAGAACAATAAACCATACATACATGATATGCAAGTAGCAAAAATCTAAAATTAAGTGTATAAATGATGTGCAATATCAATAAAATAGAAGAATTTTATTTTGTTTTGGTAATCTGATATTCTTCCATGTAGTAGTTCCGCTATATATTTCACAGTACACTGATAGGTGCATTTTTGTGCCATTTGGTTTTAAGATAAAATGAGAACAAGTAACCAGTAGAGGAAAAGAGAGGAGAAACAGTGCAAACAAAATCTATATTTATATATTTCATATTTCAAACCGTTTGAAAGTATGTGTGAATATAATGCCGCTTCTAGTGCAAGTGAATTTGGCATAATGATAGCTGCCATTCACACCGTTAAAGATTATACAAATGTGATACCATTTAACCCCTTAAGGACTGAGCCAAATGTACAAGTTGTGAACGAAACAAATTGTGTTTACATAAAACCTGGCATTTGCGCTATATGTCTGTCCAACCGTAATTCACCTCTTTCATATTAAATGCACCCCCCCCTTATTATATATCATTGTATTTAGGGGAAACAGGGCTTTCATTTAATATTAAATATTTAGCTATGAAACATAATTTAATATGAAAAAAATGGAAGAAAATACATTTTTTATTATTTTTTTAGTTCTACATGACATTTTAACTGTCAATGTCATAATACTGTTTGCTTTTACTGCAATAAAATACACATTTGTATTCAGCAAAGTCTCACGTGTAAAATAGTACCCCCTATGTACAGGTTTTATGGTGTTTTGGGAAGTTACAGGGTCAAATATAGCGTGTTACATTTGAAATTGAAATTCGCCAGATTGGTTATGTTGCCTTTGAGACTGTATAGTAGCCCAGGAAATAAATTTACACCCATAATGGCATACCATTTGCAATAGTAGACGACCCAAGGTATTGCAAATGGGGTATGTCCAGTCTTTTTTAGTAGCCATTTGGTCACAAACACTGGCCAAAGTTAGCGTTAGTATTTGTTTGTGTGTGAAAAATGCAAAAAACGCAAATTTTGGCCAGTGTTTGTGACTAAGTGGCTACTAAAAAAGACTGGACATACCCCATTTGCAATACCTTGGATTGTCTACTATTGCAAATAGTATGCCATCATAGGGGTAATTTTCATTCTTGGGCTACCATAGGGTCATAAAGGCAACGTAAGCAATCTGGCGAATTTTAATGTGAAAAAAATTAAACACAAGCCTTATATTTGACGCTGTAATTTTTGAAAACACCATAAAACCTGTACATGAGGGGTACTGTTGTACTTGAGAGACTTCGCTGAACACAAATATTTGTGTTTCAAAACAGTAAAAAGTATTGCAGCAATAATATCGTCCGTGTAAGTGCTGTTTGTGCGTGAAAAATGCAAAAAACGTCACTTTTACTGGCGATATCATCGTTGTAATAAATTTTACTGTTTTGAAACACTAATATTTGTGTTCAGCGAAGTGTCCCGAGTAAAACAGTACCCCCCATATACAGGTTTTATGGTGTCTTGGAAAGTTAAGGGTTAAATATAGTGCTAGCAAATTAAATTCCCTATACATTCGGCATGGGTTGTCAGGCAGGTCCCGCTAATTGTAATTAATTAGGATACCTAATTATGTAAAATTATTACATAAATATATGTGTAGAATTAATATATGTATATATATATATATATACATATGTGTATATATACGTATATATATATATATTTTTTAAAAAATCTTTTTATTTATATATAGGTATATATATAGTGATATATACGTATATATTTATGTATATAGATATATATAATTTCGTTCTACGTGTATTTTGATATAAATATATATATATAAATCATGCTCTAAGTGTTCTCTGCTATATATAATAACTCTATCTTAATAAGAAAAGAGGGGGAAATTGATATATGAGTAAGAACCCAATAAATTACCACTAAATGAATCCTCTAAAAAGTAGAGATACTAAATACCTACAAAAAGGGTCCCAAAGAATATATATAATAGGGTCTAATATAATAGTATCAAAAATATATACATAACATATTAGAGAAATCAGGAAAGAGAATATAGATATCGTGAAGCTTAGAGAGCTCACGGCATATCTATAGACAGAGCAGATAGTCTGAACAGATATACAGGAAAAAAGTAGCAAAAAGCTGCTTGACAGACTAGTGACAGTCTAGATAGCAACAATGTTGGCATTCCATTGTCCTCTTTTGGACATCACTTTTTGCCCACATATTTCACAGTATGGCACTATAATGGATTTCACTTGCATTTGTTCTATGTTTAAATAGATAGATTTATTTCTCTACCACTATTAGAAAGTTAAGTGTATGTAGCCAGCGGATTATATACAATTATTATATATAGCAGAGAACACTTAGAGCATGATTTATTAAAGCTCAATCTGGTGTGCTATTCTGTCTATATATACTCATATATAACACTAGGGGTATTTGATATAATACTATTTTTTCTATCTATTTTTTAGTTTTATTGCCACAGGGAGATATACACACATTTTTATTTATTTTTGATTATTTTTTTGTTTGACTACTTCATTATCTCCAGATATATGCAGTTTGATACATCTGCTTCTTGCAGCTGTTCTCTCTGTGTTGTTTCTCTTTTTTTCTACTATATATAACCCAAGGTTAGGCCCCTGGAGACCTCTGGAGTCTCCACTAGGTACTGGGCAAGTTTACCTATACCAGTAACGCCAATTTCGCTAGGCGCTACATGGTAGTGGTTTACTTCCCTCATCCATATGTTTTTACATATATAAAATATTTAAATATATACCGATTTAATTATAATTTTTATATTAGATTTTTTTTTATTGTATTGCTCCCACTTTATTTCCTCTATTGGTCACATCTCAGTTGATCTGTAAATAAAATAAATATTTAGTGTCTGTCCCCTAACCATCAATCATCTTTTTTCCTCATTAATCATTCTTTTTTTTTGTGCCATGAAAGGAACTCTGAATCACAAGACAAACGAACATGCTAATCCATTGGCCAGTTCATTTGTTTGTGGTACTTTCACGTGGTGCTTTGGAACAATCTCCCAAAATGTGGACAAAGACAACTCCCACATGCCCTTGTGGTAGAATGAAAGGAAGACCACTTCAATACAAAAAAAGACAATATGTACATCAACCCCCACATTGGTCCATTTTTTGAGATACAATGAATTGGTGTTAGAGAATTTACCTGTTCCATTGCCAATATAACTGGCAGTTTTGTAAAAACCCAAGGTTTTAGCCCTTAACCTGAGCTTGCTGGAATTTAGTAAGCATAAAACCTATCCAAATGTAAAACAGAGATATATTCCTGCAAGAAATTTGCAACTAAATGAAACACCTCACTGTGATGAGAAGAAAATATCAATAGCAATTATATATTTTTTTAACATTTAACCAACTCCCAATATGTATATAAGGGCCTAATTTGTACCAAGAAAATGTTATCCATGCTATCATACAATCACCAGTCTGAAATTTTGGCAAAAGAAAGGCTGAATCCATAGATTAATGTTTTTTTTTTGTTTGTTTGTTTTTATGCTGAATTCTGACCCTCTTGTCAATTATGATCATACTATTTGCCTGTCACAGCAGAAATGTATTTTGTCAGGCAACATTTTTGTTGTCTAGCTTTGATGCATTTGTGTCCACTTTAATCTCGGTGATCCATTGAGGTTAATAATAAATGTCTGGTGGTGCAGTCGTTTTGGTTAATGTTCCATGGTGGGACAGTTTGGGAGTGCATGGTCTGCCTTCACCTCAAGGATTGGCTAGAAAGTCAGAGAGAAACCTGGTCTCTGCGCTCTAACTCAATCATTGAGTGCTAGAAATAAAAGCAAGCAATTAATATGGTTTGCACAGGCAAAGGTGCAGATCATGTGCCCTACCACCTGACCACCAGAGAATCATTGTATTTAATATATTGCTGACTCTGTCATATATTAATCCGAATTTCTTTTTTTATTATGGTTGCAGTATCTGTGGACAATTTGTCCTAATGGCGTGCCCTCAGGTGACCACATGGGCTGCCTTCTGGTAACACGAGCTCTGAGTAGCCAAGTTGTGGCAAAACTTTGCCTTCTATGCCAACAGAAAGGCGTTTGTATGCCCATTTGATATGTACGTATATCACTGCATTAGGGTAATTTATCCAAACATTAAAATTTAACTGCATAGTCTAGTCTATAATTAATGATTAAAAATATATATAACCAACACTTATCAAAAAAGATAATACATATTATATTCTGAATGCAATCATATTAGTTTGAGCTTCTTTCAAATTATCAGTATTTCTTTAAAAACAATAAATAGAATATTGTTATTCTATCACTGTGAGTATCTTACACATCTTGTAACATGTCTCATATCTTAAATATCACATCAATAGGTGTTAATTTAATAGATTGCCTAATCTGCATCCCCAAGTCGACTCCAAATGTTTAATAAATACATTATTTAAACACAGTGCCTAACTCACATATTGAAATATTTAATATTAGATTAGTAAAACAAAATCCACAACAAAACAATTTTTATTTTTTTTTGCTTTCAACTAAAGTATAGAACCAGAAAACAGCCATGGACGTTATCATTTCAACCTCTTTAGTATCATCAGCATGGCAATAGATCTTGTCTGAAACCTGAAGTCTCTCTGTGAGCTAATTGATAGGTGCCAAATAAATTGTTGCGAGACCAAACACAATAAAACTTTGATGCAAATAGAAAAAATACTGTTGTGCATTGTCTGCATATCTCAAGTTGGACATGTTCATTTGCATGCTGAGTAAGTAATTCTCATATAGTTGTTCAGGTGCATTTCTAGCAATGTCTATGATCAAGGTTGACTTCCTAATGTCCAACTTATTATACGCAGGTGATAAGCAACATTTATGTATTTATATATTTACTTTGTATATGTATGTTTTTAATGATATCGCTCTGCTCCACAACTTATTTCGACGAGAGCTATATGCTTACAACAAGACATCAACTTCCAGATTAAACACATTGCTACCTCAAAGTTGAAAGGATACATGCTCTTGCTTTGAATTATTAAATGAATAACTGTGTTAAAACTATGTTCCATTGTCAACGGTGCCTGTAGAAATACAAGACAAAGTCTGAAATATTATGTGTGATCATCTGTGTGCTCATATACATATTGAGCTGTGAATTCTGTGATAGTTGTGGAAACATGATTGCATGGAATTGTCAATGTCCTATGGTTCAACTTGACATATTCAGTTGATGATCAACATAATTTATGTATCTATATCCATGCACCTAACCAAAAATATATAATAATGCAACCTACTCATTTGTAAATATTATATTCAAATTTAAATAAAACATTGCCCAACATGTGCAAATTTACTATCCTTGTCTTATTATCATAATTCTTGTTATGGTTATGTTGTATTCATATAAAACCTTTGTGTAAATATTAAATAGCAAAATATGAATATAATGCAACTATGGCAAAAATATAAAATTGCTGAAATGTAAATTTTATTAGCCATAGTGTTAATTATTTCATTTGATATTAATGTGTTAATTTGAGTCACAGTAGCATACCAGGCAACACATTAGTAATGTTAAAAAAATTCTGTTTTGCTCATATTCTGTGTTGCTCAAAACAAGACTTCCAAAAAGAATGAGCTTAGCAAAAACTGACTGTTTGTGAAATAGCATTCAGAATGCACTAAATGTACATTTATAATCTTCCAAGACCCTAAAGGCTTTTCAAAACTTGCGGCAGCTTCAATAGTTAGTGTTTTCCAGCCGTACATAAAAAGTGTCACTTTCTCTACTTTATATGTTGTTATTTTGCTGACTGTAACACCTTTTTCTCTCTGAACAATATCAAAGGAAGGAAGATAACAAAAGCGAAGGAAGAAAAATGTATAATGATGTTATTGAACTGTTTGGTACAGCATATTTTAACAAAAATAATGATTTTCATTTTTTTCTGAATGTGCATGTTTTGGCAAGACATCAATATGCTTCTCCACTATTAACTTATGGAACAATAAGGCAACTGACAATATAAAGGAAAGGCAAGGGATTTGACAATGCTTTGTTTGTAGCTTTTACTATTCAAATCTTCATTTGATTGTTACTGGATTAATACAACTCTCCTCGACACATCATTTAAAATGTAATGGGAAAATAAAAAGTCATATTTATGACTATGTAGAATAAAGAAAAACACCATTGAAGAATGCAAAAAACAGGAATAAAAATGAAAAATAGCTATATTTCCATAAAAGAAAACACCTACCATTTTTGGATATCATAATTTTTTTTTTCCTTAGTCTGCTGCCTCTCCAACAAAACTGAAGTATAATAATCACCTTTAATTTTGTTGTCCTACTCATTACCTCTAATATCCAATGGTGTTATTTTGAACTTATTTTGCTTTCTAATTGTTACTATACAAATATAGATATGCCCAAATGGGGTGAATACTTAGTACAGGCACATGCTCAGTAGTTATTATGATAACTTAAATCATAAATGTATATACAGGTGTACATAAAAATGTAGGACCAACAGCAGCAAAAACATGAATATATCACTGAGAAAGCACCTAAAACAGAATGAAACAAAGAATAAAAGAAGCACTGGAGAAGTCTTTCTATTTATAATCTGGAGCATCAAGTCAATGCATCCAGTGAGAAGTTGACATGCTTGCTCAGAAGGCTGGACATGTTTCTTTTAGAAACTATGATAGTTTCTGTGTGTCACATCATATCCTGTCACACACTGTTGTATTTAGTGAGAAGCTACTTAGTTTGTAGAATGTCTATTTCTAAATGTATTACTTTATGTTTTATCGTGTTTCTGTTTATTTTACTCTGCTGTTGACTGCCCACTATTTTCATGTTTCATTATGGTGTTTCCTCTGAAGGATAGACAGAAGAGTAGGACAAAGTCTAAAATATAATTTCTGTGCATGCACATGTGAGCTAGGAATTCTGTAATAGTTGTGAAAACATGATTGCTTGGAATTTCTGTACCCAAGGTCCAGTGGTAAAACTTGACATATGCAGTTGATGCTCAACAGATTTGTTTGTATTTAAGTTTGGTCCCCCCAGGCAACCAAGCTAAATTCAGTCTCATGCAAGACAAGTTAGATGTTTCTATAGACAAAGACTGTCTATCCAGGACCATATGTTTTCTTTGAGTACTGAGTTGACATTCTCATTCAATAAGTGTGATCCTGCATAGCATTGCTCAGCTCTGTAGAGCTAACTGAATTCTCCTAAAGGAGAAGAACAGAAGTAGAGGCTGCAAATTCAGGCACCAATCGAGACCAAGGCAACTTTGACTATTGACCACAGAAGACCAAAGAAAAAAGTTACTTGTGCACTTCCCAAATCTCTATGAACATTTAAATAACTGGATGTTTTTTTAGTACCACTCCAATAGCTCATCTGAGATGTCAAGGTAAAACCTCTTATGTTAGTCCTACATTAACATTTCACCTTGCTTGAGAGAGGTATTTAGCGTGGGTGGCAGCACTGCATGTTAGCTGTGCAATTCAAAAGAAAATAAAAAACATACACAATTAAGTTATGTGCTCAAAATCCTACTACTCCAAGGCAGTAGCAATGACTATAGTACATATCAGCCCCTATATATATATATATATATATATATATATATATATATATATATATATATATATATATATATATATATATATATATATATATATATATATATAAAGAAAGAAACCAGATAAAAAAGGCACTTGAGCACTATCCCAAATCCCTATGCATACTTAAATAACTGGAGTGTTTTAGTATCACTTCAATTGCCATTCAAGTCAAAACTCACCTGCCACAAGTGTGCGCTGTTTTTTAATCTGTATTTTGTATATATTTTGGTCTCCACTGCAGTACCACTTCTTTGAAATGCATGTTCCAGGTGTAAGTGTGCCTCCCTTTTTATTCTGTGTATAGTCTGTTTATATAGTGTATGCATTGTGTGTGTTTGTGTATAATGGATGCAGCATGTGTTTGTATAGTAGATGCAGTGTGTGCATTGTGTGCGTGGGTGTGTGTGTGTGTGGGCTAGGTGGAGCCTTCATTGTAGGAGGTTGATAGGAGATTTTTTTTGTTTTATTTAATATTTTTTCCCCCTTCCAGGGAATGTGCACACTACATTCCTTGGTGGTCCAGTGATACATGGTATCTTCTGCATGCTTCTGCTAGGTGCCCAGACTTTTCTAGTGATTCCTAGCTGAATTGCAGCGTCGGAGCATTGCCGTGAAAACCTGTGCCAATGCTGTGACAACAAGGGCACAGGAGTGAGAGGAGAAAGAGAGGACCCAGTGGAGGAATAGACAAACTTCATCCCGGGCATCCTCTCTAAAAGTCTTCATTGGCACCCCAGCACTATATTATATATCCACACAGACACATAGAAGATCCAGCACACTCACTAATTCACCAAACAGTAATTTCACACCAAACACAAAAAACACGAGACTTTGTAGGAAAAAAGTTTTGTTACAGTATATGATATTTTATTGTATCAGCCTGCCCAGATGCCAATATACCCTATTTTCGGGAAGGTCCTATCCTAGCAACCTAATGCCTGTTCTTATGAGACTAACCATTACTTGATAAATCTTCCCTTCAGGGGCTCTCTGCAGTCCATGGATAAGTAGGGCCCTGGGATGAGACACCTGTGACAGGGAGGGTTGCAAAGCCACACAAGTTGGCCTGGACCAAATATACTTTCATATGAAACCAAGAGGACTGCACTCACCTGAACATGCATATTTGTTATATAGTTATATATATTTGATATATATATATATTTGATATATATAAATTATACAATACACAAGATCCAGAGCACTCACTTATCCACTAAACAGCAACTTCAATGCTGACAGATTTTATTAGTTTAAAAAAACACAAAAAAAACACAATCTAGGCAAAAAAATTGTGGGGTTTAGTTACATTATATGATCATACAATGCATAAACATGCCACAACGTCAATGTATATCTATATATATATATATATATATATATATATATATATATATATATATATATATATATATATATATATATATATATATATATATAGTACATTGACGTTGTGGCATGCTTACAGTTGTATTTTTTTATACCCACGTGATGGCAGTCCTGAACCCACTTGATGAAATGTTTTCTGATTTTGAGACTACTGCAGTTTCAAATTCAATATGATACCATGAAAGGAATTATAAGACACTGTTGAATACCCTAACAAACTGTAGTTTGCAAATTATTTCTGGGGAGAGTAATGAACAGCACAACTCCAACTGCATGAGCATTCCTTCCTACATTTCAACCAGCTATCTGGTCTTTGCCAAGTCTGTTTAGATTGAGTTGGAGGTTTGTTTGAAAATTTTGGATTATTCTGTACTGTAGACCATGGGTCTTTGTGTACCCTACTTTATGCATGTGTTTTAAATAAATGCTCACCACATTTATATACTCTTAAATAATTTTACCTTAGGTGGGTGACAGAGAAGGTTAAAGCAATGACATGGGTAACTCTACTGTGCAGAATTATTTTTTATTGCAAAAATATGTAACTAGTAGGACGGAACATTACAAATGCCTAATGTCCTCAAACCTTGTAAGAATGTTTTACTATCTAAATGCATTATTTTACTTTTGATATGTCTTTGCTTTCCAGAGAAAATGTTATATTAGACTACAGCAGCAAGTTGTGTGAGCACATTTTAGACATTAAAATATAAGTTTCAAAAAGTTAATTTTAATTCTCACTGTCGGTTATACAATACTTTATAAAACAATACAGACAATTTAAAAATGGGAATTTGATAAATTAAATAGAAGGTAAAATAAATAGTGAAAAATAAAAGGAGACATACAAGAAGTAATGTCTGTGCTTCATTTGTGATATGACTCATATTTGCTTGATAGCATAGTGCTTATCTCATTAACTTGGTTTAAAGAGAGTATTGGGTTCAAACATCACAGATCATCAGAGACATCAAAGAAAGGGAAAGTCAATATGATTATCTATAGATGGCTTTTATTTTAAAACAAAAAAGACTGATAGAATATACGCACAAATTTGAAATATCATGAAGATGAAGGTTACATGTCAAACTAAAAGATAAAAATCCCAATAATCAAAAGCAGATCAGACTGAAGAAAGACAAAGTCAGCAAATATGTAACAATAAAAAATAGTTAAAGAGATCAGCAGCCATTGGTAATAGAAAATAAGTTACAGAAGAAACAAACTAAAGGAAACAAGGCTATCCTGAAGTATTGTCGATGATATACTGTACTACAAAGTTCATGACATCACACTTAAAAATGCAATGCACAAAGTGACTGACACTGTGCAGGATCTGCAATTACAGTGCAGTACCAATAGATAAATGTCCTTGCTTGTCTGGGTTTAGTGAAAGCTACAATCCTGGGCAGTTACAGCGATTTGCTGTATTTGTCAGAGTGTGGCCTAAAGATTAAAGGACATATAATTACTTACACCACACAAAAATAAGTCCTGCGCTCAGACTCCCACTAGTCCTGGGCGGCAGCAATGACCATAGTATACATCTGTGACAAGCTGGACCTTGTCACAGATTCTTGGAGGGGCCTGCTGGCCAGCCTTTTGCCTCAGGACTATGGACCCTGCAATTTACGTAGCCCAATGCACTTTAAAAAGCTCTGTTCATGTGAGGTATGTACTTTTATACTCCAGACAGAGAGACCGACCGTTCGTCCTGATTCCCTTTAACTGTTTTAGGCATCGGATCATGTGCACGGTCGGTCAAAAATAAGACTTCCAGGAAATTCCTAAACCCCTGAACTGATCTGAGTGATTTTCAGATATGTTGGTCACCCAGTGATATCAGGGGAGGTAACTTTTGTGGGGATTTTGTGTTTTTAAGGTACCATTGGGGTGTTTATTAAAATGTATGTTTTTTTCTGTGCTTGGAGATAATTGGATTAAATTAGTACAGTTCCTGAATCCAACAGAGGGGAGGGATTGTGTGTTTGTATATGGGAGTGTCATGCATTTAACCATTGTTGCTATTGATCTGTGACTTGGTGCTGCAGTTCCCCACAAGTCAAAGTGGGAGTGCCCCTTGTATGGGGACTTCCATATAAGGCCAGTTGTGGCTGCCATTAGAGAGATTTGTTTACACCTTCATGACTTGGCTCATGTTTTGGGGATTGGAGAACTACATACACTTTGGGGATTGCTATATCACAATACTCCCCTGAGTATAATCACTAGCTCAAAGAGTGAGTGAGTGTGTGTCTGTCAGTGTGTGTGTGTGTCTGTGTGTGACGGTCAGTGTTGCGATTGCTGCGGCTGGACAGTGGAGGACCTGGAGGTGTACGGAGGCATGCAATGCCATGTCACATTCCCACATGACATGAACGTTCTCCACCTTCACATGTTTTCAAGGAATAGGGGGAGGAATTGCATTGGGGGTATACCAGATGCTGGACTACAGAGTTGCATACTGACAACGGCAATGTGAGTTGAGTCTGCTTGTTGGTTAATATATATATATTTTTTTTTAAACAAGGGCCCGGGGTTTAGTAGAGGGGGGTGCTGGGATATAGTAGAGGGGGTACTGGGATTTTGTACAGAGGGGGGGGGGGATGGGATTTAGTAAAGAGGGGGGCACTGGGGTTTAGTAGAGGTGGGAGCTGGGGTCTAGTAGAGGGGGATGCTGATTTGTTTTTTATACTGTACTTTTCCAAACAAACCTACGTTTCTTTGAAAATTTAAGGTTTTTTTTTTTTGCGGCCCACATAAACTTAAACCTTGTTTATGTGGCCTGTGCTAGGCTTTGAGTTTGACATGCTTAGTTTAAACCATTAGTGAAATTTGTAGACTACCATTATAAAAAAAAAAAAAAAAAAAAAATTTCATTCACATGAACAGCACGTAAAAATTCCAGTAGTATTTGTTGGTGATGTTAAAAATGTATACACCGTTGTACATCAAGATGCTGGTTTCCATGTTATGTCACAGGTCTTTCAAGAAACTAAAGATTATAGTAGACCTCATATTAATGTTCGCATTACAATTTTGTAATTGGTTTTGAAGTACAATTATTTTAAATTTCCAAATTATTTTTTATACAGACATCCAGAACAGCGATAGGAGCGGTGATTGCTCCGAACTATGCTAGTGCCTACATGCGTTGGTTGGAAAAGGAACACATTTTATCTTATTAAAATTATCAAATTTTTATACATTTGCATTTCATGGATGACATATTTGAGAGGATGAGAAGTACTGAAGCTTTCCTTAATGAGATGGTTCAGAGTATGAAGGCTTTACCGATTGATTTGTTTGACATTGACTTATTATTTACAAAATCATTTACTTTTTGGATGTGGAAGTATATGTATATATACTATATATATATAGTATGGGGAAGTATATAAACAAGAAAAAGTTCTTGAATATACTTTTGACAACAACATTTCCATTGAAGACACTTAAAGGAATTGTTACAAGTGTTCCAATTTTTTTTTTTTTTTTAAATAGATGCTACTTCCCTCAAACTCTAGAAATGGCTATAAAAAGTATGTTTGGAATGTTCAAACAAATAAAAAATATATACACAGTGCCTTGCAAAAGTATTCACCCCCTTTGATTTTTTACCTATTTTGTTACATTACAGCCTTAAGTTCAATGTTTTATTAATCTGAATTTTATGTGATGGATCTGAACACAATAGTCTACGTTGGTGAAGTAAAAAAAATGAGAAAAATATATACATAAAACTATTTTTTAGAAATAGAAAACAGAAAATTGGCATGTGCGTATGAATTCACCCCCTTTGTTATGAAGTCCATAAAAAGCTTTGGTGAAACCAATTACATTCAGAAGTCACATAATTAGTGAAATGATGTCCACATGTGTGCAATCTAAGTGTCACATGATCTGTCATTGCATATACACACCTTTTTCGAAAGGCCCCAGAGGCTGCAAAACCTAAGCAAGAGGCACCACTAACTAAACACTGCCATGAAGACCAAGGAACTCTCAAAACAAGTAAGGGACAATGTTGTTAAGAAGTACAAGTCAGGGTTAGGTTATAAAAAAATATCCAAATCTTTGATGATCCCCAGGAGCACCATCAAATATATCATAACCAAATGGAAAGAACATGGCACAACAGCAAACCTGTCAAGAGACGGCCGCCCACCAAAACTCATGGACCGGGCTAGGAGGGCATTAATCAGGGAGGCAGCATAGAGACCTAAGGTAACCCTGGATGAGCTGCAGAGTTCCACAGCAGAGACTGGAGTATCTGTACATAGGACGACAAAAAGCTGTACGCTCCATAGAGTTGGGCCTTATGGCAGAGTGGCCAGAAGAAAGCCATTACTTTCACAAAAACAAAATGGTAAGTGGGAGACTCCCAAAATGTACGGAGGAAGGTTCTCTGGTCTGATGAAACTAAAATTTTACTTTTCGGCCATCAAATAAAACACTATGTCTGGCGCAAACCCAACACATCACATCACCAAAAGAACACCATCCCCACAGTAAAGCATGGTGGTAGCAGCATCATGCTGTGGGGATGTTTTTAAACAGCTGGGACTGGGAAACTGGTCAGAGTTGAGGGAAAGATGGATGGTGCTAAATACAGGGATATTCTTGAGCAAAACCTGTACCACTCTGTACGTGATTTGAGGCTAGGACGGAGGTTCACCTTCAAGCAGGACAATGACCACAAACACACTGCTAAAGCAACACTTGTGTGGTTTAAGGGTAAATATGTAAAGGTATTGGAATGGCCTAGTCAAAGCCCAGACCTCAATCCAATAGAAAATCTGTGGTCAGGCTTAACGATTGCTGTTCACAATCGCAAACCATCCAACTTGAAGGAGCTGGAGCAGTTTTGCAAGGAGGAATGGGCAAAAATCCCACTGGTAAGATGTGGCAAGCTCATAGAGACTTATCCAAAGTGACTTGGTGCTGTGATTGCTGGAAAAGGTGACTCTACAGAGTATTGACTTTAGGGGGATGAATAGTTATGCACATTGACTTTTTCTGTTATTTTGTCCTACTTGTTGTTTGCTTCACAATAATAATAATAATTAAAAAAAATCTTTGTGGCGGAACCAACCTCGCCACTGTGAACTGGAGAAGCCTGGTTGCTAGCCTCCTGCCCTGCGACTATGGCCCCTGGACATATTGCACTTTAAAAACTATATCTGGGCTTAATGGATTTTTATATTGCTGTCTCTGGCTCTTTAAATGGGCTGTACAGAGACTATGGCACCGGGAATATGTTGAAATACTTTGCTGGGATTCGGTAGTAAAAACCGTTCGTGTCGTTTTAATCATTCCCTTTGTCTCAGTGTCTGGGTGGCCGCCATTTCGAGACTTACACATGTTCGCAGCCATCTTGCGCACGAACAGCGGTGTTTGCCTGTGAACGCATGGAACTAAAAACGGATACGCAAATAGGCGAACACCGCTGAGACCTCCATACACCCATAACTTTGTGCTGGAACTACCGAACAACCGGCCGTTCGGTAGTTATACTTAATTTGCTATGGGGAGTCTAGCGACCACCGAGATTCGACTGGATGGCATGAATTTCATCCCTTTTCATCGTACGGACGAGGACCGACGGCAAGGCCAAAACTTATGGAACTGTTTTCGGCTAGTTGGTCTGTGCGGTCGGTCAAATCTTTGGAACCCTATAACTCCCGAACCATTTATCCGAATGAACTGATTTTTGGATATGTTGTCCCCCTGAATAAGAGCTATTTAAAGGTGTACCCCCTGTGTTTGGGGTACATCCAGAACTTGGGTAAAAATGTGTATGCTCTAATTATGTTATATGTTTATCTGAGGGGAGGAGACGTGGGGGTTGTACCATGTATGTAATTGGTTATTTTCAACCTCCCCTGGGTGTGTTCTGTTTGTACCTTTTTGTAATAAAAGCCAGGCTGGATGTGCCAGTCCAGAGTTCCTGTTTAACCCTCAAAGTGAAGTGTCATCTCATTATTGGGGAAGGATTTATTGCATGCTGTTCCAGTTGACTGCTAGGAGTGCAAGCCTATTCGTATGGTTCCTATTCAACGGTCTGCAGCATTCCTATACTTGAGAAGATTCATATGCTTCTCTGATACAGTGATTGTGGTGTCTGCCAGAGTGCTTGGAGTCCTCAGGAAACGCTAGGAGCATCCTTTAACGGAGGTACCCAGTCGGGGTGCCAGGCGATCCGTTATAATCTTCAAAGTTGTGGGCATGTTCTGTAAATTAAATGATGCAAATCCTCAAACAATCCATGTTAATTACAGGTTGTGAGGCAAAAAACCCTGAAAAATGCCAAGCGGGGTGAATACTTTTGCAAGGCACTGTATATCCACCATATATATATATATATCATTTGAAACTCACTGTGCATATTATATTATGCACAGTGAGTATTTTATAGTTATATCATAATTTAGATCCTAGGAATTTTAGGCATTTAGCAATCAGGACTGATAACTGAATCTATTTTTACTTATTTTTATTTAATTGCACTGGGTGTATAAAAATTCTTATAACCAAAAATATTTGTTTCACCTATCTTTAACATTTTATTCACATGTAATGTTGCGTTATGTATAAATATATATAAAATAAAAAATACTGAAGAATGGGCATTACAGCAAGGTGTACAAATAAAGCAATATTTACTGGAGCCACATGTGGCCCTGGTACATGGGGAAATAAATTACATTAAGTCTTAACCATGCATACACACATCTTTTACCATTAACCAGGACCATATGTGGCTCCAATAAATATTGTTATATTTGCAAACCATGCTGTGATGCCTGTTCTTTAATATTTTCTATCATACTGGGCCAGGCAGAGTTAGTGCTGACCAAGCACGATGGGTGTTTAGATCCACTCATGCTGATATGAAAAAAGGGTTGGAGATGAATTCAGTTGCAGTGGAACGGCAACCTCTTACAGACATGATCTTCCCAGTGCGTGAGAGTGATACGAGAACCTGGAAGATCCATGAGGGCATGGGTGCCTTTATTTCTCAAAAACTGCAATGTTTTACATTGCAGGGTTAAAGGACAGGGACACTGCACTCAAACCACTTAATTTGGATCTTTTTTATGAGTCATAAGTGGGAGTGGGGTGAATTTGTTTTTCTTTCTAAAATTTGCATTGTGAAATGTTAAAGATTTTACTTAATTAAAATGGTATTTTATTAATTTATTTTTTAAAGCACAGCAACACACATACACGTGTGTTTCTGCCCACTTCACTGAAAAAGACAAATATTTGATATTGCAAAAAGATAATTCATATTATTTGAAAAGGAACTTAAACAATAACACACTGATACACTATATGCTCTTCAGGTTTATTGATATCTCCGGAGTAACCTGCACGTTCTCTTGCCATCTGTTCACTTATTTACCAATGCTAATGCTTAGGAGTTTTTTTTCTTTTTAACCTCTGTCTGCCCTCTAAGTTTTTTTAAAGAAAACTTTTACTATAATAACTGTATAAAAGCCAATTTTCTGGATTGCATATTGGAACTAATAGATCTGCCACTAATTATGTGAAGACATATGTTACAAAGTTCTATGACCAAATACATTTTCCTGTTCCGAATCCATCTATTCATCTTGCTAAAAGGTTATGAAATAGCTTTTTGGGTATTTTATTATCAGTGAGCTGTAAAATTTAATGACAGAGCCAAAAGTATCTACGTTTTTCCTCTTCAGGGAAAAGGACAATATGCAAGATTTAGAGGCCAACTAAAAAGTCATTTAGAAAAATGCTTAAAAATGAAATCATGTCACTTAAGTGTTTGCAAACCATTTCTGCATTTAAACATCTCTATTCTTCTTGCTATAAACAAATGTCACACCATTTGAAAATGTTTTTATTTTTTTTATTTTATTTGATAAGCTAAGCTTTCTAATTTATATTTATTTTGTGCTTTACTCTTATTGATGAAAACTGCATGTTTTGAATTACAAATCACATTTTCTTTTTGGTCTCTGTACTTTATTAATATAAAATGATAATCTGTGTTTGTGTTTGTGTGTGTGTATGTGTGTGTATGTGTGTATGTGTGTGCACGCAAGGAGCAGGTGTTTTTAATCATAAGCAGGATGATAAAAAAGATCAATAAATTAATATAAACTAATATTTACACAGTTCAACTTTTAAGAATGTATATATCCAAAATAAAAATGTGTTGATTTATATTAATTTTCATAAATATTTAACATACTATTTTTTAGTAAAGTACTTAAACTAACACTTATTTATGGACAACCACAATGCTCCTTTGCAACTGGAATGCAAAAGGAGTTATGGTATATGAATATGTGGCAAACCTAGCCACTTCTGAACTATATGTATTGCAGGTTGTCCATAGGCTGAATGTATACTGTAAGTCCTTACCTGTATAAGTGCTGTGTTATGGCCGTTCGCATACTGGCAGCCGTACGCTGCCAGCATACAAAGCATTCGTTCGACGAAACACGGCTATCCCGGCCGTTCACCGTACGAATGCGGGCTCCCCAGGTAGACCACACATTCACAAGTCGTGTGGCACCAATTAACCGATTGCAACAATGTTACAATCGGTAATTAAGGGCTCTCCTAGGTGGCCGCCGTTCGACTACCGACCATGCGGCGGTCGGCCATCTTGGATCCTTTGTCTCTGCAGCGGTGTTCGGTCGTCGAGAGCCTGGAACTGAAAACGGCTACTCAATGATCCGAACACCGCTGGACTTCCAGAGCGTTCGGGAGTTCCGCGTTCGGTACATTATGTTCCCCATAATGATTCGGTACTTTTAAACCGAACTCAATGTTTGAATATATTCTGTGCGGCGTTCGGTCAATTCAGCTGGGATCGGAGCGGTATTCTCACAAAGTATGCGCTCCGACCCCAGCTATCTGCCGAACGTTCCGCCAGCGCAAAGTACCGAATATTGTGTAAAATATATATTTTAAAGTCAATTGTCGGTTTTGCTGCACGAGGGGATAATCCACTTAATCGTCCATTTTAGTGGGAGTATCCCTCTCGTGCAGCGGTGCCTATTGGGAAAGTCACAATGCATGTTGGGAGAAATCCCCTGGATTATCTGTGTGGAAACCCCTTGCATGGGGAACTGCTTAAATATGCCAGCTTGTGAATAAACTGAGTTAGTTGACTCCCAAACTGTGTTTCGTCCGGTTATTGGGAGGATGGGGAATATTGCCGTGCTTTCTGTTCTGACTGTGGATTTCCTGAGGATACCAACGGATATCGTGGACTAATATACTGCATTCCGTTACAATTGGTGGCAAGCGACGGGATCCGAACCTTACAGCCGAAAAACGGAGTTCGTGTAACTGGAACTACCGAACGAGGAAAGCAAAGGCAATTCGTATGGAGATTGATTATACCATACTGAAACGACAGACTTTAAAGGAACTACTGGAAGCCAGAGGGAAAGTAGCCAGCAGCAAAACCAAGGCTACACTAAATGCCGAGCTGATGGAGGGAGACCAAGCCTGCAGCGCTACACCCCCAGTAGTTATGGAGGAAACGCTCTATGAAAGAGAGATGAGGACCAGGCTAGCATTTTTGCCGCAGCCTATATCGGAGGCCATGTTGACAATGGTAATAGCAAATGGGCAGGAATATGTTATGGCACACAGCCCGCAACACACCTTGACTCGAACCGAGTCCAACACAGGGTCCCTCTACAACCCGGTAAAGCCCAAGATCCCGTACCAGGCCTTCAGGGCTTTTTGCGAGGAAAAGGACGAGATAGATGGGTACTTGCAGGACTGTGTGATCTGCATGAGCTAGAACGGTCAGTATGGGTGCAACTGCTAGCAAGCAAACTAGCAGGTCGGGCAGCCGAAGCGTACCGTGCTGTGCCCAGTGAGGACAGCAAAGATTATGAAAAAGTAAAGCGCGCAATCTTGGAGAGGTATGCCATTACCCCAGAGGCATACCGGCGCAAGTTCAGACACTTACGCAAACCAGAGCGAGATTCGCATGCAGAATGGGCACACAAATTGGATCAAGCCTCCCAAGGGTGGATACAGGCCAGCAACGCCACCACCATGGAGGAATTGCGTCAAATGGTATTGCTGGAGCAATTTTTTAATGGATTATCCCCGGAGACTCAAGAATGGGTGCGGGACAGGAAACCCCTCACCCTAACTGAAGCGGCTAGATTGGCCGATCAACACTTTGATGCCCGGAGGCACCAGGGACCTGTAGCCAAAAGCTACTCCCGACCCCCAGGACTACCTAGCGCTACACCACCTCTAGCGCCCACCGCCGCTCCGTTCCGTCCCTCACAAGGACAGATACCCCCACCTTCCAGATACAACGGGCGAGCCAACATCCAGTGCCATTCCTGTAAACAATGGGGGCATATGGCCCGAGAATGCACCCAGAATCGCGGCAGGCCCACCTGGAATCAGGGGCGTCCAAACCCCGCACCCAGGGCGGCTGCTCTTTACCAGAGGGAACCATTACCTCCATTACCAGAGGGAACCAGCCACTCAGGATTTGTGGAGTGTGCATGCAGAGGAACCTCTGGGTATCTTACACGAAGTAATGTCGGTCCGAGCCACCGATAACCGGCAGCATCACCGGCAGCTGGTAACACTTGAGGGGAACGAGGTTCAGGGACTGCGGGATTCGGGAGCTACCTTAACCCTGATAGCCCCCCATTTGGTTTCGGAGGGCACGCATACCGGCGGATCTGTGGCTGTTCGGGTAGCCGGGGGAGCTGTATACCGACTACCCACGGCGAAAGTACATTTGAACTGGGGTGCGGGAGAGGGGACAGTAGAAGTGGGGCTAATGCAGAACTTACCAGCAGATGTTGTGCTAGGGAATGATTTGGGTCAGATGACCTCTGCCTTTGTTCCACAGGCCCCCTACCAGGAAGCCCATCCAGTAACCACACGGCAACAGGCTCGCACCACGGCGACACCGATACACTCTGAGGCTCAGGTAAGAGACCATGACCCCCACCCGACTCCCATATCCTGGGATACCCCGACTACCTTTGTCACTGAAGTACAGACCGATCCCACTCTACAAGTCTATAGGGACCGGGCACAAGCTGACCAGACCGGGCTAGAGGGGGAGCATTACACGTGGGAGAAAAGGTTATTGTACCGTGTCACGGCCAAGGACGTGGGGGGGTCTGTCACATTGACTAACAAACAGTTAGTGGTACCACGGAAGTATAGGCAGGAGCTGCTCAGAATTGCTCACGATATCCCCTTGTCAGGACACCTAGGGATGACCCGTACCCGATACCGCCTAACGCATGCGTTTTTCTGGCCTGGAATCTCGCAGGATGTGCGACAATATTGCACCTCCTGCGACGTCTGCCAGCGAGTAGGTAAACGAGGGGATCGCCACAAGGCCAAGTTATGCCCCCTACCCATTATTGCCGAACCCTTCAGCAGGGTAGCAGTAGACATAGTAGGGCCCCTGCCAAAACCCAGTCCCTCTGGTAAAAAGTACATTCTAACCGTGGTGGACTACGCCACCAGATACCCCGAAGCGGTGGCCCTCACTAACATTCACGCTGAAACCGTGGCGGAAGCTCTAATGAAAGTATTTTCCCGGGTAGGGTTTCCCCAGGAAATAATATCCGACCGGGGCACCCAATTTACTGCTGAGGTCACCCAACATATGTGGAAGGTATGTGGCATTAAGCCAATTGTCAATTCAGCCTACCACCCCCAGTCCAATGGACTATGCGAACGATTCAATGGGACGCTGAAGCAGATGCTTCGGACGTTCGGGGAAACCCACAAAGACTGGGAGAGGTTCCTGCCTCACCTGCTCTTTGCGTATAGAGAGGTTCCCCAAGAATCGACCGGGTTCTCCCCATTTGAACTATTGTTTGGGAGAAGAGTAGGGGGACCCTTAAACTTGATTAGGGAGCACTGGGAGGGGGAGAGTACCGCTAGCGAAGCCCCTATTGTATCATATGTACTGGAGTTCAGAGACCGTCTGGAGGCGCTAACTCAGGCTGTGCACACCAACCTCCAGGCGGCACAGCAACGTCAGCGACGATGGTACGATAGAGGAGCCAGGGACCGCAGCTTTCAAGTGGGACAGAAGGTTTTAATTTTAAAACCTGTCCGCACAGACAAGCTGCAGGCCATCTGGCAAGGCCCATACCAGGTAGTGGAGCAGCGATGCGACACTACCTATGTGATCGGCCCCTGCTCAGGGGTGGGGAAGAGACGCATGCTTCACGTAAACATGCTCAAACCCTACCATGAGCGGATAGAGGATGTGACGGCAATCTGTGCCTCCGCCGTAGAAGATCAGGAGAACTTGCCACTACCTGATCTACTAGAACCGGAAGAACCGGTAGAGCCCTCCCGGGGAGTTCAACTGGGGGAGCGGCTAAGCCCTCACGAGCGTGCCCAGGTACAGGCGCTGATCGTAGCTAAAGGGGCTACCTTCTCCAATTTACCTGGGTACACTCCGCTGGCCACCCACCGAGTTGAAACCCCGGGACAGCTACCTATGCGACAGGCGCCATATAGAGTTCCGGAATCAGTCCGGACTCATATGAAGGCCGAGCTGGATGAAATGCTGCAGCTAGGGGTTATCGAACCCTCAGATAGCCCCTGGGCATCGCCGGTAGTCCTGGTGCCTAAAAAGGACGGCATGACCCGATTTTGCGTTGACTACCGGAGGCTGAATGACAAGACAGTGTCTGATGCCTACCCGATGCCTCGGATAGACGAGCTGCTAGATAAGATGGCACGGGGTCAGTATCTCACTACCATTGACTTATGTAAAGGATACTGGCAGATTCCATTAGCCGATGATGCCATCCCCAAGTCGGCGTTTGTCACTCCGTTTGGCCTGTACCAGTTCAAGGTCATGCCCTTCGGAATGAAAAATGCTCCGGCTACTTTTCAGCAGATGGTAGATCGGCTACTGGACGGCTTCCAGGACTATGCCTGTGCCTACCTGGATGACATAGCCATCTTCAGCCAGACCTGGGAAGATCACCTACAACATATAGGGGCGATCTTAGACCGTATTGGGGAAGCCGGGTTAACGATAAAACCAAGTAAGTGCCACGTAGGTATGGCCGAGGTGCAGTATCTAGGACACCGAGTAGGGTGTGGGCAGCAGAGACCCGAGCCAGCCAAAATTGAGGCCGTAGCTAAGTGGCCTACCCCAAGGACCAAAACCCAGGTGCTAGCGTTTCTAGGGACTGCAGGGTATTATAGGAAATTTGTACCCGACTACAGCACCCTGGCCAAACCCCTGACGGACCTGACCAAAAAGAACCTTCCTCGACTGGTTGTCTGGGCCCCAGAGTGTGAGCAGGCATTCCAACAGCTCAAGACAGCCCTAACTAATGCTCCTGTGTTAACTGCTCCTGATCCAACTAAAAGATTTCTTGTCCACACAGACGCTTCAATGTTTGGATTGGGGGCAGTGCTGAGCCAAGTGGGAGCCGATGGCGGAGAGCATCCCGTAGCCTACTTAAGCCGCAAGTTGTTGCCCCGTGAAGTGAGCTACGCCGCCATTGAGAAAGAATGCCTGGCCGTGGTGTGGGCCCTTAAAAAGTTACAGCCGTATTTGTATGGACAACCTTTTTCCTTACTCACAGATCACAACCCGTTGGTGTGGCTAAACCGTGTATCTGGAGACAACGCCAGACTGCTGCGCTGGAGTTTGGCGCTGCAGCCCTTTGACTTTACCATCCACTACCGGCCAGGAAAACAAAACGGTAACGCTGACGGGTTATCCAGACAGACTGAACTAGAGAAGTGATCTGTGAGTACTCCCCCGGACATCCCCAAGCCGATCCGTTGGGATCAGACTGTGTATGCCGGCTTGGTTCTGGGGGAGCATTGTGGCAAACCTAGCCACTTCTGAACTATATGTATTGCAGGTTGTCCATAGGCTGAATGTATACTGTAAGTCCTTACCTGTATAAGTGCTGTGTTATGGCCGTTCGCATACTGGCAGCCGTACGCTGCCAGCATACAAAGCATTCGTTCGACGAAACACGGCTATCCCGGCCGTTCGCCGTACGAATGCGGGCTCCCCAGGTAGACCACACATTCACAAGTCGTGTGGCACCAATTAACCGATTGCAACAATGTTACAATCGGTAATTAAGGGCTCTCCTAGGTGGCCGCCGTTCGACTACCGACCATGCGGCGGTCGGCCATCTTGGATCCTTTGTCTCTGCAGCGGTGTTCGGTCGTCGAGAGCCTGGAACTGAAAACGGCTACTCAATGATCCGAACACCGCTGGACTTCCAGAGCGTTCGGGAGTTCCGCGTTCGGTACATTATGTTCCCCATAATGATTCGGTACTTTTAAACCGAACTCAATGTTTGAATATATTCTGTGCGGCGTTCGGTCAATTCAGCTGGGATCGGAGCGGTATTCTCACAAAGTATGCGCTCCGACCCCAGCTATCTGCCGAACGTTCCGCCAGCGCAAAGTACCGAATATTGTGTAAAATATATATTTTAAAGTCAATTGTCGGTTTTGCTGCACGAGGGGATAATCCACTTAATCGTCCATTTTAGTGGGAGTATCCCTCTCGTGCAGCGGTGCCTATTGGGAAAGTCACAATGCATGTTGGGAGAAATCCCCTGGATTATCTGTGTGGAAACCCCTTGCATGGGGAACTGCTTAAATATGCCAGCTTGTGAATAAACTGAGTTAGTTGACTCCCAAACTGTGTTTCGTCCGGTTATTGGGAGGATGGGGAATATTGCCGTGCTTTCTGTTCTGACTGTGGATTTCCTGAGGATACCAACGGATATCGTGGACTAATATACTGCATTCCGTTACAGAATACATCAACCTATGGATTAAATGAAGTAGTAAAATTGACACTTCAAACTTTATCACACTCCAAAATACCTAATGTGCAGTTTAGACCTACTGTGAAAAGGCAATATATGAGACTTAAATAATAAATGAAAGTAGAAGAAGGTAGTTGTACCGCCAACTGGTACAACAGTGGTGCTACTAGATTATAAAAATTAAAATTGTTACATAGTTTCATAGCTGAATAGGTTGAATAAAGATTAAAGTACAAAAAGTTCTAAAGATGGATTAATTGAGTTGCATGTTTTGATTTTGTTATGATTTATTTTATTTTTCTCACTTTCTTTAATTGCATCTGGAATCATAGATTTTAATTTGGCTTTTTTGGGGCTAAAGAAAAAAGACTTCTAATGGTAAGTATTATTAATATTTTCATTTTTTTTTCTTTCAGCTATTTGTTTTATTGTACACCCCACGGTTATTAAGGAGGTGGGAGGTAGGTACACTTATTTATTTTTAATAAAGGTGTCTAGGGAATTGCAGACCTCTAGCTATCCAGGGTGGAGGAAGAGACATGCCACCATTTAGGGATTGAACAATGACATGAGCATACACCATTGGTTAATAACTTTGAGCTGCCACCTACCAATCATGAATGCAGGCTGGTGTGGTAGACAAGGTTCTCCCCTCTGAATATTATACTTAGGGCCCCACCCACTGCCAATGGGTGGTGGCAGGGGGAGGACACTAGGTCCTGCCTCTTTTAAATTTATAATTAGGGCTCCAACCTGTCACTATGGTTTGGGGCTGGGGAAGAAACTAGGTACCTACCCTTCTATTATAATAGCCCCATAACCATGGGTGGATACAAGCAGGAATACATTGATCTGTCAACCCCACATTAGGGTCCCCTGGCCCATCCTTGCTATTTTATTGACCCATGTATGCTTTTGTTTTTTATTTTTTATTTATTTTTTATTTGCTTGCTTATCATCACATAATAGACTCTGGCATAGCCAATTATTTTACTTTTTTTCCCCACTTTCTGCAAGCACTGCCAGCAGGTACATAGTACTTACATTTATCATTCACTTACAAAAAAGCTAGTGAATTATAATTTGTGAATGTGCATCCTGTCGAATGCCTTTGGTTCCAAATTCTAGTAAAACCAGTGCTTTGTGAATATTCCAAATCCTATACATTATTTAGGATTCAGATGCAAAACTAAAGATTTTTAATCTGGACACCGAATCCATCCAGCCCATTGCTGCAGTTTGTTCAGGCACACAGAATTCTGACCATATTTGGCTTTTGTAAATATTAGCATTTCCATTGTGGTCAGAATTTGGTTACCTACACCAGACTTTGTCCATCCGGACAAAATTCAGTGTTCATTGAATAACCCAGTTAGATGGGAAATTCACTTTGAGTTCACTTAGAAGTACTGTAAATGTACTGCCTTGTGAGAAAATAGTGAACGATTGCGATGTAACGGGGTTCAGATCTAGAAACATAATATTTGGTTAAATGATACAAGGTACAATATATAATAACTTTAAAGAGTCTGTAATGCACCACCTAAAAAAGGACAACCTGAAAAAAGGACAAAAGAGAGAATAAAAAATAGTAAAAATTAAACAAAACTAACAAAATCAATAAAACGGTAGGGACAAGATGTATAAAAGCAAAAAACCTAATGAAAGATCAAATTATTTTCCAACTTGTTAAGGAAAACCGGCTAAGTTGGATTAATAATTCATCTGTTAAAAACCAAAAAAATAAGAGAATGGGGTCTTCAAAAAGCTCTTACATTTTCAAGAGAGTAATTTTTAAAATAATATAATATATACATTTCATAGAATAGATATATGCTCCTCTCATAGAACTCAGTCTTCTCTCCTCTCGATTGTTTGTGGTATGTTATTGGGTTTTGTTAGTAAATGTCTATGTATACAAAAATCTTGATGTAATTTTAATACTGTGAAAACAAAATCAAGATTATTATTAAATAGGAAAAGCAAAAAGCTAAAGTGAAATAAATAAATATCTGACAAGTTAGTGTATACCGTCCAAAGAGAGAAAATGGAATAAGACTAACTCTGGAGTATATAAAAGGAAAATAGTAAAAAAAGAAGAAAAGAAAAAAGACAAAGAGGAAAAAGATGTTCAGAGTAGAGACAGGGTCTGATCGAGCAAGTTGCATGGCCATGGAGCTCAGAGCTATAGCTCTATGTCTGCCAGCTAAAATGTACAATTTATGCAATTTTTTGCCCATAGTGAGTGCCTGTGACCTCAGTAACCCATGGAACATAGCACTTAATAAAATAGATTGTTCCAGGCTTGGAGTCCAGAGATAAATGTGTTTTTATATGGCAGGTGCCAAGGCCTGCTCAACAAAAAATGGAACCTGCTGCACCAGACACTCAGACCTCCTCAAATGAGTTAGTTATGTGGGAGGATGTGCACATTGACTGTTTTCAGAATGGGACCTTACTTTCCAGTGCCCAAGCAGAAAACAATACTCTATCCACAAAAGCTGACATCAAGGTGCGCCCAACTGGCATTCACAAGTTGTTCCAGACTGAAATGGAGTTTGTGTGAGAGGAACATGGCACACTATATTAGCTCTTGCAGCTAAAACAAATGTGGCAAATAGGGGAATATTGCTAGTCTGTTGCAGCTTCACAGAGGAAACAGTCCTTCCACTATTCCTTAATAAACAGTAAAAAGAGGGTTCATGAAGCGCTACAGACAAGTTGAATATAAAATACGTTTTTTTAATGACGTGAAATCAGTGTGCCTAATGAAATCCAAAACATATAAAATATACTATGTATACACAATTACACAAAATAAAATATAAAATAAATGTAACAACACATAAGTTAAAAAGAAACAAAACTATCTAAAAGACTATATGGTAATATAGTATACCTGCTAAGGATACAATACATCTCAATGATGAGGATGACAGTTCTCAAAAGCAAGTAAAAGTAAAGTCCTGAAGCAGTACAGTGGATGCTTCCAATGCTTACAGTCTATATTAAAAACAGACCTTATGAGAAAAATAGAATAAGGATGAATCAGAAATCCTGGCCTGTTGCTCGTCCGAGACTGTAATCTTGAGCTAGCAAAAAGTCAATGGATTTGGTCTATATAGCTGACAAGAAGCCGACAGAGTGTGGCTTTACTGTAGCTTCCCGCCGTTTTGCATGCTCTCCTGGTGTAGGATGTCATATTTCACAGGAACCCCACAAGTCTTATATCCCAGAATAACCCGGATCTGAGTACCCAAGTTGTCCAAATAGTGCTCAGATCCATTTGGTAGAACAGAATCAGCATTCGTGTAAACTTCTAACTGGCTAGCCACAATTCAAAAGTCGTCCATCTAGTTGGCCAGGAAGTAGGAAAGGCAGCAGTACAATCTTTGCCTAGCTTCGTGGGATCACGTGGCTGAAAATAGTTCCAGGCGTTCGGCGACCGTGTACCGCTGCCTGTGTTCGGGAGACAAAATGGCCGCCATTCACTGGAGCATGTGTGTTCGGTTATATGAATGGCAGCTACCCAAAGAAAGCACTTGAGTTAATAACTTAATTGCGGTTAACAGTCAGGGATGGTCGGTGTTCAGGGGGGTTATACACGGGGTACCACACACCATCCATTCGGGAAACAAACAAGGGGCGTGTGGACAACCAAACAGAAGGGGAATGATTCTGCTACACTAATAATTAATAACTTTAAGAATATAATGTTGAGAGGATGTCTGGAAGGAGGACATTTGATTGAAAAAGCCTTAACAGGTGAAACTCATCTCGGCCTGCCAGGAATATTCTAGATATTTTAAAAATTGATATTTGGCTTGAATTATTTGTTTTTAGCATTCTTTAGTTTATTTTTTATTTTATTTTGTTTGCTTGTTTGAAATAAAGTAAATTCGACTATCACTAAGTCCAGTGTATCCTGCTATTCCTGCTTCAATGCAAAGAAGGTTTGTGTCCCCTTAAAGGCACATCTACCTTTATACTGAGAGACTAGTACAACTGGCTCTCAAACAGGTGAGCAGTCACTTGCACATTATTTTCTGCATCTGTACATATTGTGAAGATATCACACCTTTGAGCAACTGCAGAAGAGGTTTTATAGTACCTAAATATACTTCTGCTAACAAGACTTGAGCCTATCCTTAAGAGGGCTCTATCACATGTGAATGAGTTTCATATATTTTTATGCCAAACCTTATATTTTGAAACATACTGCACTAATTTTATTGTCTTCTTTGTTTTGTTCAAATCATTTTCTTCACCATTTACCACTCTTCCCTTTTGTAAAAGGGTAAATGAACATATATAGTGCTTCACTGGGTTAAGTTATAGTGGATTGGTTCCACTTGGTTTACTTTGTTTTATTTCATGATTTTTTGTCAAATTGAGGGTATTTACACTTGTGTAGCAGCTGCTACTGATCATTTGTTGGTGACATTAAACACATATGCGCTTTGATTACACAGATCGCCTTTTTAACTGTAATAACATAATTCTACCTACTGGAAGAATGAATATAAGATGTATTAAACATGTTGAAAAAAAACGTTATAGAGGAAGGAAGGAAAATACAATATAAAAACCAAAATAATTTAAACTGAGGAGGAATGAGTGAAATCAACTTTAAAATGTTGCAAGATCTACTAGATCCTTGCTGAGACACCCATTAAATAGTGTACCTAATTCAATAATCCAATATGATTCTATTTTTCTAGGCATTTTCAGTCTATCCCATCCTATTTTTGTCAGTTTTATGGTTTCTATTGCTTTTGTCATTTGTCCGCTTGGGTCTGTTTGATGTTCTTCCAGAAAATGAATGGGTATCTGTATGGTTGGTTTTCTTGTTTCTAATGGTTCTTAAGTATTCTCCAATCAATTTTCTGCATGTGTAGGACTACATATTGGTTCCCACTAGGGAATTCTAAAAGGTATATCACGTAGGCAAAATTATTTAGTAAACTGTTGAAGATTATAGCTTTATCCAGAGTCATTGGGGTTGGACAAGAAGTGTTCATTGTTCTCCTTTTTACAGATGTGGTTACATGCAGAGCACCCCTTTTTGCCACATTTCTATATACCTTTGAGTGGTATGATTGTGCATTCTGATGTTTCCACTTCATTAAAGATGTTGCTAGGAGCTACCATATTTTTGACTGTTCTGTTTCAGCTAAAAAAAACCCACTATTTTTCATTTCATTTTCATTCTCACGTTTCATATAAAGGTCCTGGGACACTATTGGTTAATATTTCAAGATGATTTTTTTTATATCAGTAGCAGCTGAATTATACCCTGTGCCAAAAGTTGGTAATTGGTTGTTTTTGGTACAAGTTCTTGAATCATAAAAATCCTTTTTATTTTCCTGTGGTATAAGCTCTTCTCGGATCATTTTTTAATACTTCTTCTTGGATGGACTTCAAATGGTGGTAGTTGTACTGTTTCTGCATGAACCGTGAAGTGAAAATATCAAATTCTTCCTCAAGTTCTTTGTCTGCAGTTTCTCCTCACCCTCAAATATTGAATTTTGGGGATATTTTTATCCATATGGAATAGTGTGCACTCCTATCATCTAGAAAAATATTGCGGTCCACTAGTTTGCTGGTTTTCGATTGTTCTTGGTTTGTAAGTGACCATCCTCATCTGGAAAGATGTTAAGATCTAGGAAAACAACGCTATTTTTACTAGACCCATAGGAGAAGCGCAGGTTCATATTGTTGGAATTAACACATTGAATGAACTTATTCAAATCATGCTCTTCACCATGCCCGATTAGTATAATGTCATCAATTAAGCACTTATTAAAGGTGATTTTCTCTTGGAATGGTTTATTTCTCCAAATTAACCTGCTTTCCCTCCATCCCATAGTGAGACTGGCGTATGATGGTGCTAGTTTTGTCCCCATAGCTGTTAAGTTAGGTTGTAAGTAAAATTGGTTGTTAAATAGAAAACAATTGTGCATAACAATGAATTTTATACCATCTAGAATGAATTGTTGTTGGCTCAATTCAATTGCAGCAAACAGTTCTAGGAAGTAATTCACTGCATCTATGCCAACTTGATGAGAGATACTTGTGTAAAGCAACGTTACATCTAAACTTACCAAAAAACTGTCTTTAGCCCAGTTTATATCTTGTATAAGTTGTAGTATATGTGTTGTCTTTTAAATATGAATCCAGATGCGTCACCATATGCTATAAGTAATAGTCTGTGTATGCCGATATGTTGCTGTGGCGAAACCAACCTCGCCACTGGGCATTGGAGAAGCCTGGTTGCTCGCCTGCTCCCTTCAGACTATGGACCCATGTTAAAACGCTTGATTTTTCCCTGCAGAAAGGCTTGTTCGTGCCTTTCTGTCTGGGTGTTTGGTAGATTGAATCTACTGAACAAACTACCGAACGATCGACCACCTGGGAACTAGAGTGTGCCATCAATTTACCTCCCAGAAACTGCGGTTAACCGCAGCTTAATTGGTGAACGCTGGGAGGTCGTTGTTTGTTAGACTCACACGTGGCGGCGGCCATTTTAAAGTCCTGATCGACCAGCGGAGTTCAGCACCCAAACTATGGAACTGGAAACGGACACTTATTTGCACAAACATCGCTGAGCCGTCAGCCTCCTTGCTTCTGCATTCGGTCATTTCACCGAATGCCTGTCCATTCAGTAATTTAACTGTATGAACAGCATTACCCCAGATAGCCATGCCATGAAGCCTATTAGTGTAACGAAAGACTATGGGAAAGACTTTGGCTCCATGGCGATTGAACTGTATGTATGTGATCTGAGCGCCATTCGGTAATAATGTGCGCTCATATATAAGCTATCTGGGGATAGGTTGAACATGCATATTTCATTTAGTAGTTTTTATATGATGTATTTTTATGTATTTTACTGTCTTTTTACTGCAATGTGCTTACTTCCCAATTATCTCCAGGATAGAGAGGAGCGATTGTGATGTCATTGTGGGATGTCATTGTGTATGTATGTGATTGGCTACTGTATCCTTTTGGTAACAGTCTTCCATCTGGTCCCCTAAGGGAGTGTCCACCAGGTGGGAAACCTGCATAAATACTGGGCAGGTAGCCCTCATTAACCCCTTAAGACCGCAGCCAAATGTACAAGTTGTGATCCAAAAAAACGTAAACAAAACCTGGCATTTGCGCTATATGTCTGTCCAACCATAATTCACCTCTTTCATATTAAATGCACCCCCCATTATTATATATCATTTTATTCAGGGGAAACGGGGCTTTCGTTTAACATCAAATATTTAGGTATGGAACATAATTTAATATGAAAAAAATATTTAAAAAATGGGAGAAAATAAGAATTTTTTAGATTTGTTTAGTTCTACGTGACATTCTAACTGTGAATGTCATAATACTGTTTGCTTTTACTGCAATACAATACACATATTTGTATTCAGCGATGTCTCGCGTGTAAAACAGTACCCCCTATGTACAGGTTTTATGGTGTTTTGGGAAGTTACAGGGTCAAATATAGCGTGTTACATATTTCAGTTTTTTTACATTGAAATTCGCCAGATTGGTTACGTTGCCTTTGAGACCATATGGTAGCCCAGAAATAAGAATTACCCCCATGATGGCATACCATTTGCAAAAGTAGACAACCTAAGGTATTGCAAATTGAGTATGTCCAGTCTTTTTTAGTAGCCACTTGGTCACAAACACTGGCCAAAGTTAGTGTTAATATTTGAAAATGCAAATAAACTAATTTGAACGCAAATTTTGGCCAGTGTTTGTGACTAAGTGGCTACTAAAAAAACTGAACATACCCTATTTGCAATACCCTGGGTTGTCTACTATTGCAAATGGTATGCCATCATGGGGATAATTTTCATTCCTGGGCTACCATATGGTCTCAAAGGCAACCTGGCGAATTTTAATGTGAAAAAACTGAAACGCAAACCTTATATTTGACTCTGTAACTTTTGAAAACACCATAAAACCTGTACATGAGGGGTACTGTTATACTCAGGAGACTTCGCTGAACACAAATATTAGTGTTTCAAAACAGTAAAACGTATCACAACAATTATATCGTCAGTGTAAGTGCCATTTGTGTGTGAAAAATGCAAAAAATGTCACTGTCACTGACGATATCGTCGTTGTAATATATTTTACTGTTTTGAAACACTAATATTTGTGTTCAGCGAAGTCTTCCGAGTAAAACAGTACCCCCCATGTACAGGTTTCATGGTGTCTTGGAAAGTTACAGAGTTAAATATAGTGCTAGACAATGTAATTCCCTGAACTTTTGGCCTGGGTTGGCAGGCAGGTCCTGCAAATTGTAATTAATAAAATGACCTAATTATGTAAAATTATTACATAAATATATGCGTAGAATTATTATATATATATGTGTGTATATATATATGTGTGTATATATATGTATATAATTTTTTAAAATTATTTTTATTTATATATAGGTATATACATAGTGATATATACGTATATACTTATGTATATAGATATATATATTATTTCGTTCTGCATGTATTTTGATATCAATATATATATATTAATTTTAAAATACAGTTAGAACGAAATTACGCATGTTTATATATTTTTTATCTATTTTTTTTATAATTTTTTTATTATTTTTTTATTTATTTTTTTAACGTATTTATATATTTATTTATTTTTTATTATATATAAATATATATATAATGAAAATTATATATATATTTAATCAATATCATTGTACGTGTATTTTGATATTAATATATATATATATAATTATGTATATATTAATATTAAAATACACGTAGACAGTGTATGCATATTTATGTGTATGTGTGTATATGTGTGTATATATATACTTAGATCATATATATAATAAATATATATATGATCTAAGTATATATAATTTATTTTTACACTGTTTTAACATTTTTTATTTTTTTTTCAGACAGCAGGGGGAGTACCTGTCATTACAGGCACTCCCCCTGCTGGCAATGCCTTGGACGGCTATGCCGTCCATGTGATCGCGGGGTCCTCGCAAGGACCTCGCGATCACATGGCCCTGGGCGGCTGAAGAGGACGCAGGGGGACTCCCTGGGCTCCCAGGTAAGTCCCCCATACCGCGATCGCCGGCGTGGGATCGCCGGCGACCGGGTAAGTACATAAGATCGCAGGACATACTATGCCGTCCTGCGGCTTTTAGAGCCACCAAAATAAGGACGGCATAGTACGTCCTGCGGTCTTAAGGGGTTAAACCAGACCACTGCTTGACCCTCAACACGGAGCCTTGTCTCTTTCTTGGGGGATTAACTGTATGCTGCTTCAGACCGATTGCCAGGAGTGCAATCTCTCTTACTCTCAGCTGACGATGGAGTGGTAACTGTATCACGTGTCTATGCCTGTTTTACTGTGTTAATTTCAGTCTACTTAGTAGGAACAGATACTGGCCTATTTCAAATGTATATGTATTGTTTATTTGTTTAGCCTCTATTAATAAATATTATTGAATTGCTGAAAGCAAGGAGTGTGGACTCTGACTTTACACTCGATTTTTAAGTTATTATTTTAAGTTATTATTTTTAGTTATTAATGTTTTTTATTAATTCCAAGTTTACTTCAACTTGCGAGTTAACGTTTATTGCATGGACAAATCCCTATCCAACTTTGAACTACATTTGGTGGATGGAAATGAGAATGCACAACTGTGATATATTCAATCTGGATTTCGAACATTCTTGGAAAGTTTTGTACTGGATGGGCTGTTTGGATCATGTGTGTGCTTAGTGGATGCTTATAGTTTGATATTTGTGCCACTATTTAGTTTTTGATGCATTCTATGTATGGTTGTTGTATGTATATCATGAGGAGCATTGACTTAATATACATGCTTCCATGATTCAAGAGAATTTTTATATGCACTTAGTATGGTTGTACATCGTGAGGAGCATTTCTGCATGGTGAGTTATTTCTGCATGGTTATCTCTAAACCTACGGGTGTAGTTAGTCATGTCAAGGAATTCATGACCAGAGTTTATGTAACCGAAAGGCATACGGTCAAGGTATACTGCTATTTTAGGAAAGTGAATAATCCTTCCAGGGAGGAATGGAATATTTGATCGACAATTTCGTGCTCTGTTAAGTACTCTTCAGGGATGAGGCCTATAATCTGGTTTTAGAAACCAAATGTATAATACTCAGCATCCAATGCTATACCTAATAATGTTCCTTTTGGTAAAGTAACACTATTGGGCATAACATTGTTGACAATTAAATAGGTGGGATTATTACCAATACTTACCATTATTGTAGGTGACACCATCATCCCTAATTGTTATATCCTAAAAGAAAGTTACTTCTCCCTCGTGGCATGGTTATGTCATCAGGCACTTGGATACTTACCACGTATGGTAGTATTTGTCCTGATTATAGTGCGTTTTCCTCATGTTGGTATCCACAAGGATTACCTTTTAACCTTTTCCACAAGTTGGAGTTGATGAGGTCAAGGTGTATGGCAAAGTGATGTATGACATCATTGCCAATGTTTTCAGAGTTCCTATTCTTTCTTTTTTGCTTCATTGCCAATGTAAACCTGATAGCAAGGTTCGTCTATCACTAGGAATAAAAGTTTAACCATCTTATTTTCAATGGAGATAGATAGTAAACATTTTGCTATCACATTGTGACTTTCTGATTCGCCATCCATGTTCTGGATCCACCTGTCATGTGGAGAAATCGACCTGATCATTTTAGGATTAGTTATCTGCTTTAACAGACTTCTGCTAATGTAGCTGTTCTCACCCTTTAAGTTCAGCTTAACATTTCTGATTCTTCCTAAGTCATTTATTTGAATAGGAAAGAACAATTTGTCATTAACCCTTTCAATTCTAGCAAGAAATTGAGCATAACCTGCCAGATCTACAGATTCACAGTCACTGTGAAGAGAAATGGTTAAAACATCACCTTCCAGAGAGACATTTTGGATTCTCTCTGGAGCAACTCTTACGGAATGTTCATCTACAGGTGGAATTGCAATCATTCACCTGCAGGAGAGTCACATCAGGTGACTGACTATTCCTAAAATGGACCTCAATAGAGTCAGGTCTTTCTTCTATCACATGGCAGTTACGTTCGGATTGAACATGTGATTTCTCATAGGCTATGGGAACCTTTGCTTCCGACCATACTCTTTCATTCACACAGTCAATAATTGTGTTAAATATTCTGAGTAGGTCTATACCCAGAACCACTATTACCGGGTGTCTAAAGGTTTTATTACCTATTTTAAACTTTAACCCGGCATTGCCAATAACATGAAGGGCATTTCCTCCTACACTCAACATAGCATTGGGGAAATCTCTTAGCTTCGGCTTATCAGTTGCTAAATCCTTTACCTGCTGGAAGTAGGTATTGTATAAGATAGTGGCTTGTGAGCCTGTATCTATTAGTAGTGAATCCTGTATTTCTACAGACATGTAGCACCTCCCTTCATGTTCTTCTAATTCACACAAGAATTTATAATGCTTTCACTTGTTTTCCATATGTTATCTGTTACATCAGTGGTTTCTACCTTTACTGATGTATGTTCAGTCTTACCCACTGGCCCATCCTTCTCAGGAAACTCTTGAACTTTTAAGCGGGAACTAGTGGTCGACATCTCATCTCTTAATCCTTTCAGGTTAGGATCCTGGAAACTAGAGCCTGCTAGGGATGCTTTAGCCTTTGGTTGAAATGAAAAAACAGAGGGGAACATTGTGCCTCCTTCACCCATAAGTGAAGTGGCAGGGGGGGCAATAGTTTTTACAACACAACTATTGTTTGCCTGACTGTGAGGTATTCATGTAAGAAACCTAAGGGAATATATTTCAGTTCTATTAACCTTTTCCCTCTATCTGATTTAGGTGATTTATTTGATTCAGCCATATTTCTATACACTGAATTAATCTCAATACAAAACTTGTTTCTATACTAAGATTAATATTGCATTAAATACACAAATAGCAATGCCTCCAAATTACTGTCTGAAATATAATTTCAACTAATGATCTAAGCGTTCTGCCTCCAAATTGTGAGGATGTTTATGGGATTATAAATAAAAAATATATATATTTTACAAAAATTATCAAAAAGTATTTAATAATTTGTATTATATCAAAAATGTATATCTTGGCACTGTTACCCTTGATTGATTTACAGCGAATAGTTACTCACTATGTTAACTCTTATAGACCCTGGAGTACATTTTATTATATTTATTTATAAAAAATATAATTTATTGTGACAGAAATTGTATAATTATTATAATATGTAACATGTGTGACAATAATCAGTGAATATGTAGGTTTAACATATGTATACAATATGGCAATGGTTTTAACACAATTACATATTTTCAATAGCAACAGTTATATCCACATTAATGCCATTTTCAACAACATTTATTACAGAAAACTTCAGCTTTGAAATTAGCTAGAAATTCCTTAATATAGAACTTCTCACAGAATCACACAACAACACAGCTTACAGCCATAACGTTTGCTTTCAGTTAGAATCACACTGAGTTAACTCACTCACTGCTGGCTACAATTATTGCAGGAAAAACACCTTTAATATTGCAATTAACAAATACAATATCAGTTGAAATATTCCTTCCATCCAGTAACTAAAATAATAATACACCCAATCACATTTTTACATTACAGATGATTACCTTTCTTGATTAAAAATAAACTAACCCTACGTTCAGATAACTCAATATCTCTGGATACTAGCTTGGTATGCTATACTTGGCAAATTACCAGTAAATATATTGTTAATTTTTTCAACCTGCAGTAATGGAATTTGGAACCCTATATTTCCTCAGCTAATTTATGATTTCAAAATTTTGAAATCAGATCAGCGTTTATCCAGATATACTTCTGCTTTTACTAAAAATGTAAAGTAATTAAACTAAAGTAAAGTAATTAAAGTAAATTTAGTAATTTAAATGAAATGAATTAAAAAAACAGTATATTTACCAGCTTTCTTGGTAGAAATTCTTTAGGCTTGGAGATATATTCCATGAATGGTGTATGCAATATGAGTAGAGAATTATGAAAATAGTTTTCAAGAGTTCTGAGTATTGCAGATTCAGTTGGAAAAAGAATGTTAGGGTTTTTCAAAATTCCAGAATTAGTTGGAAGAGATACAGAGAGTTAGATGTGTCCAAGTTTTGGTTAATGATCAAAGACCTCTTGTCTCCAGCTATCCTCAGATTTTAAGAGCTTCCCTTAACTTTCTTTACATCACTAATTTAAAGTTACCAATAGTGATGTCGCGAACATAAAATTTTCGGTTCGCGAACATCGAACGCGAACTTCCGCAAACGTTCGCGAACCGGCGAACCGGGCGAACCGCCATAGACTTCAATGGGCAGGCGAATTTAAAAACACACAGGGACTCTTTCTGGTCACAATAGTGATGGAAAAGTTGTTTCAAGGGGACTTACACCTGGACTGTGGCATGCCGGAGGGGGATCCATGGCAAAACTCCCATGGAAAATTACACAGTTGATGCAGAGTCTGGTTTTAATCCATACAGGGCATAAATCACCTTAGATTCCTAAATCACAATGGATATGGATTGACACCTGACATATGACATATTGACACCTTGACATATGGATGGACACCTGTCCTCAGAGACCCTGATACACACTGACACAGAGCAGAATAGGGACTGTTCCCCCTACATAGGGTCACTTGGCAGATATGGATTGACACCTGTCCTCAGGGACCATGATACACACTGACACAGAGCAGAATAGGGACTGTTCCCCCTACATAGGGTCACTTGGCAGATATGGATTGACACCTATCCTAAGGATCCCTGATACACACTGACACAGAGCAGAATAGGGACTGTTCCCCCTACACAGGGTCACTTGGCAGATATGGATTGACACCTGTCCTCAGGGACCCTGATACACACTGACACAGAGCAGAATAGGGACTGTTCCCCCTACATAGGGTCACTTGGCAGATATGGATTGACACCTATCCTAAGGATCCCTGATACACACTGACACAGAGCAGAATAGGGACTGTCCCCCCTACATAGGGTCACTTGGCAGATATGGATTGACACCTGTCCTCAGGGACCCTGATACACACTGACACAGAGCAGAATAGGGACTGTTCCCCCTACATGGGGTCACTT